>NC_140933.1:50416767-50749267 GCF_014529385.1 Adiantum capillus-veneris
GATAGATAGATATATTTCATTATCGTCCTCGGAGGTCAGATATGACCAATGGGACCAAGAAAACATATTTGGTTGGGCCTCTTACTAGAGAGGTACATGGCATACATGGCTGGGCCTCTTACTAGAGGGATACATGGAGAATCATGACTAATGTGGATACAACAAAATTGTGACAAATGTCAATTAGGTGGAGAGAGAAGGGGAATGTACTGGCATAGGATTTTTTGAAGCCCGATATTCATCGAGGATGGCTTTGCCGCCTTGGTAGATGGCCCATTTGCCGGCTGCTCGTGCTTCTCGAACTTTCTGGAGTTCTTGTTTCTTGACTTTGAGTTGGGTGGGGGAGAGAAGAAGATAGGATATGACTGCACGCAATGAAAAAGAGAGTTTTTATTAGGTTTTTTAGGCCTTTTATAGGCTTTACCATATCTTCACACTCTGGTGTCCGCCCAAGTTGAGATGACCCTAACATACTGTAGAACAAATGATGATCCCATCAAGCAATGTCCTAAATTTGGGTCTTAAGTGGCTCAAAAGAAATGGGAAGCTACAAGTTCTTGAATTTAGACCATTACTACAAGGATATTTCCTAGATTTTCACTAGGCCACACAGCTGTTGATGATGCCGCTGGAGGTGATGCTGCCCCCACGTTGGTGATTGATTTGCCCCACGTTGGATAGCTATTTTTTTGAAAAACACTGAGAAGCCCTTTATGCTTATTCCTGGGAAATAATGTTTGAAGCATATTTTTTTTTCCAGGCACGATTTAAGAAAAAATTCATAAGATTTGGAATATTGGGAGCTTCTTTCATTTTGGAAGGGAGAAAGGTAGAGATCAGCCAACTAGAGAATGGTTGTGGCGCAAGCGAGATAGCATGGCCTGCAACAAACGGATCGAGCAAGAGAATGGGACGCGAGAGTGTATGTTGGACGGCGATGGATGCACAATCTGCACACAGACACACGCGCGACTGGACGAGAAGGGCAGAGAGGCCACTGATTTGTTCTTTTTGTAGCAAAGGGGAGATCGACTCATAAGCAACTGCTGCCGTTGGCAAGTTGGTTTAGCTCAAAGGCTGCTACTCATGGACGACGTTAAGGTTTGGCATCATTGTTGCTTTTAGCCTCTAGATTGAATGGAATCTGTTGGGATTCTATCTAATAAATTGGGAAATGAACGAAAATATATTTGGGCTTAGAAGGATTATAACCAATCATGAGCGGTAATTAATGGTGTAAAATAAATGGTAGAATAAATTGTTACCCCTACTCCAAATTTATTTTCGTACTTATAACAAAAAGCAGAGCTTCCCAGAAGCGCGCAGAGCAGGAAGGTCTACTATAATCTGCAGTAGCACAACGCCTGCCTATGTACCACCAGAGCTACTTTATATATATACCACAGCAGGTGCAACAGAAAATTCCAATACAGTGGATGATGGAGGAGGACCCTCTTTGTTGGGAGATCGAGCAATTTGGACGCTAGCTAGGAGATGGTGCCGATGGAGTTGTGTGCATCTACACCCTCACCAAGAGGAAGGACACTTCTTTCACCGCCTGCCTTTCCACACAGCAGGTTCAAGTTCATACACATGAAAGCATACAATTTGAATGCACCCACCACCTCCACCGCCGCTATGGCTGATGTGGTTGCGGACGATGCACGGACTTTGAATGCGGTGAGCTACGCATGCAAGTCCGTGCTCAAGTCTAATGCCAGAGCTCTTGCCCATGTCAGAAAGAAGGCTGCCACCCTGTTGAAGTTGAAGGAGCTAGGACCTCACCCTCATATAGTCAGCTTGCAGGCTGTGTATGAGGACGAGCGGCATGTACATCTGGTGATGGAGCTTTGCAAGGGTGGTTCCCTCTTTGACTACGTCACCCAATTTAGAGGAGGGCGCGTGCCAGAGATTGAGGCAGCCCATATTTTTGCAGAGGTTGTGGGTGCTGTCCACTTTTGTCATAGCCAAGCCCATGTGATGCACTGAGACATCAAGCTTGAGAATGTGCTATTGGCTAGGCATGATAACAGTGGTAGTGTAAAGGGCAAGATTCGGCGTCGCCGACTTCGGCATCGCTATCGACATCACCAGCAAACGGCAGTCAGACATGGAGGGCACCCTCATTTACCTAGCACCTGAGATCATTGAGACGGGCAGGCATGATGAGAGGGTTGATGTGTGGTCGTTGGGCGTGATGCTCTACACGATGCTCGCAGGTGAGTATCCCTTCAATGGTGACACATCGGCCCATATCGTTGCAGCCATTAAGGCGGGCATCCATTGTGACCACTTCGTAGCAAAGCCTTGGTCTTCCATCTCCACTTCTGGCATGGCACTCCTCATGCGCATGCTCGAGCACAACCCCGCTTGGCGCATCAGCCTCTCCCGTGTACTCTCCCACCCCTGGCTTCACAAACATACAAAGAATATCACCCTTGCCTGCAACATGGTTTCTTTTTCAAAATATGTGCCAGACATTAGGAAGAGGATGGGGTGTAGGAGGGCCTCTTTATTTGCCATGAGCTTATGGAAGTGATTAACATTTTGACGAATAGGTGTATGCCATGTGTGCAAGAATGGTGGGTGTGTAAGAGTAGTCAAAGGATTCACTTTTCCTCCCAAAAAAGGAGGTGGACAATTTTATGATTTTTGGCCTTCCATAACTCCCACATATGATCTCCGATTTGAGCGGAGATCATAGATCTGCAATCTACACGTCGAGCGCTTTCCAAAGATATGCTACATGATATGGTCTTACCTGTTAGATTTTAAATTCCATTTTGGGAGGAAACTTTGAATTCAAATAAACTAGCCGTTTTGTCGGTTTGAATTCAAATGTTGTCCTTTGATTACTTTATTAATGTTAAAGGTTTGACTTTCTTAAATTGCAAAATAAAGAGGCCCTCCTAGACCCCATTCTCTTCGTAATGTGTCGTCCGACAGAAACAATATCAAGTGGCCGATCATCCCATTGCTGACAGATAATTCATTCCCACGATAGGGGATATAAAGTGGCGTGTATGCAAGTTGCCATTTATACATGGACATTTTGAGCAGAGAATACTGCCATTGCTACAAAAGCGCAAGGATGTCCGTTTAATGTGGCAAAATATGCACTCATTGAATGGGGAATACTAATCATGATTAAGTCAAGCTTGGAAGGGGCACCAGTACTGAGGCTTTGTGCAATATAAGACTCACTGAGACAATTAATGCAGGGCATAATCACAGAGGACATTAACATGAAGAAGCGACTTATTGCTTTCCTGCAATTCGAAGCTCCAAGAAATTTTGGAAACCTTTTTGAGATACAAACAAGATACTACCAGATTTTTATAAAAACGGTTATATGTGCCAGTGACATGTGATGAGGTGCTAGGTTTTGACAAGTCATGACATACATGTTTTTTCATTAATAATGCTGTAAACCTCCTGTGAGGGTCTCATTGAGAGATGGCATAAACTGAGGATTTGAAATAGTAATTGAAGTACAAGGGAGATGCTGCCCAAATTTCATCACGAAGTATACAATGATCTTTGAACCAAAATTACCAAAAGCGTATCTACATCATTTATGGTAGTAGTCATTAACATTATTTCTTTGGGGAAACTCAGTGAATATTGGGATACACATGATTGGACAATCAAAGGTTATCTTACTTAAAAACCCAACTTAATGATCAATCCTAAGGGTAAGCTGCAAACTAGGTCTACAGGTGTGACATGGATAACAACTGGATCCAGTGTCGACACTTGCAATACACACAACCATAGCCAATTCTAACTGAATGTTTTTGTATGGATGCAGGTAACAGCTGGATCCTTCTCCATGTAGAGGTAGTGGAAGCTCATCCCAAAGGGTGGACACACAGCGATACAACATTTACATATCACTTTGTAATGATTAGAGATTGGGTTTTAAATATTGTTATTTAATGTAATACAATTGTTTTAAATATTGTTATGTAATACAATTGTCTAAGTATGGTTCAATTATGATGGTATTTTTCATACTTAAACACATACACACAATGGTCAGTCTCACAGCCTCAGTCAACAGGGTCTAGATTCTCTCTCTCTCTCTCTCTCTCTCTCTCTCTCTCTCTCTCTCTCTCTCTCTCTCTCTCTCTCTGTGTGTGTGTGTGTGTGTGTGTGTGTGTCACACACAGAGAATGTGCACGCACTCAAACAACTGCTGCATATCGCGGGAAGAGAATGGTGAGCAACGACTCACGAGCGTGAAGGCAGCGCTCCGAAAAATCGTTTTTCCAAACATACAATATTCCTTTTCATGATTTTGTCAAGAGGAAATTTTTGGAAAAATCATTTTTTCATACAAAATTCCTTTTTGTGATTTTGTTGAGAGGAAATTTTTAAAAATTAGGTCATTGTTTCGGGTTTTTACACTATTTTTATTTATTTTGCGATGGAATTTCTCTTTTCCCCTTGCCCTCAACCGACATTTTTGAAATTAAAAATGGCACGATATTAAGTTGAGACACATTTTTTCCGAACACTGCGTCAAGGTCGTCGAGGTGCATTTATGTGATGGAAGCCCATTTCAACTTTGAAGGCTCAAGGTCCTTACATTGCACAATGCTTCAATTGAGTACATTCACTTTACGTGATGGAAACCCATTTCAACTTTCAAGGCTAAGGTCTCCATCATATATAGTATAGAATAGAAGTATAGAAGTATGGATGTTTTTTGCTTTCTAAAAGAAACCTTAGTGTTGTGTTGGGTTAGGGAGACTTTCATTGTTTTCAGTGCATGATGGAGACTTACTTTAAATGTTTATTTCACTTTTATTTCATATCCTGACATGTCTTGACTTTTTTTGCATTCTATTGTTTTAGAATGCTACATTGAAACTTCCTTGCATAATTCTAGTAAATTCTATGGATACACACACACACACATATATTAATGAGTTTTTTTTAATTTCACATTTCATTTCACAGGCTCACATGGCTTGACTTTTTTTACATTCTATAACTTAATTCTAGTTAATATTCAGGAAAGTCTCTTTTATTAAGCAGCCATCGACTGAATTTCCTTCCCACAAAGAACCAAACTGGAAATACTATCATAAATCTAAAATTTGCAGGATTTTTGAATGATTTTCTCACATATTTCACCAGTTTTTCTTCCCTTTACCATGGTTTACAACCAGGTAGTCTCCATTTTCAACCGGCTCATGGCTAAGCTGAGGCAATCCTTTCTTGAACACTGATTCTACTTAACCTAATGATTTTATCGCGTTCTAATTATTTTAAAAGCCATCATGATTCTTTCACTTGTTTTCCTTCCTAGGCAGAACTCAGCGTGCAGATTTGACCTTATCAGTTTATTTAATTTTGTTATGAAAGGTTCTCTCTCCATGGAACTTTTTTTTGAGTTGAAAGCTCTTGGAGAAGTTGTTGGAATTAGGGTTGCAAAGAAACGCACACAGCTTGAAGAAGATGAAGGAAGCTCAAGGCACACAATAGAGAGTGTGTTACTTAGTATGCAATGGAAAGATAGATAGCCCTAGAGTGATGGGCATATATACAATGCTCGGGGGAAAAAACCTCCTAAAGAGGGAAAAAATGCCCCGGCGGTCCTAGTGTGTTCACACACATCACTTCTACATGTATATGGTGACAAATCCCCCCTGGAGTGATGCGGTGAACGAGAGCTGGCACATGAGTAAAGGGAAGTGCCATGCTCTGAGGACATGATCAGTCCACAAAGGGGAGTAAGCCCAAAGCTTTGCAGAAAGCTTCAAGCTTCTCACAAGGCAATGCCTTTGTGAAAAGATCTACAAGGTTGTCCTGTGTTGGCACAAAGGCCAAGCTGATCTCTCCTGTTGAGAGCCTCTCCCTGACATAGTGGTAATGCACCTCAATGTGCTTTGTGCAAGAATGAAAAACTGGGTTCCTCGCAACTGCGAGTGCGCTCTGACTGTCAGTGAAGATAGTGTTGGCAGTGTCCTGTCCAACACCCAAATCAGCCATAAGGCGTCTGAGCCATACACACTCAACCGCAGTTGTGAAGACTGTCATGTACTCCGTCTCACAACTCGAAGTGGCCACAGTAGGTTGCTTCTTGCTCAACCATGATATACATGAACTGCCAAGCATGCAACAAAAACCACTTGTGGACACTCGCGTGTCAAAACAACCAGCCCAATCTGAGTCCGAAAAAACATGTAAGTCTGGTGGCAATGAAGCACCCTTGGGATAAAACAAGCCAAGATGTAAAGTGCCACTAAGATAGTGGAAAATCCTCTTGACAGCCTGCCAATGCTTAGACCCTGGGCTATGCATAAATCTGCTAACCTGTGAGACTGCAAACTGAATATCTGGCCTCATGTTGCATACATAAATGAGGCAGCCAATAGCAGTTTGGTAAAGAGTGACATAAGCAAGATCGCCAGCATCATGTAGACTCAACTTCAAACTTGTTTCCATGGGAGTGGCAATAGGTTTGCAATCCTCAAGTCCAAACTTACATAGCAATGTCTCTATGTAACTTTTCTGACACAAGGAAATACCACCATCACAATTCTTAAACTGTATACCCAAGTAATGATGCAACAGTCCCAAATCTTTCATCTTGAAAGTAGCATTTAAATCAGACTTAATTCAGCAATATGTCTAGTTTGGTCCAGTGATCAGCAAATCATCTACATAAAGAACCACAATGAGAAGTACATCACCCTCACGCTTTACATACAATGTGCTTTCTGTTGGACTATTACGAAAGCCTCGTTTAACCAAATGAGTGTCAGCTTTCTCATACCAAGCACGAGGAGATTGCTTCAACCCATACAAAGCCTTCTTACATCTGCACACTTTGTCCTCTTGTCCTTTTATGACAAAACCATGAGGCTGCGTTACATAAACTTCCTCAAATATGTCACCATTCAAGAAAGCAGTAACAATGTTTGATTGATGTACATCCCAACCAAAATGAGCTGCCAATGCACATAGAAAATGCACAGTAGTCATACGACAAGTGGGAGCAAAAGTCTCTTCATAATCATGCCTTTTTGCTGTGCATAACCCTTTGCAACAAGTCGAGCCTTATGGCGATCAATCTCACCATCCGGCTTGCGTTTCAACTTGTAAACCCACTTCGTACCAATGGCCTTTTAGCCAGGAGGCAAATCACATAAAGTCCATGTGTCATTTTCTATAAGTGCATCATATTTTGATTGCATGGCAGCCATCCAATTTTTTGAATTTTGTGCTTCATCAAAAGACAGAGGCTCCTCAACATCATGTAAGCTGGACACAACCAAAGCATAACAATCTGATGCATAAGATGCATGGCGAGAGCCTGAACGAGTACGACTAGACAAAGGTGCATCCAATTTACTGTCACGCAAAGTGTGCACCAGCCATTTTGGCATACCTCTAGCCTGCTCATTTTCAGCCCTTCCCTCATCAAGTGCATCATGTACATCTACATCAGTAATAGGCTGATCTGTAACATTTTTAGAAACCCCCATAGGCTGTACATTTGCCTCATTGGAAATTACATTCATATTTCCACCATTGAAAAGAGGCAACAAAGTGTCATAAATGTCCTGTGAGCTTACATTACTGTCTCTAGTCATGACAGCAAGGGCTGAACAGAATCTTCCACAAACACTACATCCCGTGAAACCAAAATACATTTTGTTTGTGGATGATATAACTTGTAACCTTTTCTTTCAGCACTATAACCAACAAAAATACATTTGACAACCTTATCATCTAATTTTCTACGCTGTGTTTGTGGCACCAAAGCATATGCCAAACATCCAAAAACACGCATGTGCTCAATAGAAGGTTTTCTATCATGCCGTGCTTCATATGGAGTAATAGACTGCACACATGATGGCCTCAAGTATAAAAGAATGTGGCAAAGCTTGACTTTTGACCATACATTGTGCCATTTCCGTCAGTGAACTGTTTTTCCTCTCATCAACACCATTTTGCTGAGCTGTATAAGGCACTGTACGTTGGTGTTTTATCCCACGACTAGACAAAAATGATTTAAATTCATGAGACATATACTCCCCCCCTCGATTGGAACGGAGGGTGCCCATAGTACATTTCGAGACATTTTCAACCATAGCCAGAAATTGTTTGAAGCACATAAAAACTTCGGACTTCGCTTTAAGCAAAAATACCCATGCATGCCTGGAGTAATCATCAATGAAAGTCATGAAGTACAGGTAATTTCCCAAGGATGGTGGTCCCACAAAAATCACTATGCACAAGCTGCAACTTGCATGTGTCCTGAACTGAACCATCCTTTGGAAAATTAGCACGTTGCATCTTATCCAAAATACAACCTTCACAAACATGTTTGACGGGTGCTTCAAGAGGTGGCAAAGAAGCAACCATATCAGATTTCTGCAAACGCAGCAAACTGGCAAAATTCAGATGACCAAAACGTGCATGCCAAAGTTTTGCATCTAAAATAGCCCTTGAATCTGCAATAGCATTTGCAAAATTTTGTCCACACTTGTCATACAAAGTGATCTTATACAGCCCACGGCACAAAAGGCCAGATGCAACAATTTCATCACGAAAACTGAGATCATGAACTGTATATCTATGATCCACAAATTTGACTACAAGTCCAAGTCTAGCAAGTGCGGATACAGACAAGAGATTCTTCTTGTTCCCAAGTACATAAAGTGCATCAACAAGTGTCAAGGAATTGCCATTTGCAGCAGTAAGCACAATCTTTCCAACTCCCTAAACTGGATAAGAGGCATTTTTGGCACAAGTCACAGAATTCCCATGAGGGATAGACTCGAGAGAGGTGAAAAATTCACGATGTGAGGTAATGTGCTTTGTAGCACCACTGTCGAAATACCACACATGTGAATCTGCAGCAACTAACAAGCATGCATCATGGACAATAGGATTAAAAGTGCACTCATTAGCATTACAGTCTCCTTTCACAGAATACACAACAATGGCTGCATTTGTAGTGGAATCAGCATTTGCATGGGGCCTCTAAACCCAAACCAATGGGCCTACCCTCACAAAATGTTCGTAAAGAGGTACGCACACTACTTGGGGCACCACCTTCTTTTGGGAGTGGACAAGGAAACCAATGAAAATAACACTTGCACTCACCCACTCAAGCAACACACTTTGAAAACCCCCTTACTCTATATACACTTTGGACACTTGAACACCATCAACGATTATGAAACCCAATGCCGTGCATCAAATGAAATATGCAATTTGTGGAATAGCATTCACCTTCTCCCCATAAGAATACCCATAATACATCCAAACTCCTCCTCTCTCAAGCACTCATCAAAAAATCATGCGCACAAGACTTGCCTCTCAAACACACAAGAGAATCACTTACAAACTAACACACGTTGCATAGAGAACTCATCTCCATCTATGCAATGCCGTGACACAAATAAAATCACCATGAGAGGTAGCCACATGCATATGTAATGAAGCAAAAGAGAGTTGGAGTGAGAAATTTCTTTAGACCAATTGAATAAGTGTGGAAAAACAAACCAATGGTAAATTGAGAATAGAACACTTACTTGATTTCTCGCACACCTTTTAAGGGGAGGACAGACGCTGGCTAACCATCACGAATTGCGACACTTGAAAGTTTTGAAGATGATTTAATGATCACTAACATAACCATGAGAGAGATCATGATGTATTTACAAGTTATTGATGTGCTACAAATGATTTATTGGGTTGATGGAGTAAGAGATTGTAGAATAGAAAGAGTGGAGGATAGCGTTGCACTTCCTCCAAAGAGGAGGGTTAGGAGGGAGGATGTGAAAGAGGGAGAGTTGGGGTTTTCTCTACTATTGATCAAGAAACAACATGAAGTTGAAAATATAGGTGTGTGTCCTTGAGTCTCTCCAAGGGGGGCTATTTATAGTTGTGTAGGAGTGGGATTATGCTACACTTAATTAGGGTGAGTGATTAGCCCTAATTAAGTATCCTTTGACCACTCATTGAATATTGGACATAAAAGGGACTATTTATTTACCAAAAATATCATTTTAGACCGTGAAGGCTCCATAGGGGTGCATAATGTAGGTGGGCCCCACCATGAGGCCCTACAAGTGGCTCCTGCGGGGTATCTCAACTTGTCTGTCTTGGCATTTAGAAAGCATCTTTAGGTTAGTCCCATCACATGCAAGTGACCTTGAACACTCATTGCTCTTCTAGAAGATGAGTAGGGGAAAGATAAGATCTCACCCTCTTGATTTACTTGATTTACAGTTCCCTTTTGCTGTGAATCTGACAGATTTACACTATTTTGACCATAACTTTTTACCTGTAGCTCGGAATGACATGCTTCAAAAGGCAAATTTGACCTTCTCAATATGTTTGATATGAATTTGGACTATTCTTCACGCCCATGCACCAAGGAATTCGGTTTGGAAGTTCCACACTAAGCTAGGGAACCTTTTGCTTCCAAGTCTTCTTGTATGGGCCCTTTGCTTGTATGCATCCAATGGGAATCATGCTTTTTCAAAAGGCTATGATGCTTAAACAAATAGAGGAGGGCCCAATATTATTTCCTTGTGAAAAGAATATACAATTGGAGTTTTTTTGAAAAGAGAAAAACTATATGTATATTCTTAAGAGATATTGGGCCACCTATGTAGGGGGCATAGAAGACTTGTAGAGATGGACCATAATCTTTGGTAAAGACAAGTGGAGAGTTGATTTCCATGGTAATTTATCTATATGGGATGGAAGATGGATATATTATTTTTCTACTACTAATTCACAAGAGGTAAGAAAGTTTGGGGGTAGATAGTTGGTTATTGTATGCTTACTTTTATTTACAAAGCAAAAAAGAAAAAGGTTGTAATATAAATATATGACTAAGGTGACATTTTTGGGAAGAGTACAATGTATGTGTCGCCACAAAGGTTAAACGAAGAGGGAGAATTTACTCTAGATAACTTAATAGCGTAGAAAAATATATACACATATGAGGAAGAGGACGTTGAGTAGGCTGAAAAATGTTGCAAAAAGATGGTTACCATTTTATGCCACTCATATTAGCCCTCCCCCAAGCCTAGAGATATTCATATCTTTAGGAGGACGGTGTTGCTTCTTTTTCTTTTCTTTTTTTTTCTCTTTTTTTTGGTCATTTTTCCTTTTCCACTTTTTTTTTTTTTTCAATAGGAGGACTGTCATGCACTTTTTTACTCCATTAGACCTGCTTTTCATTACCTCAATCCCATAAATAGGAGATGGGAGGGTTGCCTTGGGTATGTTCAAATTCCAAGGCTGGTTCTTCTTTGCACATCAAAGCTTTAAAAATAGGTGGAGCATTTGCCAAGCCGAAGGGAGCCATGCCAATTTGGAGCTTAGACGATGTAGGCAGATGACTTCCTATCAACGGATTGATACGTTGAAAGTAGGGCTTTAATCTCCATCCATTGACTCTGGTCTTGTGGAGTTTTCCTGATAAATCTGCTAATCTGTAACTACCATTCCCAAACTTTGTTTTTATCATGAAAGGTCCCTCCCATCTTTGCAAAAACTTTTTGTCAAGTCGAGTATCAAGTCGGTTATCATAGCGAAGAACCAACATACCTTCCTTAAATCCTTTCCCGTTGAGCTTCTTGTTGATTTTTTCCCTTTGGCTTGTCGCTTTGGTGATGTAGTGATCAATGGACTCTTCTCTATCTAGCTCAAGTCATTGGAGATCTAAGATCCTTTCATGTAGAACCTCTTTTGGTTTTTTTGCCACTCTTGCAAGAACACGCAAGCTTGAGAGCTCTACCTCAATGGGGAGAAGTGCCTCCTGTCCATAAACTAGATGAAAGGGTTGAATTGGGTAGATACCTTGAAAGATGTCCTATACGCCCAAAGAGAAGCCGTCAAATGGCGATCCCAACCATTAGGCCGGTCCACAACCTGCTTAGAAATGATCTTACATATCATTCCATTCACTTTTTCCACCAATCCATTGCATTGAGGATAGTAGGGTGTGGAATGCACGTGTTTCACTTTTAACCTCCTCAAGAGATCATTCAGAAGGTCAGCCCTAAAACCCGGGCCTCGATCTGATAAGATTTCTAGGGGTGTTCCAAACCTACTACAAATATGGTAAAAAATAAACTTTGATACCTCTTCAGCTGTGATAATGGGTTGTGCTTGTTGCTTCCGCCCATCGTGTCATGTAGTCAACACCCATGATGATGAAAACCTTCCCTGTAGAAGTACGAGGTAGGGGACCTATTGCATCCACACCCCACTTTTCAAAAGGGCAATAAGATATTATTGGGACTCGAGGCTCATATGTTAGTCGTCTATCCCCAGCAATTTGGAATGGCTTACATGCCTTACACCAATATTGGACATCACGATGTAAGCTCGGCCAAATAAACCCTGCTTGTAAAATCTTCCTACTTGTAATATCTTGAGAAAAGTGACCACCACAGACATCATCATGACATGAAAGAAGAATTTTCTCTATCTCTTGCACACCCGGTACTCTCCTCAAGACCAAATCTTTCCCTTTGTGATATAAATCATCCCCGATCAACTGGTAAGGTGTGGCCTTCTTAACTAGTCTATGTCTTTGCACCTTGTCTAAGTGTTTGGGACACTCACCTGCTTGTAGTAAGAAGATAATGTCTTTTAGCTCCTCTTGACCTTGATATTTGGGTTCATATAGTTTCACACCTCCTACCGCCATTTGAAGCTTTTCATTTGCGAGTAAGTCTGCTTCCTTGTTATGAGTTCTCACAATGTGTTGTACCTGTGTTGCTTTAAAACCCTTCATCAAAGCTCTTACACTACTAAGCCACTCAAACAATGTACGATTCTTGCACTTCCAAGTCCCTTGGATTTGCCTGACCACTAGCAAAGAATCACCTTTTATAATAAGTCTTTGTATGCCTAATTCTTTGCATTCTTCTAACCCAAGGGATACAGCAGCATACTCAACCTCATTGTTAGAGTGAACATTGGGTAGAGTGATACCTTTTCTAACCATTACCTCCTTTTGTGGGTTCAAAATGATGATCCCCCCTGCTGCTCTGTCTTGTTGGCGTTGATAAGCTCCGTCAAAGCATAAAGTATGGGCATTATCAATCTCCTTCACTTTGAACTGTTTTGAGCCTTCCTCTCTTTGTAGTCGTGATCCTTCCCTTTCTCTCACTTTGTAGGTGAGGATGTTTGCAAGTCCTGCCCTTGTGCTATCTTCTACAAGGAAAGTGTATTCGAATTCTTGGAGTTCAAGAACTTTGCTATTCTAGATGAGAGGCTCATGTGTTGTACTACATATGGTAGATTGTGCTCTAAGGTGAGAGAAAAAAAAATGGCACAGGGAGAAGATATGATCGAAACTTCCTTATCGCAAACAAGATTGCAAAGACCACTTTCTCCATTTCAGTGTATTCCTTCTCGGCCGGAGTCATCACCTTGCTTGCAAAATAGATCGGCCTCATGTATGATGTTTTAGGATCTTTTTGCATCAAAACAACACCAATTGCTTCCAAAACTTCCCCTTGGAGTGACATAGTAGGTCTCCTTTGGATCTGGTGGCATTAGGATTGGGAGAGAGCTAAGAATGCTCTTCACTTCCTCAAAACATTTTGCATGTTCCCTCCCCCATTCAAATGTAGATTGGCTTGCCAACCTATGCAAAGGGGCGATGGCTTCTGCTAGGAGATGGATGAAGCGAGACATGTACCTCAGTTTGTGGTTGAAGGTCATTAGCTCCTTAGTTGTTGTTGGTGGAGATAATGACAAAAGGGCCTCTACTTTAGAGGGATCCACTTGAATTCCTTGTGAAGAAACCACATGGCCTAGCAAAACCACCTGACATTCACCGATATGACACTTCTCTGGGTTGAGTTGTCCCCCAAATTGATGGAGCCTCTTTAGCCCCTCTTCAACATTTTGGCAGTGAAGTGATCTACAACTATAAATATAGAAATCATCCATAAAGACTCTTATAGATTTTCCAAAGAATGGCTGAAATACAAATATTGTGAATATCATGAAGGCGCTAGGAGCATTGGTGAGCCCAAAAGGCATTACTCTGAATGCAAAACATCCCCAAGGTGTGATGAAGGTGGTTTTTGGTTGGTCCTCTTCTGCTATTCTAATTTGAAAATATCCTGAATACCCATCACACACAGTGTAGCATTTGTGACCTGCTACTTCATTCAAAATTTCATCTTGGAAAGGGAGAGGGAAGTGGTCCCTCTTTGTCGCAGCGTTGAGGGGTTTGTAATCCACGCAGACCCTCCACTTACCATTCTTCTTCGGAGTGACTACAATAGGTGATACCCATTCGGTGTTGGATACTGGATAGATGAAGCCAGCCTTCAAGAGTCGATTCACTTCTTGTAGGAGAGCCTTTTGTTGCACAGATCCTAGTCGCCTTAACTTTTGAGCCACGGGTTTGGTCCCTGGTTTCAATTCAATTCGATGCTCTATTACATCTACACCTCTTATTTGTGAGTAGTCAGTGATAAACAAATTGGGATACCTCCTTAACATATTGATGTAGGACCTCTTCTCCTCACAAGTAAGATCTTTTGCAAGCATTTTCTCAAATCCTTCTTCAAGGTGGTGGCATCTTTCATCCCCTCGTGTGTGATTGTCTGTTGGCTTTTCTTCTACGAAAACATCTTGGGTGTTGGCGTTGAATACAATTCCCATTACCTCCAAAGAAGACTCCTCTTCACTGGTTGATGCACTGGTTGATGCTTCCTCATCACTTGAGTAAGGACTCTCCTCCTCGCTCTCTTCATCTGCCGTGGTTTCATAGTTGATATCTAGTTGCTTTCCTTCTCGCCAATCATACACCACCGGTTGACCCTTCTTAAGAATCAAACGACCACTTCCCCATTTTTGATCTGCATTCACATCAATGAGCCAAGGCCTCCCTAGGATGATGGGATAGCCCTCCCCCTTAGCTGGCATGACATACATATCCACTCGTGCATCTATATTACATACAGAGACTTTTACATTTTCAATGATCCCCAAACACTTCACACTTGAGTTGTTGGCTAGCCTAGCTTGAAAATTAGAGGACTTTCTAATTTCAAGCCCTAACCTATTCATTGATTTTTCTGTGATCACACACATTTGAGCTCCACCATCAACATATACATTAGACACCTTTTTACCCCTTATGTAAGCATCCACAATGGGTTCCACATCTTTTTGTAGCTTTGAGGCCACAACCTTAATGGAAAGATTTGCTTTCTTCTTTGGAATTCTTGTACTTACCAACTTTGGCCATTGCCTTCTTACTTTGGCTGATAGGTGTAGAAGTTGAGGCCATGAAATGTTTGGCTTTTGGGTTTGTAAATCCTCCAGGATGTTGTAGGGCTCTAGCTCCTTTCCCAATGGGAAGTCGTTGATACCAATTTCCCTTCGCCTTGATCTTTTCTTCCTGCTACTTTCAGCTTCTTCCATCTTTGACTTTTTCTTCTTGTCCCTTCTGGCTGAATTTGTTCCTTCACTTCTCATCTCTTCATCCTTATCATGTGCTCTTGTGCGTTTTTCTACCGGCATAACATCAAAGTTTAGAGTATGCTCATCTAATACCTATTCTAGCTTGATGATGTTGACTCCTCTTTCTTCCTCCTCATGTGGGACAGGAGGTATCTTTGCTGGTGGTGGTGGTCGACGAAGGATTTGTGGGCCTTGAGCTAGTTCTTGCTGCACAGTGAGAGGAGGCGGTCTGGGGGGATATATGTCTCCCGGAAGTCGCCTTGGATGTGGACAATTGTACATGCCATGGCCCATTTCATTGCAATTACAACATCGCAACTCTTGAGCTTGTCTTCGTTGATTGCGATTCCCTTCTCTTCATTGTCGTTGTTGAGATAGACCCTGTACTAGATTCAGAGTGAGTTTCTCAAGCTGTTGAGTTAGCCTTTGTAAAACCTCTTGTTGAGAGTTATCTCCTATTTGTGAAGATTGTGCAAGAGGGGCCCTAATTGGTGCTTCCATGGTTTGTGAAGACTCCCTCTCACTCACTTCATTCAAACCCCTTGCTCTATGTGCTTGGAAGTGTAGTTTTCTAAACTTGATGATGGCTACCTCACGTGCTTCTTCGAAGGTGGATGGGAATTTTAGCTCTACTTTAGCCTTTAAAAGTGGATACAAGCCAACCATGAATCTCTCTTTTTTTAGAAAGTTAGGTGCACCAGCATGATTTTCTAATGTAGCCTCCCACCTACCCCATAGATTGACAAAGGTTGCTTCATAAGAGGGATAGTCTTCAAGTGATACCTGCTTATGTCCAATAAAACATTTCCATAGTCCTTCAGAAGTATCACCTTGCCCGAACTTGGAGAGGAAGCTTGCTCGCAGTCTCTCCCAGTTGGACTTGATTTGGGGTTGCAAGGTCTCATACCATGCTTTAGCTTCTACTTTTAGAACCAACGGGAAGGATCGTCGATTTACTTCCTCTTCATCTCTCCCGGATATGAGATGTGCCATCTCCAAGTTGTCAAGAAACTCTTGCGCATCTTCCCCACTTCTTGCATAGAACGTGGGAAAAGAACTTGACATTTTGTTTAGACTTTTTGATTTATTTTTTTAAAAGAAAATTTTCTCTTATGGGCCGCACAAGATTGTTGACACTATAAATCTGATTACATTAAAATGAAGATGTACACATCCATTGTTAATTCGTACTTTATCATAGGTAGAATAAATGGATTAATTGAAGCATTGATTTGATTGAGGCGAGTGGATCCAAATATCCTCCTTATGATAGATTGAAACCTAAACTTAGTTGCAATGATTATATGAATGGATTGCCGAGCAATAGGCCTAAAAGGTTCATTGTTTTGATCGTGATTCATGTGCTACTCTTCGTTGTTGGTTTGAAGACCTCGTTCCTTCATATGGCCCTTGAGCACCCCTTCACCACTCCTTGTTCCTGCCTTTAAAACAAAATGAAAATGTGAACATCAAAAGAAGTTTCATAATTGATGATTGGAAGTATAATTGGATTGGGTGACACCAGTATTTCTCTAAGTCTTTCTGCACCAAACATAAAAACAATGCGTTGCTGGAAAAAGACTTTTCTATCTATGTGAACATTTACTCTAATGTGTTGTGCAAAATGAAATGGATAGATGGGAACTCCATTGTTTATCACTAAAAAGTTTGAAGGTAACTTGGAAATATGTTCCTCAGTGGGGGCACAACTTTATGAGGGCGAGCTTTTTGAAATGGGTCCTCTAAACCCAAACCAATGGGCCTACCCTCACAAAATGTTCGTAAAGAGGTACGCACACTACTTGGGGCACCACCTTCTTTTGGGAGTGGAGAAGGAAACCAATCAAAATAACACTTGCACTCACCCACTCAAGCAACACACTTTGAAAACCCCCTTACTCTATATACACTTTGGACACTTGAACACCATCAACGATTATGCAACCCAATGCCGTGCATCAAATGAAATATGCAATTTGTGGAATAGCATTCACCTTCTCCCCATAAGAATACCCATAATACATCCAAACTCCTCCTCTCTCAAGCACTCATCAAAAATCATGCGCACAAGACTTGCCTCTCAAACACAGAAGAGAATCACTAACAAACTAACACACTTTGCATAGAGAGCTCATCTCCATCTATGCAATGCCGTGACACAAATAAAATCACCATGAGAGGTAGCCACATGCATATGTAATGAAGCAAAAGAGAGTTGGAGTGAGAAATTTCTTTAGACCAATTGAATAAGTGTGGAGAAACAAACCAATGGTAAATTGAGAATAGAACACTTACTTGATTTCTCGCACACCTTTTAAGGGGAGGACAGACGCTGGCTAACCATCACGAATTGCGACACTTGAAAGTTTTGAAGATGATTTAATGATCACTAACATAACCATGAGAGAGATCATGATGTATTTACAAGTTATTGAGGTGCTACAAATGATTTATTGGGTTGATGGAGTAAGAGATTGTAGAATAGAAAGAGTGGAGGATAGAGTTGCACTTCCTCCAAAGAGGAGGGTTAGGAGGGAGGATGTGAAAGAGGGAGAGTTGGGGTTTTCTCTACTATTGATCAAGAAACAACATGAAGTTGAAAATATAGGTGTGTGTCCTTGAGTCTCTCCCAGGGGGGCTATTTATAGTTGTGTAGGAGTGGGATTATGCTACACTTAATTAGGGTGAGTGATTAGCCCTAATTAAGTGTCCTTTGACCACTCATTGAATATTGGACATAAAAGGGACTATTTATTCACCAAAAATATCATTTTAGACCGTGAAGGCTCCATAGAGGTTCATAATGTAGGTGGGCCCCACCATGAGGCCCTACAAGTGGCTCCTGCGGGGTATCTCAACTTGTCTTTCTTGGCATTTAGAAAGCATCTTTAGGTTGGTCCCATCACATGCAAGTGACCTTGAACACTCATTGCTCTTCTAGAAGATGATTAGGGGAAAGATAAGATCTCACCCTCTTGATTTACTTGATTTACAGTTCCCTTTTGCTGCGAATCTGACAGATTTACACTATTTTGACCATAACTTTTTACCTGTAGCTCGGAATGACATGCTTCAAAAGGCAAATTTGACCTTCTCAACATGTTTGATATGAATTTGGACTATTCTTCACGCCCATGCACCAAGGAATTCGGTTTGGAAGGTCCACACTAGGCTAGGGAACCTTTTGCTTCCAAGTCTTCTTGTATGGGCCCTTTGCTTGTATGCATCCAATGGGAATCATGCTTTTTCAAAAGGCTATGATGCTTAAACAAATAGAGGAGGGCCCAATATTATTTCCTTGTGAAAAGAATATACAATTGGAGTTTTTTTGAAAAGAAAAAAACTATATGTATATTCTTAAGAGATATTGGGCCACCTATGTAGGGGGCATAGAAGACTTGTAGAGATGGACCATAATCTTTGGTAAAGACAAGTGGAGAGTTGATTTCCATGGTAATTTATCTATATGGGATGGAAGATGGATATAGTATTTTTCTACTACTAATTCACAAGAGGTAAAAAAGTTTGGGGGTAGATAGTTGGTTATTGTATGCTTACTTTTATTTACAAAGCAAAAAAGAAAAAGGTTGTAATATAAATATATGACTAAGGTGACATTTTTGGGAAGAGTACAATGTATGTGTCGCCACAAAGGTTAAACGAAGAGGGGGAATTTACTCTAGATAACTTAATAGCGTAGAAAAATATATACACATATGAGGAAGAGGACGTTGAGTAGGCTGAAAAATGTTGCAAAAAGATGGTTACTATTTTATGCCACTCAATGGAACCACCCTCTTTCGTCTTAGCCTCTTTGGCCTTCAACTTAGGACACGAATTGATCAAGTGATCATTAGCCTTACAATAATGGCAACGTATCTTCTTTTTGCTCTTATCACCAGAATTTCCAGACGAATTACTGCCAGCAGAAGCATTAGGAATAGAATTTTTTCCACTCGCAGCAGAACCATAAGAAGTGGGTGTATTACTCTTACCACCCTTTCTTTGAGAAGTAATAAAATACTATTCAACTGCACACTGCCTAGTCCTGTTTTTTCTAGAAAGTGACCCTTGCAACAGCAATGTGCATAATGCATCAAACTTGACAACTTCAGGATTTCCTTGGGTCATCAGACTCCAAGTACTAGCAAAAGTCTGGTAGGAATCTGGTAAGACATCAAGAATAGTCTGCACAAGGGAACTGTCTGAAATGACTTCACCTGCAGAAATAAGCTGCTCATTGATATCCTTGACACTAGCAAGGAAAGTGTCCATATCATCTTCCTCATGCATAATCTTTGACTCCAACTCTTTACGCAGCAAAGCAATTTTAGCCTCATTGCGACTTGCATAAAGACCAGCCAAAATATCCCAAGCCTATTTTGTAGATTTTGCTGAATGGATGTGAGGAACAATTGTGCGCTTCACAGACAACGCAATCAATGCATGAGCCTGCGCATCCTTAACATCCCAACGAGCTTGTTCTGTCGTACGCAAAACAACTCTAACCGTAGCAATTCTTGCAGCAAGACCTGCAACATCCTCAACATCGCCTACATCCTCAGAACCAGGACGTACATCAATGCGCTGCACAATGTTCCAGACGCCCTTTGACACAAGAACATGTTGCATCATATAAGCCCACATAGGGTAGTTGTCACTATCCAACCTGTCCTAAGCCGCCGACAAACATCTTGAACACATCTGTGTTGTTGTTGTCAGCCATGGTAAATATTGCACCTCATGTGAAAACTACCCAAAAATAGGAGAAACGGAGCGGAAACAACACATGCTATATAGCACAAACCGTAGAAGACTATAAGGCACCTGTTATGCAGAAAACGGCACTGACAAAATTTCTGCACAAAATGACAAAATTCCTTGTACAGACTTGCGTACGCTCGCCAAAGCTCACTAAAATTGGAGAAAGTGAGCAGGCGTGTGCTGGAGCAGCTGGCGACTAAGCCCGGGAGGACGCAACCTGCTCTGATACCAATTGTTGGAATTAGGGTTGCAGAGAAACGCACACAGTTTGAAGAAAACGAAGGAAGCTCAAGGCGCACAATAGAGAGTGTTTTACTTAGTATGCAATGGAAAGATAGATAGCCCTAGAGTGATGGGCGTATATACAATGCTCGGGGAAAAAAATCTCTTAAAGAGGGAAAAATGCCCCTACGGTCCTAGTGTGTTCACACACATCACTTCCACATGTATATGGTAACAGAAGTAACAACGGAACGACACGTGGAGGGGCTCTTTGAGCTTAAAAAATTTAAGTTGCATTATAAAGAGTATAGACTCTTTTGAAATGATAAAGTGAAGCTTCACCTTTCACAATTCTAGTAAGTTCTATACATACATACACACACACACACACACACACACACATACATTTATGAGTTCTTTATATATATATATATATATATTAATGAGAAAACCATGATAAAGAGAAGAAAAACAGGTGCAATAATGTCAAAACTTAGCTCAAAAATCCTACAAAATTTCAAAAAAATTACTAGTATTTTTGCTTTGCTTCTTTCGAAATTTTGTAGGATTTTTGAGCTAAGTTTTGACATTATTGCACCTGTTTTTCTTCTCTTTATCATGGTTTTCTCATTAATATATATATATATATATATATATATATATATATATATATATATATATATATATAGAGAGAGAGAGAGAGAGAGAGAGAGAGAGAATAGTTTGAATGCTCAACTCCAAGCACACAAGTTACAATAGTTAGCAGCACAACCAAAAGTGTACACATGCACAATATAGAGGAGTAAGGAGGTAGAATTGTGGGATTGATACAAAGATCTAAATATAATAACCATCCAAACAGATTTAGCTAAAGACGGGAAGTAAAAATCCAAAACACCAGCTCATATGCCACTACATGCCCGCCTCCATTAATTTTGAGGCGACCAAAGCATGTGCTTGATGCTAAGGCATCTCTTGCACTATAGATTCAAAGTAGATCTAGGGGAAACTTTTATCCAATCTAAGCACCAAATCCACTATTGCACCAAAAACATGTACGTCAAACATCTTTTTGTCTTTGGTGGTAATGGGCACTTCCAACTTTGGCGTTGTGATTATCGTGGTGTTGACGTTGCAAGATCCACAGTAAGGTCCTTGTCCAAGCCAATACATTTTTGTGGACTTGCAATTTGCATTGGGATTCTCTGATAGGAGATTGTTGATGTTCATGAAACGAAGGATACCAACAATCTACACAACTTCACAACGTCAGAGAATGAGAGAAACAACAATGCAGTATATTACTTTTTCTTATGTAATTGCACCTCACGATTGTGGCCCAATCAAGTTCAGTCTGGGACTTCAAACACATTGGCAAGCTCCTACCTAAGCCATGAACTACTAATCGGCACTAAGTTTGTGATGTCCAACACTGACAAGGTATTGGGTTTACCGAGAAATGGCCCAATGTTTTTTTAAACCAGTAAATGCCGCAATGTTCTTGCGACACACATTAGCGAGCCATTAATAACCATCTCCTCAAGGAATACTTGGCACTCATTCTTGCAAGAGTTTATAAAAATCACCTACAAGGGCAGAGTCAAAATGGAGACAAAATTAGAGAAAGTAGCAAGAAATCATGAAAGATTTCAAACCAAGAAAATAGGGCAAAAAGAAACACAAAAGAAAATTGGAATCTTACATTCACTCTATCTGATGGAAGAGGACCATCTGCAACTAAAAGGTCACCGGCAAGTCCACCAAATCTTGCTTGGGAGTCATGATTTTGCAAAATAACAAAAGCAAGAGTGGCCAATTGAGTACGTCCACCAAATTTTTCATGTGAGTTATGCTTTTGCAAAATAACAAAAGCAAGAGTGTCTAATTGAAGGTTGTTGCACACTTACATAATCAAGAAATACATGTATCTTGCACTTAGGGGAGAAGATACGAGACATTGGGAATGGTTCGACGGGGGTCAAAACAGTCATGGCATCAACATACAAGGAATACAAAGCCAACCCTCCGTTTGCCCTGTTTGTTTGCTTGTCAACCAAGATTTCTCACGAAACTTGTTGATGTAGAGTTCTATGTATGGATTGTTAACCACCACTGTAATTATGTCATTGCATTCTACATCAATCAGGTCAGCCTTTAGATATTGGCTATATCTCGTTTGTTTGAGGCCAATTTTGTAAGTGCCATCATACACATTTAATATCGTCCCTCAATGCAAAAGCACGGGCTTGACTGGAAGGACTATGACTTGTAATGGGAAGGAAGGCTCAATATGTAGTGCTCCTATCTCATTTAAGACATTAGGTGGAGCAAGTGACTCGATATATCTTGAGATTAATGGACTCCTCGACAAATTCCTTGGCTACAAAATACAAAAAAAAAAAAGGCAATGTAAACATACATCGTCAAAAGTTAGTGGGAATGAATTTTAAACGCCCTTGCGATTTTGATTAGTCTTGGCGACACTAAATGATGACTAGCAATAGATCAACTTACTACAAAGTAAGGAAAACAAAAAAAGGCACAAGCATGAGCATAAATTGAACAAAGCATTCAAATTATGCAAATTCACTAACGCAAGCACATTGCACATAATTGGTGCATATCATTGAAATTTGTTTGAAGACCTATATCACATCCTTAAAAGGAAAATCAATATTGTAAGTTCCATCTGAATAAAAGAGTGATTTCAATTTGTACACAAAGTATTGACATACGTCTACTGCAGTCATGCCATGCATATCCATAACATGTTACATGCATATTCCTTTGTGTCAGATGCATATAGCACCGCATAGTACTCAATTGCATAGTCTCCAGCGTCTTGTGCCACGTCAAACACGAGCGTTATCTTTTGCTCAACAATGTATGGCTTGTATGTCATTTGCATCACTTGGAGGCACTGCATGTGTGAGGTCTAGCGCGGTGTCTTCCTGTGTGCTTTGCGCTCGCTGACGTGATGTATCAGGTTTCCATACACGATCTATTGCAATCGTTCAGATATAATTTGCGTATTGAAGCCTCTCTCTCTCTCTCTCTCTCTCTCTCTCTCTCTCTCTCGCACACACAGAGTTATTAATGACACCATTGGACATTGACATGCCATAGTTCATCGTCTGTATGCGCTGCATGGTCAACACCAGATCCGTTATCAGAAATTGTAAAAGTGACAGGGAAGAGGGCGCAACTCTATGGAGGAGATGAAGGGAGTCCCCATGTACTGCTGCAAATCCAATCCCCTACTAGCTACGCATACAGAGAGAGAGTCGGTGAGGTATTGTTGGCAGGCAGTAGGTAGGCCTCCTTGACAAGTACGTGGGATTGAGGGAGCACGATGGAGATGTTATCCTACATGTCAACATTGACGAGCAAATGGAAGGTGGTGTTTGGGGCATCAAAGGTGAGGTTGTTGCCCTAGAAGGAGGCACATACAAGGAAGGCCCTGCCCAGATGGATGAAATCTTAGTGATCTCAGATAAAGATGTAGTAGTATTTTCTATGCTTGCTCGGGAAGTACCTAACAGTGCGCAAGCTTAGGGCCTCCTCATAATTTCTCCATTGGCACTGCCACGCTCATCGTCTACAAGCTACTGCTCGCAAATGCAGGAACCTCTACATCCATCACCCACTCTATGCCCGTCTTGTTGTTTGTGTACTTTCCTGCCGCTGCCTTGCAATCCAAGCTAACAAACCTTGCATGATTATTTCACAATAATCATTTGCCATTCCTTTCAGCCCCAACAAGAGCCTGGTGCGGCACGCACCAGACACAAAATGCAACAACTACATATCACCAACCAAAGAAAACACACAAGCTCGTGCTCTATACCATAGCCATGAGCAGTTACGGCACCTGCCTTCACTAGGCCCTATCCCGTGGCCTCCATTAATGAGCCCATCTTTAACTCCTCCTGCCTTGCACACAGTGCAGAGCACGTCTCGCCAAGAAAAACGACATTTATGTAACAGTTAAAACAACCACGCCAATCCATGCAACGATAATTGACAACTCAAAACATGCACCTTTTTCCAGAACTTAGGACAAAAATTAATTAATTTCTATATTTTCTTTCATGGTTTGGAGGAGAGGGAAATGAAAGATGCAAGAAGAGGTTGACATAAAACTGAAAGGCACAAAAAGTTGCAACCCAAATCTCTTTCTTAAAGACATAAAACTAGAAGAAAAAGAGAAAGCTTAAAGTTGAAGAATAAAGAAATAATTAATTAATTTTCTTTCATGCTCTCGAGCAAGGAGAGAGATATTTTACTATGCATTGTAAAATCTGAACCTCTCCTCTTTTCCCCAAGTCCATGACAAGGACACTCTTTCCCATGTGCAACTTTTTTGTTTTAGAGAAAAGTATAAATTTTAAACTACTAAGATAGAGAAACAAGTATAAAATCAATGTCGGAGTGGGCTTGTTACTATTCCGCTAAACTTTGGAACATACTTTGGCGCATGTTTTAAATGCAACAACTTTGGTCACTTCGCCAAAGATTGCCCCTTGAAGTCTAATGATACTGCAGCTCCGGCAGCACAAGCCCCCAATAAAATGGAATCCCCAATGGGAGGGCTGGAGAAGCAGGGAGACAATAACAAAGGGACAAATGCAGGGAAGGATAAAGGAGAGATGGTATGTGAGAAAATGGAAACGAAGATGCTAGAAAAGATTGTGGAGGAATCGATTTCCATACGACGAGCTGCTGAAGGTACATGCAATAATAATAGGATCATTATTCCCGCTACTACCCCCAAATTTATGACAGTGACAACGACGACGGCTGTCCAAGTCCCTGGTCTGAAAAGAGCCAAAAGAGTGAATGCAGTGGCAAGAGACTCTAAAGTGCTGCAAGTAGTGAGGACACTTAAGGTGAAAGGATCTAATTCATTCTCCACCCCTTCGAAAGGAGGGGGGTTTATTGTTCCTCTGCACAATCCATTTGCAGCACTGCAAGAAAAGAAATCCTCTGACTTGGAACCCCCGGATTCTCTTGAGACTAAGGAGAAGAGGGGGGGGGGGGGGGGGGGGGGGGGGGGGGGGGATGATTCGGATGCTGAAGAACTTGTTCCTCTATCCCAACGAACCCCTTATTAATGATGGAGTCTCTCACTATCCAATCTTGGAACGTAAAGGGGTTGAAAACCCGTAAGAGGAGTACCCTATTGTGGGAGGAAATAAAAAAGGAGAAGTCAGTCAACTTATGGGCCATCCAAAAACACCACCTAGATGCCCATTGCAAGAGAAAGCAGGTGCTAGGAAAGAAACTGGTATTCTATGGAGAAGGAAATAACGGCTTTAGTGGCGTCCTCAGCATTGTGGACAGAGAATTGGAGCCGAAGTTGGTTCTTAACCACCCATCCGACAGAATCCTGGGGATTAGAATCAGATGGGAAGGGCATCCCTTCACCATTGTGAATGTGTATGGCCCTTGCAATGCAAAAGATAGAGCTAAACTATGGATGCATCTCAGAGATACCCCTATTGAAGGGGAGTGGCTATTGGTTGGCGACTTTAATATGGTAGAAAAGAGCAGGGATAGAACAGGATCCTCCAGTATGTTGGCCGGCTCAGAAAGGTCTAAATGGAAAAGTCTGTGTGAAAAGTGGGCAATGATCGACTTATGGGAAGTTGGCCCATGGAATATCATGCTTGGGTTCACCTACACAAGCCTCCAGTACGCCCGCACTGCTTCCATACTGGACGAATGCTATTGCTCGCACCAAGCTGACTAGATACCGACGTTGATGGAGATGAAGGTAGTCCCAACAAAAACCCTTTCGGATTACATTCTTCTGCACATACATTTTAAGAAGAATAAAGAGGAGGGGCAGACCCCAAGAGGTAAGAAAAAACTGTTGGTAACAAGGGCACACCTATTCAAAGACCCTCTTTTCAGGAATCTAACCAAGAAAGCACTGGGTAAGCTAAAAAAAGATGTCGACCTCAACAAACACAATGCGTGGCACCTCTTTGCTCGGAGCATCAAGAAAGCAATCAAAACCTCGGGCCCCCGAATCAAGAAAGCTAGGGAGGATCACCTTTTGCATCTTACAGCGGAGGTACAATTGCTTACCTATATAAAAGCCAATGGGCATGCTACTGAGGACAAACACAAATGGTGGCTCGAAGCCAAATCTAACCTTGCTAATGAGTAGTTAGAAGATATCAAAAAGGCTAGGCTTCTTTCCAAGGAGACTTTTCTGCAACCTGAAGCCTCCAATCAAGCTCAGTTTTTTTGGGCTTTAAAAATCAAGAAGAGTCGGGGCCACGTCCTCTCGCTCGATTATGAGAAAGGGAAAAGAGTTCATAACCAGGATGAAATGGCTGGTCTGATGCTGAGCTATCTCAGTCAAATCATTGGAGGGCCGGAGACCCAGTCCCAAGAAGTGGAAGAAGCCAGAGGGACCTTACTTCAGAGTGCCAAGAAGGAAATTCCCCACTCAAAAGCTAATAGCTTGGAATGGGCATTCTCAGAAGACGAATGCTCACTAGTATTGCAAGCCCTTGGCAAGGAAAAGTCCCCTGGTTGGGATGGGATGACGGTGGAATTCTATAGAAAATTTTGGGATGATCTCAAGACCCCAATCACAAGATTGGCCAATAAAGCCATGGTTGAAGGGTCGTTGGAATTAAGTGTGAAGAGAGGGCTTATCAAGCCCATCCCAAAACAGATCTATTGTTCTAAACTAAAACATTGGCACAACGATGATGTCGGTGGCCTACAAAATTATGGCTAAAGCAGTGGCCTTCAAACTAGACCCCTTACTAACCAAGATCATCTCTCCCCATAAACATGGTTTCATCAAAGGAAGGTCCATTTATGATAACATCTTGGCAGCAATGGTGGGCATAGAATACGCAACTGTCACAAAGCAGGAGTGCATTCTGCTGCAGTTGGACCTGGAAAAGGCCTATGACAGAATAACATGGACATAAATAGAAGCCGTCATGGAAGCTTTGGGCTTTTGGCCACGCCTATGTCGGTTGGTACGTGCAATGGGTGCTGGAATCCAGTTAGAGCTCCTATTCAATGATAGAATTGTGGGCTCTTTTGAGGTCATAAGGTCTATTAAACAGGGATGCCCTCTGGCCCCCCTACTTTTCGCCATAGGATCACATCCTCTAATCATGACGCTCGAAGCTAGTGATGAACAAGAGGAGGTGCAAGGCCTTGTCTTACCTGGAAATAGCCAACTCATGGCAAAACTTTTTGCAAACGATTCTCTCCTCTTCTTGAAGGCGTGCCCTCGGGTCATTAAAAAAGCTCTTGAGATTGTACAAATATTCTCAGTAGCTTCGGGGTCCCAGTGTAATATAGAGAAGTCAAGGATGATTTCCGTATCGGAAAATGACTCATTTGACCCTTCTGTCTGGTCGGGGGAGATTGTCACAAAAGGGAATATCTTTAGACATCTGAGAGCCCCCTTGGGGGTGGACGTAACTCACAAGCAAAGATTCGAGTGGGTGCTTGAAAAAATCGAAACAAAAATGAGTAGGTGGGAGTATGCTCTTCTCCTATTCCCAAGTCGGATAAAAGTGATGAATGCCTTTATGATTCCTTATATTGCCTTCACTAGCCCGCTAATCAAGATGGCTAAGTGTCACTGGAAAGAGTTCTTAAAACCAGTAAAAAGATTTTTAGAAAATGCAATAGAGAAGCAGGAGTCTTAAGGCGGGAGGAAGAAGCCAGATACTTCAAGAACTCCATCCTACATTGGTCCCCCGGGCTCTCCAAGGTTGTGGATCCTCCACAAACTCCTATTGAATTGAGACAACCAGGAAGCTGAATAATAAGAGTCTGAACCGACTTGAGCACTTCTGGGATAGTGGCAACAAGAGTTGTAAAACCATTGACCTTATGGTTACCCAATACCAACTAAATAGCTTGGAGGTTGTTAACCCTCACAGCTCACGGACACCCCATCACGTACGACGGACGTGTATTATGTATTTGGTAGAGTCAGGTGTACCGGGCTTGTCGGACCAATAGGAAAAGGGTAAGAGTGATCGCCGATGAGAGGCGCACTCTAACTGGGACATTCAAGGGATTAGTTGGCTAAGCATGGGCGCCCAAGTGTGAATGGGGTGAGCTCATATAAAATCCAACTAAACCTAATTTTTACTCATTCTCTCATTTGTGCAATAGAAGAGTGCTCTTGCTCCATCTCCATCTCCATCTTCTTCTTCTTCACCTCCTTGTGTGTGTGTGTGTGAGAAAGAGAGAGAGAGAGAGAGAGAGAGGGAGAGTGTGTGTGCGATCGAGCATTACGAAGGCACGACGGCGGCGAAGCGGTTGAGTGCGGCACGACTGCAGCTTCTTCTTCATCGCGGCGAGGAATCCACCACGAAGGCGAGCGTAGAGCGGTGAGTGACACACCCTTTGCTCCCTTGAGCTTGCTAGTTTAGGCTTGTTGTGTGCTTGGATCCATTTGTGGCTCGCACACGGTGTATTGGCAAGTCCCTTGCTTCGACAGTGCGGCAAGGAGCGCACATTTTTGGCGCCGCTGCCGGGGATATGCCCTACACTAAGCTCGGTTAGCACTTTACGCTTTCTTGTGGTGCAATTTCTATCATAGGAAAGGCAGGGAATGAGTGTGTGTAGTTGTGTGGAGATTTCTGTTTTTTGCGTTTTCTACGTTTTCTGGTTTGCACTGCACAGTTAGCATTTCTTGCGTTTTTTGCATTTTCTGCATTTTCTGGTTCTGTCAAGTTTCAATTTCTGCATTTTCTGCATTTGCTGTGTTAAATTTTCTGTCAAGTTCCAATTTCTGCAATTTTCTGCATTTTCTGTGCTTTTTCAATTTTTTGCATTTTCTGAGCTTTTTCAATTTTCTGCATTTCTTACGTTTTTTCAATTTCTGCATTTTCAATTTCTGCGTTTTCAATTTCTGCATTTTCTGCATCAAAGAAAAAAAAATTCCAATTTTAAAAAAAATAAAATTAAAAAAAAACGGAAAATAAAAACGCGAGTGAGTGGGCGGTTAAATTTTCGAAAATAAAAAAAGATAGATCGGGATCGGGATCATTTCCCCAAGCCCAAGCCCAAGCCCCCAGGCCCAGGCCTCAGTCCTATGATATATACTAGACTCACTCTTATATATATACCCTACTCCCTCAAGAGAGAATGAGAGCATGTGGGGCAAGTCCTCCACTCTCCTCCTTTCTCTTCCCACTTGCACCCTTAGACTTTCTAGTTTGGGCCTAGTTCCCTACTGAAAATTGACAGTTTTAGGGATTCCGAGGGCATAGAGTGACCAAACGGAGGGCTGTAAAGCACGGCACGACCCTCTGACTGAGACGCTCGTTTTGAGCTATCATACGCTCTATTCTATAGCCGGGTCAGAAAAAAAGGACCAAAAAGTCAAATTAAGGAAAGACTTGGGTTGCAAAACACCCAAAAATACTAGGTGAGCAGCCTTCAAGGGCACTCACTAACACTTCTAGGGGATCAAGTCATATGAACCTACGCTCTGGACGAGTGTTAGAGCACGATCACATTGGTAGTGCCTCTGTTCATACGGACACCCCTTACCCATCCACGATAAGCTCTAGACCCTCAGCGGGGACATAAGGTAGCACCACCCAAGACCCTAAAATAGCCGCTAGTGATTCCTCCTCCAACTCAGAGATCATGGAAGCATACCCTACCCAAAACACTGAGAGAGAAGGCCATGCACCTCCCGAAGCTCCACAGCCTAGTACTAGTATGTTTAGCCGTTTCATGGAAACATTAGGTAGAGCTACTCGCTCGGAACCTGATGCAAATGAAACACACGAAGGGGGTGGGGAAATGGACTCTCCTTTCACATCGCATGTGGACCCCACACCCCCAAAGAGTGTCCATATGGATATCCTACCGGGGATGGCTGAGTCGGACAATGTGGATTGGGTCCACCTAGCAGCAACCATAGACACTTGGGGAAATAGGGGGACGACCTGGGTAACACCTGAGGGGGATGAAATGCATGTACCCTTAAATATGCTATAAGCAATGCATATCGCTTCCGACAAGACTCATCCTAATGTAACGAAGAAAACATACAAGTGGGTCCCTAAAGCTTCTTTAGTGACCATAGCTAGTGCTAAAAAACAGAAGCCTTGTAAGAAACGTACCACTCGCTCCAAGAAAAGTAAGAAAATGTTGCGATGGATCCCTAAACGACTATTGGAAGCCCAAGGCTACTATCAAGGAAATGATCAAATCTGGGTGCCAAAACGTAGATTGTGCTCTTACCTATCACCTGACCCAAGTGAGCCCAATCCCGTAGCTCCAAAACGAATCAATGATCGTGGAAAGAAAAAAATCACAGAATGCTACATACCCGCTCCCGAGCTAGTTTGGGTACCAAAGAAAGAACGATTTGTTCCACCTAGCTCAGGAAGGGGGGAGTCCCATGAAGCTTCTAGCTCCTCATGTAATACATCCATAGAGGTAAAAGCTTCTGCACAGCCTCCATCTATAGTAGTGGACCTCCATGAAGCTACCAAAGAATCCACACCTCCCAGTGTTCAAGAATCACCTGATGAACCACTTCAAGTTCGATCCTGGGAGAGTACCTACCACTTTTGCAACTTGACGAGGCACCTAGGGTAATAGAAAACTACTGGCAAAAATCCTCACCTATTACCAACTGGAACAATTGGTTTGAGAGGGTGACAAGCTCATTTCAAATGGTATGATCTACCCAAGGAAGGGGGGAGTGTTTGCTGACAGTCATTATTCACTTGCTTCCCTCTCAACCTTTTTCCCTGACCTCTCAATCACCAATCTTAGGGAATGTACATATAAAGCTTTATACCCACAAAAAATAAAAAAATAAAGAGCAAGAGCAATTAGCAAACGAGTATGCACATTAAAAGTCAAAACATTGACTCAGACCTACACATGTCACATCTGGTACAGTGAAACAGAAACCTATGCCATAAAACACCTTTTGATCCTCATCACTTGAGTGATGGAGGGTAGGTAAGATTAGTACGATAGGAGTGTTTCTATTTTAGAGTTGAGTGATTAGCGAAGTTCTCTTTTCCCACTAATGTGCCTCCTGGAGGTATTCCTTTTGTTTCCTAGTGTGTACAGGAGCGTGTTGCTATTGATAGGAATTGGACCTTCATGGAACCTTTCTCTCGTTCACACTTCAAATCAAGCGCGACCATCAACACAAACAGGTGTTTTATGACCATTAGCATTGCCCTTATCTTTTTGCATCTATGATTGTCTACTTTGATTGTGATTGGTAGCATAATATTCAGGGCATTTGCTTAGTATCAAACATTTAATTCAATGTAATGTTTTGTCATAATCACTTGTCTAGGTTTAAAAATCAAGCAGTCTGAATAAGCTAGTTTGACCAAGCTAGGTATTAGAAATCTTCTCTTAATACCATGGGGAATGCCTTCCTAATAAGCAATGGTTACTTAGGTTCTTAATCTGATTTAGGCAGCATTGTATGAAATGTACTAGGGCTTTCTAGTGGGCTTGCCCCTATTGACCTTTAGCTTAAGTATTATAAAGGGAGTTTACTGATGTGATGAGCCTGGGGAGGGTAACAGTGTTATATGACCCCCCAAAGTTACAAAATTAAAATGCTGAAAATGAACAAACAAAAAATCAAAGTGCCACAATGTAAAATTTTAAGCTGGAAGAGAAATCTCAGCTTGATTTGGTACTTCACTCACATGTATTGCCTATGGTACTAGAGCCCTAGAGGTTCCCAATGTGGGCGCTTTTCCTTGAAAAGCAAAAAACCCAAGGCATACAAAATAAGCACACACATCATAATTGAATCAATGTGAAAAGACTTTGGGGGGTCAAAGAAAAAGTAATCAGTCAGGCGATGATTTCATGAGAATTCCTTTTATGGTAGCTTAAGTACAAAGTCTTCTAGGTATAGCCTCTAGTCAGCCCTCGAACATGAATACTTGACTCTCGCGATTAAACAACTTAATTGACCACAGAAAATTAAGAAGCTTACCCATGGTATTAATATTCGATCTCTAGTGCCTTTTGACCGTTAAATTAGTGACCCTAGACTTGTTTAATTTTTTACCTTTACATCTGTTTATGCATTTGATTACATTGCAATTTAATGTTCATTGCTGACAAATTGTTTGAAATTTTTTTTACCAATCAATGTGTCTACCTAAAACTGCATATGCTTTTTAAGAGAATGCAATTACTGTGCCAATGTTGTTTGATTTTGCAGTGATTGAAGAAGGCTAAGGACATTCATCTCAAATGCTCTTCCACCTCGACGAACCAGCTTCAACTCAATAGCTTCCGAGGACGGAATCTACATCAGGAAGGGGGTTATGTTAACCCTCACGGCTCACGGACACCCCATCACGTACGACGGACGTGTATTATGTATTTGGTAGAGTCAGGTGTACCGGGCTTGTCGGACCAATAGGAAAAGGGTAAGAGTGATCGCCGATGAGAGGCGCACTCTAACTGGGACATTCAAGGGATTAGTTGGCTAAGCATGGGCGCCCAAGTGTGAATGGGGTGAGCTCATATAAAAGCCAACTAAACCTAATTTTTACTTATTCTCTCATTTGTGCAATAGAAGAGTGCTCTTGCTCCATCTCCATCTCCATCTTCTTCTTCTTCACCTCCTTGTGTGTGTGTGTGAGAAAGAGAGAGAGAGAGAGAGAGAGGGAGAGTGTGTGTGCGATCGAGCATTACGAAGGCACGACGGCGGCGAAGCGGTTGAGCGCGGCACGACTACAGCTTCTTCTTCATCGCGGCGAGGAATCCACCACGAAGGCGAGCGTAGAGCGGTGAGTGACACACCCTTTGCTCTCTTGAGCTTGCTAGTTTAGGCTTGTTGTGTGCTTGGAGCCATTTAAGGCTCGCACACGGTGTATTGGCAAGTCCCTTGCTTCGACAGTGCGGCAAGGAGCGCACAGAGGTCTTACTTGTCCACAAAGTGATGAAAGAGATTCACAATCTAGTGATGCCAATCTGTGATTCGGAGTTGGACTGGAATGCCTGGAAATGGCTCGGAAGTAGCCTCTTGTGAAAACCCCATACTAAAAGCATCTATCAGACAATGATGCAAAAGAAGAATTGGTCTGGCCCCCTTAACAAGATATGGAAAAAGCAATGGCCGCAGGAAAGGTGGGAGCATGTAATGGAGAACATATGGAAGCCAAAGGTTTCGGTTTTCTTATGGAAGGTTATTTGGGGTGCTCTATCGACATGGGTGAAGATTAAGGAGAGAGGGATTGGGTGAGATCGATGCTTGGGGTGCAGGGTAGCTAGTGAAGATCTGGCCCACCTATTCATGGACTGCCCAGCTATCAAAAGCCTCGCAGGGAAAGTATGCAAGTGGGTCCAGAGAACATGGAAAATTAGTTTTTTCAAGACTGACCTATTCCTTGGAGGTCAAAATTTAGGTAGTCCTGCACTCCTCGTCAGCACTCAGATCGTCAGATACTTCTTTTTTCATAATGTATGGCAGACAAGGAACCGCCGTGTTTTAGAAGGAGGTTTCGAGGTGGCAAGCTTTGCAAAAATTATACAAGAAAGCAAAGTGCTAATATGGGCACTCGGGTGCGGTGCAAGCATCACTCGAAGGATTGGTCTATGACTACTTGTGCCTTGTTGTCAGCAGATGGAATGCCTAGGATGGGGGCAAATCTTGGTCATCGGTAAATAAAAAATCTCAGAATGACAAGAGTATGGACCTTGTGTATCAAGGTTGTGGAGGCTGGTTCGTAGGGGTAGCTTCCCTGATAGCCGTTGTAATTATGATCCCTGGATGTTGTCATGGCTTAACATGAGCATGAAAAAACCTTGTCATTAGGAAAAATATGGACTCTCCTTGGGCCTTTTTGATTAGTGAAGGTTTAAGGGAGAACCAATGAGAAGGCTCTTGGGATATCACCTAGAGGGGGAGGAATGGTAGGGGTGCAGCCTAATTGTCTCCCTCTTCAATGCTTGGTTCTTAGAGAGAGGTGGGAGGTAGGCTGGGGGGGGGGGGGGGGGGGGGGGTAAATAGGAGGAGAGAGGTGTCATAAAAGATGGAGGGACCCAAAAAAAAAAACGCGCATTCTTAAAAATCCTAAAAAATGAATTTTTTTAAAAAGTTCCAAAATTGACTCATTTGCCTCCAAAACTATCCAAAAACATAAACTAACTTTAAAAAGTCAATTTTCCCCCCAAAATCCACTTTTCTCTCTCTCCCTCACTACTTTTCTCTCCCACACTCTCCCTCCTCCCATTCTCTCTCTACAGTCAAGGCAGCCATAGCCAAAATCTTTCCACCACTCTCTTCCTCTCTCTCCATAGTTCTCCCTTCTCTCACACCTCCATCAACCCTCTACAGTCCCACACTCCATAGCCCACAGCTCCACTATCCTCTCTACCTCTCACTCCTCCCCTCTTTCTGTATCTCCACTGTCAAAGCCACCGTAGGCAGCTCAACTCACCCTCCCCTCAGCTCCTCATTCTCTCTCCACAGTACCCACACACAATAGCCCACAGCCTTGCCGACTTCTCTCCCTCACCTTCCTCCCACCCATTTCAAATCTCTTCCTAAGCCCAACTTCCCAAGCATGTTCACGCATAGACGGCCCAAACTAGAGATAGAGGAGATTGTGTTGCACAACACAAAAGATTCAGAGGGGGTATGGATCCCACAGGTATTCAAGAAGGGTGCATGGGTCTACATGCAACCGTCACGTGCTGGACCTCATCACGTACGATGTCGAGGCGTATTGGAACGTCATTGGAAGGGCCGGCTATTGGCATTCAAAGAAACCAAGTCCGGAATGGTGGCCATCGTGCAACACGTCTACAGTGCAGCTAAGATCCACCTCAAGAGAGCTTCAACTCAATTTGCACCTCATTGTAAGTTTTTATGGTTTAGCTATCCCATGCATATGTCATGTTTACGTTTATGCGATCATTATGTTTAACTAAGGGCATTTGTAAAGATGTTTTTCCATCCAGCTTAGTTGAGGAGCAGCCGCTTGAGTGCCTCTCATGCACGTTCATGCTTGTGCATGCTCACATTGGGGAGCTTATGTTTCCTACTGTATCATCGAAAAACTTACCGAGCAGCGAATATTCATGTACTCCCACAAGTACGTGGTGCCGAAGTCAAGCCAAAGCTGTGGTAGGTTAGAAGCCGTGGAGACACCCTCATTGCAGAGTGCAGAATGGCCAACTCCAGACCATCGGGCTTTGCTTTCTTTCAAGCGCAAGGTGCTGCAAGATTTCCAATGGTCCCTAAAGTTTGGTAAGGCAACCAGATCGGTGGGTCTCAGTTGGCATTGTCCCATTCATTTTTTTGTGCATGCATTCCGCTCTCTGCCGATTGTAGAAACACCAACAATGTTTGTTTGCAAAGAAGTTGACATAGATACAATGGACACCATTCTAGGTGTCAATTGGGGCTATGTTGACGGTTTGCATGATGGTGACCGTTATAAGTGCAATGTGTCCCCCACACAGCTTTGCCTTCGGTTTTTGAAAGCAAGGTGCACCTTGTATGCACGGTTTAGCTACGAGAGGTGTATGCACAAACGTGGCAAATGGATACCCTTGCAGCTGACAACCGAAGAGGTTCAATCCTTTGAAATTCGTGTCTGCATGCCCAAAAATGAGGGGGAGGTCGTTGCAGTAAATCCGTATTGGACTCTTGCCAATCTTCGAGAACACTTTGTCATAATGGGATTCGAGGATGTCGGCAATGCAAGTTTCAAACTGCAACAACGCAAGGTCTGCTTTGTGCTTTCTTAGCTACCTTTTCTTATTTTTTGTGGGTCATAAGGAAAAAAATGGACTCTCCATGGGCCTTGGAAGAATTCCTAATTTAAAGGAAGCCTGCTAAGATTAAGGGAGACAAAGGCTTTGAATGGGGCTATTTTGGTAGGGTCTCCTCCACCTTTGACCCCTAAAAAGGTAGGGGGAAGGGGAAGGGGGTAACCATTTAAAAAGTAGGGAAGGGGGGCGTAAACCATTTGAAAAGTACGGGGGTAGGGGGTCTTCTCTCTCTAACTTTTTGGTCAACTTGTAAGTGGCCTCTTAACTCTCCCATGCCACCTAAGCAAATCCGTGGGTCAAAGAGGTCAAAAAAATGACTTTTTTCAAAAACTTTCAAAAAAACTCTATTCCCCCCTAAAAAGTACCCCCAACATATACACATAATAAAAAAAAGATTTTTAAGTTAAATTACTTAAAATTCAACATTTTTTTATTCCCTCCAAAGTTTTAGGAAATTCCCCCCAAAATTGAAAACTTTCCCTCCTAATCTAAGCTCCTCTCCTACACCCATCCCCCTTGCACTTGCACCTGCTGCTGCACCTACACACCCATCTCTCCATCCTTCAAGCTCCATCTCTCCATCCTACAATGCCTCTTGACGACGTGACCAATGTCACAGCAAGCTCTTCACGCGGTAGGTCTCCAGGATTTTTCCTACGCCTACCTCAAGAGTATGTTCCGACAAAGAAAACATGCTTGGGTACATTACCTTCATCCAACGAACGCCGCACTCAAGGGGAGAAGAATGTGGATCTCTGGACAGATGGATGCTTGTATCCAAAGGATCCTTCTCTCAATGTTCATCCGTCTTTTACAAACATTCCATCACTGTTGCAATATGTTGGAAATGGAGAGCAAGGTTTGTTCGGCTACTGTAAGAGACTCAACAAACACGAGATTGCGTGGTCCGAGATCTACTTGCGTCATTGGCAGTTGCTCAGTGGGAGTTTCCACAATCTTCAGGATCAGATGCAAACAGCTACTAGTGCGCTTGAGGAGGCAAAGAGCACCATCACAACCAAGGAAAATGTAATTAAAAAGCTTGAGGATACTCTTTCACACATGAAGAGTACTGCCATGGGAGGTAGGGTGAGAAAATGAGAGTTGTCCGAAATTCAGACTCTTGCACCACGTGGAGGTGCAAGAAAACGAAGGGTGACAGCTATGAGGTAACATGTTCTTTCCCTCATGTTGTTTAAGTCTAATACGGCTCATCATTGTTGTTTTGGGCAATAGGAACTTCGTCCAAGAAACGTGCGACGACGAGAATGCGGAAGCTAGGGCTACTTTACTTCGTTCTTGTTTCAACAAAGAGGATTTTATTGGGATGCTTGATGCTCCAGAGGCAAAACACTTGAAAGGTGCAATCACTAAGAGAGTTCTTAGTGATTTTTCTAATATTGTCACTGATCTAGATGTTCAGGATATTTGTGATGCTGTTGGGATTAGTACCAAGGGCTATCAAGCAATACATCAAGTGTTAAAAGATGCATTAAGAAGTCGAGGAGTCGCGGAAAACCTATTCCCACTTCCTCACAGAGTGCAGATTGCCAAGAAGGTGTCAAATGAAGATGTTGTTCACCGATTAGGGGACTACTTGTATATTCAAGACACGATGCCTCTTCAGCCGCTCCGTAGAAAATCACAAGGAAGGAAGGGCCGCAGGAAGGGAAGGGAAGTGCTGCTATTTCTAACAGTGTGTTGCGGACCGAAGGGTTTGTTTACACCAAATTCAACAATATCTTTGTGGACTTGATACGATTGCAGCAGTCCATGGATGTTTTCTACAATTTGATTGATGCAGGTTAGTTTAGAGTTGCCTACATGCTCTATGATGTGTCATAACAAGCATTCTGAGGCTTTATGTTGTTGGCAATCCTTGAAGGCAAGCTTGTGTTCGTGCTGAAGTTGGATGAGTGTGTAATTGTTAAAGGGAGAAAGTTGGAGAGAATGAGCACCACCCTTATGAATGAAGCCCTAGCTTATGCCAAGCAATCTTGCAGTTCGAGTGAAGCGACAAAGCCCTCTTTTAGTGTGCAATCAGAGAAGGATATATGGTGGCTTGGTGCAATTGAAGTTCCGAAAGAGACACATGAAGTCGTTGCATGGATTTTCAGTAGAATCCCATAGGTCACAGAGGTCATTAAAGCTCAAATAAACGGTGAGAAGCTCATGGTTCCAGGACGTGGGGAGTTCGATGTTGAATGGATTTTAGGTGGTGATCTAAAGACCATAAAGTGTATGCTTGGATGCAAACAAGGTGCAAATTCTTTACTTCCCTGTCCATTCTGTACGAAAGGGCACAAGACAAGTCGAGCAACTCAAGTGGAAGGTCAGGACGAAGATAATGATGACCAGATAAATAGAGAGTGAAAAACTTCGGTTCTTTCATGTGATATTGTGCAGGTTCCCAATAGGGATAGCAAAGATCCTGGGTGGAACCCCATACATTGTCACGCGTTTATGCGAATATTTGATAGGATCCTAAAGCATCACATTGATTATACTTTCACAATGAAGCCCCTTCAGTGGTCAAAAGACTCCTTGCAGGGGGTGGAGACGCTCCTTAATGAGATTGGATGTCACCGATCAAGGGTGAACATTGTAGCAGAGACTTGTAGGGAGAAGACATATGAGGTGGCACAGAAGGTTTCCATGAATGGAGCCAAGGCACGTTGATTTTTCAAGAAGATGTCAAAGTCTCCAATGCAGGTATCCAAGGCAAGTGTCGATCTAGCAAGTGAGAAGCGGTGGGAGTTGTGGAAAGATTTGTGTTCATGCACGACGGACAAAGATCCCAATGTGGAGGTTGCTAACCAACGCAAGCTAGTATGGTCATCCTTTCAAAAGTTTGTGCAATTGATGAATCTTTCAAGCACCATCGTTGAGCAGCGCGAGGAGTTCAAGAAGGTGCTTTATGAATTCACAAAGGCCGCTAAGGACGGATGGTCTCAAAGCAAGATTACACACTACATGGTTTGTTTTAACGGATTTAATACATATGCAATGTTTGAAAATGCAACTTTTCTATTCGATTATCTCCTTTTTGGTTGTTTTAGCACATTCTCTATGCGCATGGTGCATACTTCATGGACCGCTATGGTTCGCTTGATATATGGAGTACACAAGGCATGGAGAAGTCCCACTATCGAGCAAAAGGAGTCTACTTCAAGAATACTTGGCATGGTGGTGGTAGTTCACACTCCAACTACCTCCAAGAGATGTTTAACTCGTTTTTTAGGCACACCTTTGGGAGAACTCGTACTATTGAGAAAGCAAGAGAATCGATTTTAGCAAAGCAGTTACGCAACGCTTCCCGTACTACAGCATCCGAGAAGTGGAAACGCTCGCGAGCATCCCTGGCCATGAAGCTTGGCGTGCAACTAAATATCGAAAAGGCAGCGTTTGGGCGTCGCGTCAGCCGTCCGCATGATCCAGGTTTAGTTGTTAAATTCAATTGCTTTATTTGAGTTTCACTCAATTGGTCGCATAGTGTGAAAGGGCCTAAATCTCAAAAAAACCTATTTAAAGGTTGAAGGGGCTCATTTTGTCATTTTTCCTACTAGGTGCTACCATGGCAACAACAAAACAAATGGCTAGGATTGCATATCCAGAGGGGCCGGATGGCCAACGACTCAAAGGTACAGCAATAGAAGTTGGAACTTCACAAGCTCAAGGTGAAGTCCACACAGAAGAAGCTGGAGCTTCAAATCAGCATGGCCAGTCCTCTACAGGAGCAAAAGAGAGATGGAAGCATCGCCTTGATGTCTATTCATCGGACTCCAATGATTCTGATGGCAACAGGAAGGATGAGAGCGACCAGGGCAAAGAAACAAACAGCCAAAAGCAACCGTCAGAAGGCTCTGAAGAGACGCAAACGGATGAAGATGCCCCATGGGTTGGCGTCCAAATACAAACTTATCAGGCTCACATGTCTATTGGGGGTAAGACACTTCCTAAAGGGAGTGGACCTACACCATCACATCCGGTCAATAGTGAAGAGCACGAATCAGATGGAGAGTGGGTGGAATCATATTATGAGGTGTTGGAAGTGCCTGTGCAGAAAAAAAAGAGAAAGAGCATTGTCTACAAGAAGAGGAAGCAAGCTGCCCCGACTCGTGCCAAAAATGCACCTCCACGTCGACCTCAGAAGGTACAAAAGCGTAGCCGTGCTTTTGCGGAGATTCGACACTATCAAAAGAGCACCGAGCTCTTGATTTGGAGGGCCCCTTTTGCAAGGCTATGCAGGGAGGTTTTGCAACTGTACAACACTCAATTTCGGATGGGCGCCGTGGCCATAGAGGCAGTCCAAGAGGTAGCAAAGAAATATTTAACTGGCATATTCGAGGATTCTAACCTCTGTGCCATCCATGCAAAGCGTGTAACCATTATGCCCAAGGATATGCAGCTTGCTCGCCGTTTGCGCCATGAGGAGTAGCTTGTAATTAGGCATCAACCTTTTTGTTTTTACGGAACTCCAAGATTGGCAAGAATTTGAATACAAGCGTCTTTTGATTGTATACCCCACTCTGTGCATTGTATTGGGAAGAATTTGAATATAAGCGTCTTTTATTGTATACCCCACTGCGCATTGTATTGTTTTAATTCTGTACCATGCAATGTAGCACTGATTCAAGTTTTGTCTACCTTCTATTGTATGTATGTAGCCACTAGCTTGTTATTGTGAAAAATTGCCTACGTTTAGCACCTTGGCTAAGTGGGGCATGCACTTCCTGATGTATCCATGCTATGTGACTCACTATTGCATGGCAAAAACATCTACAAAGTGTTGAAAATGGCTTGGAATGCCCCCAAATTGGCTGCCACAAGGGCGCGCATTTGGGGCTTCCAGAGGCCTATGGGTGGACATAATGCGCACCCTTGTGGCAGCCTTTCCTAGTGCTTTCCAGACACTTTCCAGTGGTTTCCAGAAAATTTTGACAAGCAATAATTATGTTTTGTTTGCTTCAATGCTTCAATTAGCATAGATGCTGCTGGCAATCATCCCCCCTTAGTCCATGTCAGTCCTATACTCCATATTGCCACAAAGTTTACTCTTGTGGTTTGTTAATACAACTTTAGGTATTTCGGGCAAGATGGGCTTAAGGTTACCTGGTCACTCTGTTTTGTAACTGGGTATGCTCCTATACTCCAAAAAGGGCTTAGATATTGCCACAGTTTACTCTTGTGGTTTGTTGATACAACTTTAGGTATCTGGGGCAAGATGGGCTTAAGGTTACCTGGGTATCCATGTCTTTCTCTTTTGCAACTGGGTATTAATGTCTTGTCACTCTGTTTTGTACCTAAGTATGCTCTTAGATGTGTCCAATTTCATCTGCCACAAGGGCGCGCATTTGCACAGTTCATCAGCTGATGGAAAGCCCCAATGCGCGCCCTTGTGGCAGCATATTTTAGGGACTTCCAAGCCCTTTACTAGGCACATACATAACTTTGGAAGCCTAGATGTAACAAAGTATGCATTTTTTAAATTTTAATGCCTGCCAGACCCTTTAGTAGTCATAGGAGAAATTATGGTGCTTCTCATACACAATGGAAGCCCAACATATAAGAAATTCAAAACCTTGCAAGAAAGAGAGTCATAGACAGCAAAAAGTAGTTTCATTAAAGAAATCAATGCTTTACATGATATCCGGCTTTTGCTTTAGGATCTTTCTAATTACAATTTTCTGGCGGTTGGCCTTTTGGGGTGGCTCCCTGTTAAGTAAAGTGGTTGTGATTTCTTGGGTGTCATTAACCCCTACAGCTTGGTTCATGCCGACATGGGCAATAAGGCGCCCGCAAAAGTTTACACCGAAAGTGGATATTGCAAAATATTTCTTTACAAACACTACAAGGTTGGCCGTTTGGGCAAGTGTTGTTAAACACAACGCCTTGGAGAGTGAACGGAGAGCAAAAATGTTGCAGCGACCATTGGGAGAGTATTCGGGATGGACAAACACCACGACACCAGTGGGAAGTGTGCCGAGGTAGTGAGCAAGTGCCGCTTGAGGTCCGAACGGCGTCCTCCTCCCCCCTGACCGTTGCACCCAGGCGTCAACCTTCAGAACATCCTGTAGAACATAGGTTTTCTGAGATATGGCACAGAATTATCATATAACATTAACAAAATCATTTGTAACAATCAAATGTAAGTGAGCATCTATACCTCTTGTCTACGATCCTCCTCGTCGGCATCTGGGTGCAAGTAAAGATCCACGCTTGACTTCCCCTTTGGATCAAGCAAAACAGGTGTTGCAGCACGTGGTGGTGAATCCACTCTTGCGCGTTTAGACAAACACATTGTTACCATATACATGTGGTAGTGATGTGTGTGAACACACTAGGACCGCCGGGGCATTTTTTCCCTCTTTAGGAGGTTTTTTCCCCCGTGCATTGTATATACGCCCATCACTCTAGGGCTATCTATCTTTCCATTGCACACTAAGTAACACACTCTCTATTGTGTGCCTGGAGCTTCCTTCGTCTTCTCCAAGCTGTGTGTGTTTCTCTGCAACCCTAATTCCAACAATTGGTATCAGAGCAGGTCACGTCCTCCCGGGCTTAGTCGCCAGCTGCTCCAGCTCACGCCTGCTCACTTTCTCCGATTTCAGTGAGCTTTGGCGAGCGTTCGCAGGTCGACAAATATTTCGGCCTCCGTTTCCACTACGGGCAGTACTGCACAGGCTATTTCGTCATTTTGTGCAGATTTTCTGTCAGTGCCATTTTCTGTATAACAGGTGCCTTATAGTCTTCTACGGTTTGTGCTATATAGCACAAGTTGTTCCCGCTCCATTTCTCCTATTTTCGGGCAGTTTTCACATCAGGTGCAGCATTTACCATGGCTGACAACAACAACACAGATGTGTTCAAGATGTTGGTTGCTGAGGACAGGTTGGATGGGGACAACTACCCTATGTGGGCTTATATGATGCAACATGTTCTTGTGTCAAAAGGTGTCTGGAACATTGTGCAGGGCATTGATGTACGTCCTGGTTCTGAAGATGTAGGCGATGTTGAGGATGTTGCAGATCTTGCTGCAAGGATTGCAGCTGTTAGAGTTGTTTTGCCTACGGCAGAACAAGCTCGTTGGGATGTTAAGGATGCGCAGGCTCATGCATTGATTGCGTTGTCTGTGAAGCGCACCATTATTCCTCACATCCGTTCAACAAAATCTGCAAAACAGGCTTGGGATATTCTAGCAGGTCTTTATGCAAGCCGCAATGAGGCTAAAATTGCTTTGCTGCGTAAAGAGCTAGAGTCGAAGATTATGCATGAGGAAGATGATATGGACACTTTCCTTGCTAGTGTCAAGGATATCAATGAGCAACTCATTTCTGCAGGTGAAGTCATTTCGGACAGTTCCCTTGTGCAGACTGTTCTTGATGCTTTACCAGATTCCTACCAGACTTTTGCTAGTACTTGGAGACTGATGACCCAAGGAAATCCTGAAGTTGTCAAGTTTGATGCATTATGCACATTGCTGTTGCAAGAGTCACTTTCTAGAAAAAACAGGACTAGGCAGCGTGCAGTTGAACAGGCTTTTATTGCTTCTCAAAGAAAGGGTGGTAATAGTAATGCAGCCACTTCTTATGGTTCTACTGTGAGTGGCAAAAATTCTGTTCCTAATGCTTCTGCTGGCAGCACTTCGTCTGGCAATTCTGGTGATAAGGGCAAAAAGAAGATGCGTTGCCATTATTGTAAAGCCAATGATCACTTGATCAAGTCGTGTCCTAAGTTGAAGGCCAAAGAGGCTAAGAAGAAAGAGGGTGGTTCCACTGCAAATGGTGGTTCCACTACAAATGCAGCCATTGTTGAGTCTTCTGTGAAAGGAGATTGTGATGCTGATGTTGATGCAGAATGGGCTTTTAGCGCAGAGTGCACTTACAATCCTGCTGTCCATGATGCATGCTTGTCAGTTGCTGCAGATTCACATGTGTGGTATTTCGACAGTGGTGCTACAAAGCACATTACCTCACATCGTGAATTGTTTACCTCTCTCGAGTCTGTCCCTCATGGGAATTCAGTCACTTGTGCCAACAACGCCTCTTATCCAGTTCAGGGAGTTGGAAAGATTGTGCTCACTGCTGCTAATGGCAGTTCCTTCACACTTGTTGATGCACTTTATGTACCTGGGATCAAGAAGAATCTCTTGTCTGTATCCGCACTTGCTAGACTTGGACTTGTAGTCAAATTTGTGGATGACAGATGTACAGTTCATGATCTCAGTTTTGGTGATGAAATTGTTGCATTTGGGCTTTTGTGCCGTGGGCTGTATAAGCTCACTTTGTATGACAAGTGTGGACAAAATTTTGCAAATGCTGTTGCAGATTCAAGGGCTATTTCAGATGCAAAACTTTGGCATGCACGTTTTGGTCATCTAAATTTTGCCAGTTTGCTGCGTTTGCAGAAATCTGATATGGTTGCTTCTTTGCCGCCTCTTGAAGCACCTGTCAAACATGTTTGTGAAGGCTGTATTCTGGGTAAAATGCAGCGTTCTAAGTTTCCAAAGGATGGTTCAGTTAGGGCCACATGCAGGTTGCAGCTTGTGCATAGTGATGTTTGTGGGCCCATGCAAACTCCGTCCTTGGGCAATTACCTGTACTTCGTGACTTTCATTGATGATTACTCCAGGCATGCATGGGTATTTCCGCTTAAAGCGAAGTCCGAAGTCTTTATGTGCTTCAAATTTTTTTGGCTATGGCTGAAAATGTCTCAAAATGTACTATGGGCACCCTCCGTTCCGATCGAGGGGGGGAGTATATGTCTCATGAATTTAATGCATTTCTGGCTAGTCGTGGGATAAAACACCGATGTACAATGCCTTATACACCTCAGCAAAATGGTGTTGCTGAGAGGAAAAACAGGTCACTAACGGAAATGGCACGATGTATGGTCAAAAGTCAAGCTCTGCCGCATTCTTTTTGGCTTGAGGCCATCATGTGTGCCACTTATGTACTTAACAGGTGTCCTACGAAAGCTTTGCAGTCTATTACTCCATATGAAGCATGGCATGAAAGAAAGCCTTCTATTGAGCACATGCGTGTTTTTGGTTGTTTGGCATATGCTTTGGTGCCACAAGTGCAGCGCAGAAAATTGGATGATAAGGCTGTCAAATGTATTTTTGTTGGTTATAGTGCTGAAAGCAAAGGTTACAGGTTGTATCATCCACAAACAAAACGTATTCTGGTTTCACGGGATGTAGTGTTTGTGGAAGATTCTGTTCAGCCCTTGCTGTCATGTACTAGAGACAGTAATGTAAGCTCACAGGACATTTATGACACTTTGTTGCCTCTTTTCAGTGGTGGAAATACGAATGTAAGTTCCAATGAGGCAAATGTACAGCCTATGGGGGTTTTTGAAAATGTTTTAGAACAGCCTATTACTGATGCATATGTACATGATGTACTTGATGAGGAAAGGGCTGAAAATGAGCAGGCTAGAGGTATGCCAAAATGGCTGGTGCACACTTTGCGTGACAGTAAATTGGATGCACCTTTATCTAGTCGTACTCGTTCAGGCTCTCGCCAGCATCTTATGCATCAGATTGTTATGCTTTGGCTGTGTCTATTTTACATGATGTTGAGGAGCCTCTATCTTTTGATGAAGCACAGAATTCAGAAAATTGGATTGCTGCCATGAAATCAGAATATGATGCACTTATAGAGAATGACACATGGACTTTATGTGATTTGCCTCCTGGCAAAAAGGCCATTGGTACGAAGTGGGTTTACAAGTTGAAACGCAAGCCGGATGGTGAGATCGATCGCCATAAGGCTCGACTCGTTGCAAAGGGTTATGCACAACAAAAAGGCATAGATTATGAAGAGACTTTTGCTCCCACTTGTCGTATGACTACTGTGCGTTTTCTATGTGCATTGGCAGCTCATTTTGGTTGGGATGTACATCAATCAGACATTGTTACTGCTTTCTTGAATGGTGACATATTTGAGGAAGTTTATGTAACGCAGCCTCGCGGTTTTGTCATAAAAGGACAAGAGGACAAAGTGTGCAAATGTAAAAAGGCTTTGTATGGGTTGAAGCAATCTCCTCGTGCTTGGTATGAGAAAGCTGACACTCATTTGGTTAAACGAGGCTTTCATTACAGTCCAACAGAAAGCACATTGTATGTAAAGCGTGAGGATGATGTATTTCTCATTGTGGTTCTTTATGTTGATGATTTGCTGATCACTGGACCAAATGAGAGACATATTGCTGAATTTAAGGCTGATTTGAATGCTACTTTCAAGATGAAAGATTTGGGGCTGTTGCATCATTACTTGGCTATACAGTTTAAGCAGTGTGATGGTGGTATTGCCTTGTGTCAGAAAAGTTACATAGAGACATTGCTATGTAAGTTTGGACTTGAGGATTGCAAACCTATTGCCACTCCCATGGAAACAGGTTTGAAGTTGAGTCTACATGATGCTGGCGATCCTGCTGATGTCACTCTTTACCAAACTGCTGTTGGCTGCCTCATTTATGTATGCAACACGAGGCCAGATATTCAGTTTGCAGTCTCGCAGGTCAGCAGATTTATGCATAGCCCAGTGTCTAAGCATTGGCAGGCTGTTAAGAGGATTTTCCGCTACCTTAGTGGCACTTTACATCTTGGCTTGTTTTATCCCAAGGGGGGATCATTGCCGCCAGACTTACATGCTTTTTCGGACTCAGATTGGGCTGGTTGTTTTGACACGCGAGTGTCCACAAGTGGTTTTTGTTTCATGCTTGGTAGTTCATGTATATCATGGTTGAGCAAGAAGCAACCTACTGTGGCCACTTCGAGTTGTGAGGCTGAGTACAGGGCAGTCTTCACAGCTACGGTTGAGTGTGTATGGCTCAGACGCCTTATGGCTGATTTGGGTGTTGGACAGGACACTGCCAACACTATCTACACTGACAGTCAGAGCGCATTGGCAGTTGCGAGGAACCCAGTTTTTCATGCTCGCACAAAGCACATTGAGGTGTATTACCACTATGTCAGGGAGAGGCTCTCAGCAGGAGAGATCAGCTTGGCTTATGTGCCAACACAGGACAACCTTGCAGATCTTTTCACAAAGGCATTGTCTCGTGAGAAGCTTGAAGCTTTCTGCAAAGCTTTGGGCTTACTCCGCTTTGTGGACTGATCCTGTCCTCAGGGCATGGCACTTCCCTTTACTCATGCGCCAGCTCTCGTTCACCGCATCACTCCAGGGGGGATTTGTTACCATATACATGTGGTAGTGATGTGTGTGAACACACTAGGACCGCCGGGGCATTTTTTCCCTCTTTAGGAGGTTTTTTCCCCCGTGCATTGTATATACGCCCATCACTCTAGGGCTATCTATCTTTCCATTGCACACTAAGTAACACACTCTCTATTGTGTGCTTGGAGCTTCCTTCATCTTCTCCAAGCTGTGTGTGTTTATCTGCAACCCTAATTCCAACACACATGGCTTGCACGGCCACAAACTCCTCCTCAGAGACCTTGGCCTGCTCGGCCGTTGCCACCTTGGCTTGTGCGATTGCCACTATGTCCGTCAAAGTATTCCCCATGGGCAGTAGGAGATCATCGTCATGGGAGGTGGTGGTATCAAGATCAAACTTTCCATGGGCATCGAGGATGACGAAACACTCATCCATGCGAAGCTCAAAGGATTTCTCCAGATCGTGCATAAACACAAACTCCTCCTCACCTACCACAATGGAGGAGAAGCGGGTAATCTCTACCTCAGGGATGGCATCCCGAGTGGTGGTTCCTTCTGGCGGTCCGGAGGATGAACCAACTGATGGAGAGGCCTCCAAGAGCCCTTGAATCCCTACAGGGTAGGTCAAGGTAAGCGTCCTCTCCTCTGCGGATGAGTCAATGGCCGCGGGCTTGGGGTCCTTCACATCAGCCAATACCCCGCCGATCTGCAAGTGAGGTAGCACTACGTCAGGGCGTGTTGGGCACACGTGAAGGAGGAAGATCATTATGGCCTGAACAGAGAAAAAAGTGTTTCCGATCCTTCCCTTACGCATTGCTCGCACATCATCAGCTTCAAGCCGCACATATTGTCCGGCGGGTTGTGCTATGGTGGCAAAGCGTGCAAGCCGCTGATGAAATAGCCTGTCCCCTTGGTAGATGTGGTGGAGAAGGCCTTCAGGGACCCATTGCCCTGGCGGGTTTGGTAACTCAACAATGAATTTCCCCATGCACGTGGAAATGTATGAAGTAATGTGCTCAAGAAATTGAGAGTGGAGGGTCAAGGTGGTTTCCAAATCGGGTTGGGTTGTGAAAAATGCTTGAAGCTCAGGGCGATTTGCATGCCCAACCTCAGTAAGGAATGCATCTAAAGCACTAGTAGCAGCCATTTCTTCTCTTTGTGTGATTGGGTATGCTAGGTCTCTCTGCAATGCTGCGATGAAAATGGTGAAATGAGGAGGTGGTCCTCCTTATACAGACATATTCCATCTCGAAAAAAATAAAAAATATGCATTTAAAAAATAAATTTACACCACCTTAAATTTAAACTCAAGTACAAAATCAAGTACAACACCTTAAAACTTTTCAAAATCATTAATAAAATATCCAATATATAAACGATTAAACTTTTCAAAATCATTAATAAAATATCCAATATATAAACGATTAAAGTTACAAGCCAATTCACTTAGACAAGATGATTTCGTGTGTAGCCCAATCTTTGTAAACAAGCATAGTGGCCTCCATCCGCCTTCCAATCTATACAACCAAAAATGGCCAATCAAAATACAAAAACCCACAAAAAATAAGAAAAGGTAGCTAAGCAAGCACAAAGCAGACCTTGCGTTGTTCTAGTTTGAAACTTGCATTACCGCCATCCTCAAATCCCATTATGACAAAGTGTTCTCGAAGATTGGCAAGAGTCCAATGCGGATTCACTGCAACCACCTCCACCTCGTTATTGGGAATGCGGACACGAATTTCAAAGGATTGAATCTCTGCGGCTGTCAGCTGCAAGGGTATCCATTTTCCACGTTTGTGCATCCACCTCTCATAGCTAAACAGTGCATACAAGGTGCACCTTGCTTTCAAATACCGAAGGCAAAGCTGTGTGGGGGACACATTGCACTTATAACGGTCACCATCATGCAAACCGTCAACATAGCCGCAATTGACACCTAGAATGGTGTCCATTGCATCTATGTCAACTTCTTTGCAAACAAACATTGTTGGTGTTTCTACAATCGGCAGAGAGACGAATGCATGCACAAACAAATGAATGGGACAATGCCAACTGAGACCCACCGATCTGGTTGCCTTACCAAACTTTAGGGATCGTTGGAAATCTTGCAGCACCTTGCGCTTGAAAGAAAGCAAAGCCCGATGGTCTGGAGTTGGCCATTCTACACTCTGCAATGAGGGTGTCTCCACGGCTTCTAATCTACCATAGCTTTGGCTTGACTTCGGCACCACGTACTTGTGGGAGTACATGAATATTCGTTGCTCGATAAGTTTTTTCGATGAAACATTAGGAAACATAAGCTCCCCAATGTGAGCATGCACAACCATGAACATGCCTGAGAGGCACTCAAGTGGCTGCTCCTCAACTAAGCTGGATGGAAAAACATCTTTACAAATGCCCTTAGTTAAACATAATCATCATATAAAGGTAAACATGACATATGCATGGGATAGCTAAACCATGAAAACTTACAATGAGGTGCAAATTGAGGTGAAGCTCTCTTGAGGTGGAGCTTAGCTGCACTGTAGACGTGTTGCACGATGGCCACCATTCCGGACTTTGTTTCTTTGAATGCCAATAGCCGGCCCTTCCAATGACGTTCCAATACGCCTCGACACCGTACGCGATGAGGTCCAGCATGTGACGGTTGCATGTAGATCCATGCACCCTTCTTGAATACTTGTGGGATCCATACCCCCTCTGAGTCTTTTGTGTTGTGCAACACAATCTCCTCTATCTTTGGTTTGGGCCGTCTATGCGTGGACATGCTTGGGAAGTTGGGCTTAGGAAGGGATTTGAAAGAGTTGAGTATTGAGGGGAGGGTGAGGTGAGCTGCCTATGGTGGCTATGGTGGCTTTGACAGTGGAGATAGAGAAAGAGGAGAGGAGTGAGAGGTAGAGAGGATAGTGGAGCTGTGGGCTATGGAGTGTGGGACTATAGAGGGTTGATGGAGGTGTGAGAGAACGGGGAGCTATGGAGAGAGAGGAAGAGAGTGGTGGAAAGCTTTCGGCTATGGCTGCCTTGATTGTAGAGAGAGAATGGGAGGAGGGAGAAGAGGGAAAGTGTGGGAGAGAAAAGTAATGAGGGAGAGAGAGAGAGAGAGAGAGAGAGAGAGAGAAAAGTGGATTTTGGGAAAAAAAATTGACTTTTTAAAATTAGTTTATGTTTTGGGACAGTTTTGGAGGCAAATGGGTCAACTTTGGAACTTTTAAAAAAAATTCAATTTTTAGGGTTTTTAAGCATGCGCGTTTTTTTTTGGGGGGTCCCTCCCTCTTTTATGACACCTCTCTCCTCCTATTTACTCCCCCCCCCCCCCCCCCCCCCCAGCCTACCTCCCACCTCTCTCTAAGAACCAAGCATTGAAGAGGGAGACAATTAGGCTGCACCCCTACCATTCCTCCCCCTCTAGGTGATATCCCAAGAGCCTTCTCATTGGTTCTCCCTTATGCCTTCACTAATCAAAAAGGCCCAAGGAGAGTCCATATTTTTCCTAATGTATTTGTATTTTGATTGCCCATTTTTTGATTGTATAGATTAGAAGGCGGATGGAGGCCACTATGCTTGTTTACAAAGATTGGGCTACAGACGAAATCATCTTGTCTAAGTGAATTGGCTTGTAACTTTAATTGTTTATATATTGGATATTTTATTAAATATTTTGAAAAGTTTTAAGGTGTTGTACTTCATTTTGTACTTTAGTTTTAAGGTGGTGTAAATTTATTTTTTAAATGCATATTTTTTATTTTTTTCAAGATGGAATATGTCTATATAAGGGGGACCACCTCCTCATTTCACCATTTTCATCCCAGCATTGCAGAGAGACCTAGCATACCCAATCACGCAAAGAGAAGACATGGCTGCTACTAGTGCTTTAGATGCATTCCTTACTGAGGTTGGGCATGCAAATCGCCCTGAGCTTCAAGCATTTTTCACAAACCAACCCGATTTGGAAACCACCTTGACCCTCCACTCTCAATCTCTTGAGCACATTACTTCATACATTTCCACGTGCATGGGGAGATTCATTGTTGAGTTACCAAACCGGCCAGGGCAATGGGTCCCTGAAGGCCTTCTCCACCACATCTACCAAGGGGACATGCCATTTCTTCAGCGGCTTGCACGCTTTGCCACCATAGCACAACCCGCCGGACAATATGTGCGGCTTCTTGTTGATGATGTGCGAGCAATGCGTAAGAGAAGGATCGAAAACACTTTTTTCTCTGTTCAGGCCATAATGATCTTCCTCCATGAGTGCCCAGCACGCCCTGACGTAGTGCTACCACACTTGCAGATCGGCGGGGTATTGGAACACCAAGCCCGCGGCCATTGACTCATCATCCGCAGAGGAGAGGACGCTTGCCTTGACCTACCCTGTAGGGATTCAAGGCCTCTTGGAGGCCTCTCCATCTGTCGGTTCATCCTCGGGACCGCCAGAAGGAACCACCACTCGGGATGCCATCCCTGAGGTAGAGATTACCCGCTTCTCCTCCATTGTGGTGGGTGGGGAGGAGTTTGTGTTTATGCACGATCTGGAGAAATCCTTTGAGCTTTGCATGCATGAGTGTTTTTCCATCCTCGATGCCCATGGCAAGTTTGAGGCTGATACCACCACCTCCCATGACGATGATCTCCTACTGCCCATGGGGAGTACTTTGGCGGACACAGTGGCGATCGCACAAGCCGAGGTGGCAACCACCGAGCAGGCCAAGGTCTCTGAGGAGGAGTTTGTGGCCGTGCAAGCCATGTGTTTGGCTAAACACGCAAGAGTGGATTCACCACCACCTGCTGCTGCAACACCTGTTTTGCTTGATCCAAAGGGGAAGTCAAGTGTGGATCTTTACTTGCACCTAGATGCCGATGAGGAGGATCGTAGACAAGAGGTATAGATGCTCACTTACATTTGATTGTTACAAATGATTTTGTTAATGTTATATCATAATTTTGTGCCATATCTCAGAAAACCTATGTTTTGCATGATGTTCTGGAGGTTGACGCCTGGGCGCAACGGTCAGGGGGGGGGGAGGACGCCATTCGGACCTCAAGCGGCACTTGCTCACTACCTCGGCACACTTTCGACTGCTGTCGTGGTGTTTGTCCATGACGACTACTCTCCCAATGGTCGCTACAAAATTTTTGCTCTCCGTTCACTCTTCAAGGCGTTGTGTTTAACAACACTTGCCCAATCGGCCAACCTTGTAGTGCTTGTAAAGAAAGATTATGCAATATCCACTTTCGGTGTTAACTTTCACGGGCGCCTTATTGCCCATGTCGGCATGAACCAAGCTGTAGGGGTTAATGACACCCAAGAAATCAAAACCACTCTACTTAACAGTCAGGGAGCCACCCCAAAAGGCCAAGCGCCAGAAAATTGTAATTCGAAAGATCCTAAAGCAAAAGCCGGATATCATGTAAAGCATTGATTTCTTGAATGAAACTACTTTTTGGTGTCTACGACTCTCTTACTTGCAAGGTTTTGAATTTCTTATATGTTGGGCTTCCATTGTGTATGAGAAGCACCATAATTTCTAATATGACTACTAAAGGGTTTGGCAGGCATTAAAATTAATAAAATTCATACTTTGTTATATCTAGGCTTCCAAAGTTATGGATGTGCCTACTGAAGGGCTTGGAAGGCCCTAAAATGGGCTGCCATAAGGGCGCGCATTGGGGCCTTCCATCAGCCAATGAAATGGGCAAACGCGCGCCTTTGTGGCAGATGATTTTGGACCCATCTAGGAGCATAGCCAGGTACAAAAAACAAAGACAAGACATTAATACCCAATTGCAAAACAAAAAGACAAGCATACCTAGGTAACCTTAAGCCCATCTTGCCCCAGATACTTAAAGTTGTATTAACAAACCACAAGAGGAAACTATGTGGCAATCTCTAGCCCATTTTGAAGTATAGGACTGACTTCACAGATGCAATAACCATCCTTCAAAATTTCTATGCTACATGGACTAAGGGGGGATGATTGCCAGAAGCATCTATGCTAATTGAAGCATTGAATCAAACAAAACCTCCTTATTGCTTGTTTAAATTATCTGGAAATCATTGGAAAGTGTTTGGAATGCACTAGAAAAGGCTGCCACAAGGGCGCGCATTTTGTCCATCCATATGCCTCTGGAAGCCCCAAATGCACGCCCTTGTGGCAGCCAGTTTGGGGGAATTCCAAGCCATTTTCAACACTTTGTAGATGCTTTTTCCATGAAATAGTGAGTCAAATAGCATGGATGCATCAGGAAGTGCATGCCCCACTTAGCCACGGTGCTGAACGTAGGCAAGTTTTCACAATAACAAGCTAATGGCTACATACATACAATAGAAGGTAGACAAAACTTGGACCAGTGCTACATCGCATGGTACATAATTAAAACAATACAATGCGTAGTGGGGTATACAATAAAAGACGCTTATATTCAAATTCTTCCCAATATAATGCACAGAGTGGGGTATACAATCAAAAGATGCTTGTATTCAAATTCTTCCCAATCTTGGAAGTTTTGTAAATACAAAAAGGTTTGATGCCTAATTACAAGCTACTCCTCATGGCGCAAACGGCGAGCAAGCTGCATATCCTTGGGCATAATGGTTACACGCTTTGCATGGATGGCACATAGGTTCGAATCCTCGAATATGCTAGTTAGATATTGCTCTGCTGCCTCTTGGACTGCCTCTATGGCCACGGCACCCATCCGAAACTGAGTGTTGTACAATTGCAAAACCTCCCTTCATAGCCTTGAAAAAGGGGCCCTCCGAATTAAGAGCTCGGTGCTCTTTTGATAATGTCGAATCTCCGCAAAAGCACGGCTGCGCTTTCATACCTTCTGAGGTCGATGTGGAGGTGCATTTTTGGCATGAGTTGGGGCAGCTTGCTTCCTCTTGTTGTAGACAATGCTCTTACTCTTTTTTTTCTGCACAGGCACTTCCAACACCTCATAATATGATTCCACCCACTCTTCATCTGATTCGTGCTCTTCACTATTGAGCGGATGTGATGGTGTAGGTCCACTCCCTTTAGGAAGTGTCTTACCCCCAATAGACATGTGATCCTGATAAGTTTGTATTTTGACACTAACGCATGGGGCATCTTCATCCGTTTGCGTCTCTTCAGAGCCTTCTGACGGTTGCTTTTGGCTGTTTGTTTCTTTGCCTTGGTCGGTCTCATCCTCCCTGTTGCCATCAAAATCGTTGGAGTAGGATGAATAGACAACAAGGCGATGCTTCCTTCTCTCTTTTGCTGCTGTAGAGGACTGGCCATGCTGATTTGAAGCTCCAGCTTCTTCTGTGTGGACTTCACCTTGAGCTTGTGAAGTTCTAGCTTCTGTACCTTTGAGTCATTGGCCATCCGGCCCCGCTGGATATGCAATCCTTGTCATTTGTTTTGTTCTTGCCATGGTAGCACCTAGTAGGGAAAATGACAAAATGAGCGCCTTCAACCTTTAAATAGGTTTTTTTTAATTTGGGCCCTTTCACACTATGCGGCCAATTGAGTGAAAGTCAAATAAACCAATTGAATTTAACAACTAAACCTGGATCATGCGAACGGCTAATGCGACGCCTAAACGCTGCCTTTTCGATACTTAGTTGCACGCCAAGCTTCATGGCCCAGGGACGCTCGCGAGCCTTTCCACTTCTCGGATGCTACAGTACGGGAGGCGTTGCGTAACTGCTTTGCTAACATCGACTCTCTTGCTTTCTCAATAGTGCGAGTTCTCCCAAAGGTGTGCCTAAAAAACCAGTTAAACATCTCTTGGAGGTAGTGTGAGAGTGAACTACCACCACCATGCCGAGTATTCTTGAAGTAGACTCCTTTTGCTCTATAGTGGGACTTCTCCATGCCTTGTGTACTCCATATATCAAGCGAACCATAGCGGTCCATGAAGTATGCACCATGCGCATAGAGAATGTGCTAAAACAACCAAAAAGGAGATAAGCCAATAGAAAAGTTGCATTTTCAAACATTGCATATATATTAAGTCCGTTAAAACAAACCATGTAGTGTGTAATCTTGCTTTCAGACCATCCGTCCTTAGCGGCCTTTGTGAATTCATAAAGCACCTTCTTGAACTCCTCTCGCTGCTCAACGGTGGTGCTTGAAAAATTCATCAATTGCACAACTTTTTGAAAGCATGACCATACTAGCTTGCGTTGGTTAGCAACCTCCACATTGGGATCTTTGTCCATCGTGCATGAGCACAAATCTTTCCACAACTCCCACCGCTTCTCACTTGCTAGATCGACACTTGCCTTGGATACCTGCATTGGAGACTTTTACATCTTCTTGAAAAATCGACGTGCCTTGGCTCCATTCATGGAAACCTTCTGTACCACCTCATATGTCTTCTCCCTACAAGTCTCTGCTACAATGTTCACCCTTGATCGGTGACATCCAATCTCATTAAGGAGCGTCTCCACCCCCTGCAAGGCGTCTTTTGACCGTTGAAGGGGCTTCATTGTGAAAGCATAATCAATGTGATGCTTTAGGATCCTATCAAATATTCGCATAAACGCATGCAATGTACAAAAGTGAACATTGTTGAGGGAGAAGGGAATTATGGGGTTCCACTCAGGATCTTTGCTATCCCTATTGGGCACCTGTAGCATATCACATGAAAGAACCGAAGTTTGTCACTCCCTATTTATATGGTCATCATTATCTTCGTCCTGACCTTCCACTTGAGTTGCTCGACTTGTCTTGTGCCCATTCACACAGAATGGACAGGGAAGTAAAGAATTTGCACCTTGTTTGCATCCAAGCATGCACTTTATGGTCTTTAGATCACCACCTAAATGCCATTCAACATCAAACTCCCCACGTCCTGGAACCATGAGCTTCTCACCGTTTATTTGAGCTTTAATGACCTCTGTGACCCATGGGATTCTACTGAAAATCCATGCAAGGACTTCATGTGTCTCTTTCGGAACTTCAATTGCACCAAGCCACCATATATACTTCTCTGATTGCACACTAAAAGAGGGCTTTGTCACTTCACTCGAACTGCAAGATTGCTTGGCATAAACTAGGGCTTCATTCATAAGCGTGATGCTCATTCTCTCCAACTTTATCCCTTTAACAATTACATATTCATCCAACTTCAGCACGAACACAAGCTTGCCTTCAAGAACTGACAACAATATAAAGCCTCAGAATGCATGTTATGACACATCATAGAGCATGTAGGCAACCCTAAACTAACCTGCATCACTCAAATTGTAGAAAACAGCCATGGATTGCTGCAATCGTACCAAGTCCACAAAGATATTGTTGAATTTGGTGTAAACAAACCCTTGGGGCCACAACACATTGTTAGAAACAACACTGTTTCCCTTCCCGCGGCCCTTCCTTCCTTGTGATTTGCTACGGAGTGGCTGAAGAGGCATCGTGTCTTCTAGATACAAGTAGTCCCCTAATGGTGAACAACATCTTCATTTGACACCTTCTTGGCAATCGCCACTCTATGAGGAAGTGGGAATAGGTTTTCCGTGACTCCTCGACTTCTTAATGCATCTTTCAACACTTGATGTATTGCTTGATAGCCCTTTGTACTAATCCCAACAGCATCACAAATATCCTGAACATCTAGATCAGTGACAATATTAGAAAAATCACTAAGAACTCTCTTAGTGATTACGTCTTTCAAGTGTTTTGCCTCTGGAGCATCAAGCATCCCAATAAAGTCCTCTTTGTTGAAACAAGAACGAAGTAAAGAAGCCCTATCTGACGCATTCTAACCGCCGCACGTTTCTTGGACGAAGTTCCTATTACCCAAAACAACAATGATGAGCGGTATTAGACTTAAACAACATGAGGGACAGAACATCTTACCTCATAGCTGTCACCCTTCGTTTTCTTGCACCTCCACGTGGTGCAAGAGTCTGAATTTCGGACAACTCTCGTTTCCTCACCCTACCTCCCATGGCAGTACTCTTCATGTGTGAAAGAGTATCGTGAAGCTTTTTGATTACATTTTCCTTGGTTGTGATGGTGCTCTTTGCCTCCTCAAGCGCACTAGTAGCTGTTTGCATCTGATCTTGAAGATTGTGGAAACTCCCATTCAGCAACTGCCAATGACTCAAGTAGATCTCGGACCGCGCAATCTCGTGTTTGTTGAGTCTCTTGCAGTAGCCCAACAAACCTTGCTCTCTATTTCCAACGTATTGCAACAGTGATGGAATGTTTGTAAAACGCGGATGAACATTGAGAGAAGGATCCTTTGGGTACAAGCATCCGTTTGTCCAGAGATCCACATTCTTCTCCCCTTGAGCGCGGCGTTCGTTGGCTGAAGGTAATGTACCCAAGCATATTTTCTTTGTCTGAACATACTCTTGAGGTAGGCGTAGGAAAAGCCCTGGAGACCTACCGCGTGAACAGCTTGCTGGGAGATTGGTCAGGTCGTCAAGAGGCATTGTAGGATGGAGAGATGGAGCTTAAAGGATGGAGAGATAGAGCTTGTAGGATGGAGAGATGGAGCTTGAAGGATGGAGAGATGGGTGTGTAGGTGCAGCAGGTGCAGGTGCAAGGGGGATGGGTGTAGGAGAGAAGCTTAGATTAGGAGGGAAAGTTTTCAATTTTGGGGGGAATTTCCTAAAAGTTTTGGAGGGAGTCAAAAAATACTGAATTATGAATAATTTAACTTAAAAATATTTTTTTTCATATGTATATATGTTGGGGGTACTTTTTAGGGGGGAATAGAGTTTTTTTGAATTTTTTTGAAAAAAGTCATTTTTTTGACCTCTTTCACCCACGGATTTGATTAGGTGGCATGGGAGAGTTAAGAGGCCACTTACAAGCTGGCCAAAAAGTTAGAGAGAGAAGACCCCCTACCCCCTACTTTTCAAATGGTTTACCCCCCCCTTCCCTACCCCCCCCCCCCCCCCCCCCCCCCCTTCCCCCTACCTTTTTAGGGGTCAAAGGTGGAGGAGACCCTACCAAAATAGCCCCATTCAAAGCCTTTGTCCCCCTTAATCTTGGCAGGCTTCCTTGAAATTAGGGATTCTTACAAGGCCCATGGAGAGTCCATTTTTTTCCTAATGTAATTTTTTGGGATGCTCAATATAATCCACTCACAATTGTGAGTTTTCCTATTTAAAAAAATAAAAAAATCACAAGGCCTACCATTTTAAGGTGAAAAATGTGGTTCAAAGTAAAAAAAGCAGGGGCAGACTAATAGTATGGCAGTTCTAAGCATTCATCTGCCAAGGACCCCCCCCCCCCCCCCCTCTTCCTTTTCGTCCACTAAGGGTTCTTTTTCCTTATCAATGCATGGTGCAATTGTGCATACAAGTTTGTTGCCATATTTTCAAAGTGGTGCTATTCTCGAATTTGGATGCACTTTTGCATGTATGTGTATCTTGATGCACGAGTCCGTTATTTTATACTAATACACAGGCATTGTCTCCAATGGTCTCTTTCTCTCTCTCTGTCTCTCTCTCTCTCTCTCTCTCTCTCTCTCTCTCTCTCTCTCTCTTAAAGACCCTCAATGACGGAAATCCATGCATTGTATACAACAATGAGCAACTTGAAGTGGTAGATCGCTTCAAGTACCTTGGCCTTGAGGTTGCATCCAATCATAAATGGAAGGATTGTGCAATGTGTCGCTCAGAAGCCAAAAAGAGGGCTTATTATGCATTGGAGAACATATGCAATGCTGGAGAGATCAAGTGTTGGGCTCTCAAAAAGTATCTCTTTGACACATTGGTGACACCAGTGCTTCTTTATGGAGTGGAGGTGTGGGGTGGAAGCATCGGGAAGTCTACTTGGAAAGAGTTTGAGAATGTCCAAAAGTGTTTTCTCACCAACTTTCTCCAAGTCAAGACACAAACACCCTACATGCTCTTACTTCTTGAGTCTGGATCGCTTCCCATTGAGGTCTTGGGCATGCAAAGGGTTGTGGAGTACATGCGTAAGACACAACGTAGCCCTTTGCATCGTCTTCCTAGAATCGCATATGAAGTAAGTCAAAAGGTTCAAACGACATGCAAGAGCAAAATACTAAGTTCGGGGTGGATGCTTGACATGAAGAAATGGTTTGGAAGATGGGATGCATGTCACTTGGTCAAGGATGCATCGATCGACCCCCAAGTTAATGAGGCCTTCTTACAACGCCAATGTATCACGGCTTGGGAGAAATCCGGAGGTTCTCGCTTCAGCCATTACACCACACATGTTGCCCCAAACTACAAATCTCTTTTCTTCTCCAAACGAGGTAACCGAACCCATCTCTACATCCTTGAGCCCATCCCACTGAGTGCGATCCGCACCATTGCCTCCATTCGTCTTAGCTCCCATTCTCTACATTGCGAGAGGACGTTGGGGCACTGGCGAGGAGTGTCATCGACTTTGCACCTTATGCCCTCGTCAAGTGCGAGAGAGTGAGTACCACACACTACTTGAGTGCTCAGCTTTTGACCACATTAGGTCCTCTTTTCCCCATATATTCAGCCATGAGCTCTCCCTACATACCTTCCTCTCCCAACCACGATGTGGACTCTCTATTGCGACGCTCATTTCAGCCATTTTTTAGCATCGAGAGTCACTTATGACCTCCACTCACACCACGTGACATGTTCATTTGGTCCCATAGGTCATATTTGACCTCCGAGGATGATAATAGAACTATCTACCTCTCTCTCTCTCTCTCTCTCTCTCTCTCTCTCTCTCTCTCTCTCTCTCTCTCTCTCGTGTTCATACTAACTGTTGAGCACTCGATGACCTCCTCCTACAACGGTAGTGCAACGTTCTCTCCCTCTAGGTCACTTTCTTGCATACTAGGCCAACCCATGCCATCCTCACAATATAGCTCGTATGCACTCCTTGCTCATCTGTGCTTGTCGGCCTTTCTGCAATCCTGTACGTGAGAGCCATGCCCGGGTGTGGGGGGGGGGGAGGGGAGGGGCGAGCTATAGGCGAGGGTTTGTAGGAGATGGCAAAGCACAGATAATGTGTGACAAGCTGCATTCCTCATGCATGTTCCTTCTCCACCAACAGCTTCCTTTAACAGTTGTTTTTGAAGGCAGATGTAGAGCCGCTTCGAGAGCTCAGAGCCCCTCCTACGATGAGTTTGAAACTGTGATGGTTTTCACACGAGCGTCTAGAGGAAGGAGAGAGATAGAGGACAAAGTGCCTTCCTGGATTACTGTGTATCCTAGCAAGCAGAAACCAGTAACCTTGCAAGTCTCGTTTCCATCATTGTTTACTTTGAGGGGAGTAAGGGATGGAGGAGCAACATTGCAGCAGGGGGGTGAGGTGCGCCTGAGGAGATGGCAAGTTGGGGCTCAACAAGCTAGCAGTTCAAGATGACTGCAATGGAAAGCAAGTCTTAGATATTATTTGGGGAGGCTTTAAGCATTCTCTCTCCTCTCTCTCTCTCTCTCTCTCTCTCTCTCTCTCTCTCTCTCTCTCACACACACACACACACACACACACATAGCCAAACAGCTTAAATATAGACTCGAGATTCAGCAATGCAACACAAGGCCTATTGGGAATCGAGATCCTACTAGGCATGGGAGAAATCAAGCAACACGACAGGCTCACAAAAGTTCGGTGCATGATATCATTTTAACGAATTCCTTGAATGCGCACTACATGTACAAGCCATCATTAAAAATTTTAATTTTAAAATTCAACCAATGCCAGCCAAAAGACACTCATTTCAAAGATTCAGACTCAAAAGTGAATCAACTCTTTTTCATTAGCAATAATACTCAAGACATGTCCATCATTCGATTTACACACTCTTCATTTTAATGAATGCCTACTATCTTATTTCAAACAATCAACATTTTTAACCTATCAAAAAATGCTTGAAAATACAACTCAGTCTTTTTTTCTATTTTAGTAAGCACAAAAATGAGAAGGCATCTCTATAGCCTTTGCCCTTTGGGGAGGCGGCCAAAAAGTACAAGTATATTAAGACTTTATTACGTCTGTCCCACGTGGAGCTTTGATTTCCCTCTTCTCCAAAGCATAAAAGAAAATGAATAAATTAATTTTTTATTCTTCGACGTTTCAGCTTTCTCTTTTCCTTCCAATTTTATGTCTTTAACAAAGAGATTTGGGTTGCATATTTTATAGCGTCCTTGTCTTTCCTTCTTTTTGCTGGAGTGAAAAACTCTACAAGCACTTCCTCCCTCCCTCTTAGGGTACATACATGCACGTCTCAAGGCTCTTCGAGCGTTCGAAAAGTACACAAGGCCCACCTCAAGCCCACGATGTCCCTGTAGGATTCCCACCATTGCATCATCGGCTCTATCAGGACGTCACTCTCCCCTTCATTGCCGTTTGTAGCCGATGAGCACCGTTGTGAAGCAAGAATGCTTATGATTGATTGAAAGGTTCTGACACACTAAAAAGGCTCATGACAGGCTCATTAACGGCGCCGATTGCTTTGCATGTGTGCGACAGGCGGATTTGAGGCATGCAGTTCTCTCCTCATCGCCCTTCTGTCGGGTTTGTTGCATATGCTCTCTCTCTCTCTCTCTCTCTCTCTCTCTCTCTATATATATATATATATAGATATATATATATATATATATCTTACTGCCCCTAGCCTCTAGCCAACAACAATTTCTTTTCATGGATGTTCAAAGAGAAAATATTTAAATTTTGAGCTAATTTTATCAAATTTACATTGTTTTTCTAAAAATCTAAGAAAGATACTTCCTTTTTGGCTTGCCCCCAAGAGGTGAGGCCTTAGGGATGCCTCCCCTTTATTCATATGGCCACTAATCATGGAGAGGAGACTTATCAATCATTACACTAGTTTTTGGCTTGCTCAAAGCGCTAGGCCATAGTGACCAAAATTTTATATTTTTTTGCTTTTGAAGCTAAGAAAATAAGTCATTAATCCATCTAGTTATTGGATGTTTATCTATACTCTTTATAATGCAGCATAAAATTTTCAAGCTCAAAGAGCCACTCCATGTGTCGCATGCTGGGACCCTACCTTGGTGTGGACTTTTTTGCTTTTAAAAACAAGTGAAAGGGTCACGACGGCTTTCAAAACCAATAAGAAAGTGATAAAATTGTTAGGTTGAATTAAATTGGTATCAGTGTTTGGAAAAGGATTGCATCAGCTTAGTCTTGAGCCGATTAAAAATCGAGATTAGTTAGCTGCAAACCATAATAAACGAAGAAAAAGCCAATGAAATATGTGAGAAAGTCGTCCAAAATTTTTGCAAATGTCAAAATTTTTGCTAGTATTTCCGGTATTCTTCTTTGTGAGGAGGAACTCGATCAACAGCCTCTTAATAAAAGAGACTTTCTCGAACGTTAACACTAACTAGAATCAAGGTAGAAAATGCAAGAAATATAAAGCCATGTGAAGTTGTGAAATGAAAGGTGAAATAAAAAAAACTAATTAATGTGTGTGTGTAGAATTTATTAGAATTATGCAAGGTGAAGCTTCACTTTAGCATTCTAAAACAATAGAATGCAAAAAAAACATATATGTGTGTGTGTGTAAAATTTACTAAAATTATGCAAGGTGAAACTTCATTTTAGCATTCTAAAACAATAGAATGCAAGAAAAGTAAAGACATGTTACGATGTGAAATGAAAGGTAAGTCTCCATCATACACTGAAAACAATGAAAGTCCCCCCAACCCAACACAACACTAAGGGTTTCTTTTAGAAAGCCAAAAAGTGATAAAATCACGAGGCCCGCAATTTCAAGGTAGTAGCTAGAGAGTTCTAAGATATTTTTAACCGTTGATGTCCTGTACTTATTAAAAAAAAAGGTCGAGTGAATTTCCATCTTTGTTGCTAGAACTTTGATCTTTTTAGCGATACAAATAAAAATGGTCATGTATAGTTTATATAGATTATAGACAAGAATAATGCGCTATAGTTAATTTGTAGACATTGTCTGCATATCAATCACGGTAATTACTAATATTGACTCTATTTGGTAATTTCTCCTTGTTCAATCACACTCGCTTATGGTGAATATTTGCTAGCAAAGGCTTCATCTTGAGAAGCACCCTCGTTGTTTACCCCTTCAAGAGTTGAAAGAGTCGTTCTAAAAGCAAAAAGCAAAAAGCAAAAAGATGCATGTCAAAAATAAAGTTTGCGTGCGATGGACAAGATGATCAAACTAATTACTAATTAGATATCAATTTTTTTAAAATACCATTGAGTAGTATAAGATTTATAAAGGTAAAGTTCCAAGCTTGAGCACTAAAATCAGTTAAAACATTAAGAATATGGCTCTGAAAAAGTAAGCATAGAATATGGCTCTCAAAAAGTAAGCATAGAGTAGGGGTGAAGCTAGCACCACGCACAAGGTTTTGGAGGACCAACTAGCCACATGAGATCTACCTCACTATCAACATTAAGAGATGTACCAGATTCTTATCACCAACCTTGTGCACACATAGCCTCATGCATCTACATGATATGTGCACAAACATCCATGCTACTGCTTATTTCCCAACATATCTCATTTGAGCCTTCATGCATGATAATCAAGCAGTCCACAACCCATAGTAAGCATCACCCAAGATGTAAATCCAACACACCAAGCCAAGAGTTGTCTATCGGCCAGCTTCAATGGTAGAACTCTAGCCACTAGTATTATCTCTGGCCATAATTTTCCTCAGCTTGATCCTCTCCTTGATCCTCTCGCGGTCTACCCAACCAGAGCTAATAATGCTCTAGTATTGGGTAGCTCAAGCATGATCTTATCTTAAAAGTAAGCATCATCCTATGCTTTAGCATACAGTCATAATTGACAGAATGGGTGTCCTCTATCAATATTAGCATATTCAACTTAGAATTAGAGAGAGAGAGAGAGAGAGAGAGAGAGAGAGAGAGAGAGAGAGGTAGGTTTGAGAGATCTATCATCTGAGAAAGGGAAACAAGGAATGTAGAGCAATGGTGAAGGGCATTTCCAAAAGGGAATCCGCAGAGTCAGTACGCTGGCAAAGTGTTCGCAGTGCAGATTGGTCGCTTAGGTGGTGCTCACGCTGGCGTTTCCAGCAGCATCAGGGGTTCGCGAAGGTCCTATTCTGTGGGATCTTATGAATATGTGTTGGATCCTTCTAGCTCTGAGGTTGTCATTGCACCCACACCACTCCGAAAGCGCACCACTACGCCACAGCGCACCACTCCGAAGAAGTTCGTGTTGCAAACTTCTTCCTTAACTTTGATCTTACTTCTCTTGGTCAATGCTCCACATGTGTGCCGCATGGTGTCACCAAGGAGATTGAGCTCAGTTCCGCCTCCGCTGGCATTGGAGCTGGTGCTGTCAGCGAGCAGAGTAGTGTTGGTAGCACTAGTACATTGACGCAGAGGGAATTTTCGTTCAGGCAGTCAATGAGCTAGGAGGCAATGAAGGTGAAGCTGATGGTGGGTGCTAGCCGGCGTTCTCTATCAGAGGTGGATTAGGTGTAGTTTCAGCAGGGATAGGCAGCACTAGCGGCATTGATACAAGCACCTGGGGGGATGATCCACGTTCCTTATCAGGTGCGCAACTGGTCAGTGCCTCCACAGAGCTAAGCAACAGCATCCCAGGCGCCACATGCACTCCTCCTTGAGAGGTGCTTGCCATTTCTTTGTACTCTCTTGCAAAGTGAACCCTCAACTGGCTTGTTAGTAGACAGCACCAGTGCCAGTGCTGGAAATTGCAACCCTTCCCACCCTTCCTTGGGGGTCTAGCCCTGCACATGCATGGCACTTTTGTAATAGGCCTTCCCCATGAAGAGCATGCCATTCATGAAGGAGTACGAGCGGAAGTACGACGTGAGAGAGAGTGCGAGAAGAAGAGCACGACGATATGATGAACTCGCTCTATTATAATGTGTAGAGCATAGTGAGTTCTTATTAGGTTTTTACAAAAGAATATGTATACATACCTGGCGGCCCGCCCACGTACCTGGGCGACCACATTGGGCTTTATACCCCAACAATTCAGAGGCCCTTTCCCAATGGACGAGTCCTTTGAAAATAAGCTTTCACTAGGAAGGGCAAGTTTTGATAATGCCCTACAAAGATAAATTCTATAAAATATAAAAAAAAAGTCAACATAGAAGGTTGCTTAGTTAAAACATGAGCCTAAGTTCTAAGGTGTAGCTCGGATGTGTTGCATTCAGGATCTACTCGTTTTAGTTCGAGCTTTGTGGTGGTAGGAAGTTTCTTTGGTAGGTTATAATTTGTTTCCATATGTCACTTTGTCTTCTTATCCATTGGACATGTTGGGGTGGGGTGGCAAGCACCTCAATGTGGTGGTGTCCGTTGCTCAAGATCTGTGTCCAAATATATTGTTTGTAAAAAGCTAGTCTTTATAGTGTTTATGCTCCTTGTGGCATGTGATCTATGTGGGGTTGTCATGGTATGTAATGGTGGGTTGCGGGTCCCTATAAAATCCAAGACATGTGTAGTGTTTTTATTCTTTGATATAAATAGCTCCTATTGAGCAATGCTTATATATTAGGGCATGGTCACGTGAGGCTTAGTAAGAACTAAGCCCTGACATCCTCTGACAGGAGCTCAGCGTGAGGATCGTCTGCAACAATAGGTAGAGAGAGGAACAACAAAGCGCAAGCAGGAGAGAGGAAAGATGGCGCTGACCGGTAGTGGGTGGGCATAGTTGTGTGACTATGCTTTTTTAGGCATAGTTAGCCTACTATGCCAGTGGATGCCTGCGAAAAGCTGCCGACCGTCAGACCTTGCCGACTCAACTTACGGGAAACTAAGCTTCGCGTGACCATAGCCTTATAAAAAAAACAAAGCCTAAGCTCTAAGGTGGTAAAATATAAGTTTAAATTTATTAAAATTTTAGTCCCACCACCTAATCAAAGAAGAGTTAACACTTTTAATATGTTAGTTTTAATAAAGACCTTCAAAAAATCAAAATGCGACAAGATTTGAGAGTGGCAGCTCACTAGTTATGCTTTTTATACAAATGTATATGCTTTGCAATGCAGAGTTTGATGCAACCAGACTTGTGATGTGTGCCACGTGCATGATGATTTTAGAATCTAGCGACCTCTAACCTCCTCCTCTAATCTCCTAGCCTCTAGCACATGTGTGACTATAGTTGAGTTTGGGCATGAATCTTTTAAAGAAAATGAGGAGATAGCATTGAGGCTCAAGGAAACAAGTCACGATCTCTCTCTCTCTCTCTCTCTCTCTCGCTCTCTCTCTCTCTCTCTCTCTCTCTCTCTCTCTCTCTCTCTCTCACAATCAACGCATTTTTGGCCTCTGCATGGCTTCACATGAGAGATGAACACTTTCTCTGTACACTTCTTTCTCTCTTTGCGCCACCCACTGTCCTCTCTTCTGCTTGCAGCTATAGCATGCAAGTAGGAGCATGCGCGTTGAAGGGCCACTCTATGCCAAGAAGATCTCGAACCACATCTTGGCCCCTCTACCCTTGCGCAAACTCCTGCGTCATGCAGTCCATGCCTTTGTTGCAATAGGCATTGACCAAGACACCATCCTCTTTCTTCCTCTCAGAGGGCCTTACCTCGTTGAACTGCGTTCCTCCTCTTCCTTTTCTCAGAGGGCCTCACCTCACAAATTTCCCTCAAACTTGCAGACCCTTGCATACACTTCTTGTCGCACATGTTGGCTAAAGTGAGTGCTCTCAAGAGATGTGTGTGTGTGTGTGTGTGTGTGTGTGTGTGTGTGTGTGAGAGAGAGAGAGAGAGAGAGAGAGAGACGAAAACTAATGGTGATGCTTTCGGGGGAAAGAGGAGCGAACAGAGCTAAGGTATGATATACCAATATTCTAAAATTTACTAACCATCGAATTTTATTAAATACCTAGTATGTTTACTAACATGCTAGCTCCTCTTAAGTATGGAACAACAAAAGATACACCAAAAGCAAGTGAATATTTCATAAGAGCAAGAAAATTAAGGGGTATCGAGTGAAGGGTTGGTGCACTTTTGCCTTGCATGACGACGGGCAAAGTGTATGATGGCCCTTCCTCTCCGAAGGCCAACTAAGGGAATTCCCCTTCCCTAGGAAGGACAAGGGCACCATTCAATTTCCAGGCCTGAGCACCCCTAGACGAGCACCTCTATAGTCTATCTCTATAATGAGTGTCTCCTCTCTACACGATGCCTTACTACTCAAGCCAAAAAAATCCAAGTAATGAGTGTTTGCAAAACTCTATGTTTATAAATATGTATAAGTATTTATAATGACTACCCGTTCTTGGAACTAACCAATCAAAAAAAATTACATTTTTAAAAAACACTCTCTTTTTTCATTAGAAAAAAGAGAACACATCACTATGGATTTATCCCTTTGGGTCGACGAAAAATTTGTGTTGCGTAATCCCTCCTGACTTGAGTCGACAATCAAGAGGATGATTAATTTAATGCATCCAGCGATGATGCTTGGGTCAAGAAGCGAGCTAGCGTGTGTGTGTGTGTGTCAGACCTACTGTTGCATGTGTGTGTGTGTGTGTGTGTGTGAGAGAGAGAGAGAGAGAGAGAGAGAGAAGAGATCGCCTCACTCTAAGACTCTGTGTGCGTGAGAGAGATAAGATCGTCTACTTAACTTGTATGTGTGCGAGAGAGAGAGAGAGAGAGAGAGAGAGAGAGAGAGAGAGAGAGAGAGGCCTGACAACCAAGCAGTCAAGAATTGTGTGTGCGTGACGGTCAATAAAGCAATTGTGTGTGCGTGGGAGTCAAGAAAGCTGCTCGTTGTGAGAGAGGCTTGGCAACCAAGCAGTCAAGAGCTGTGTGTACGTGAGAGTCAAGAAAGGAACTGTGTGTGCGTGAGAGCCAAGAAAGGAACTGTGTGTGCGTGAGAGCCAAGAAAGCTACTCGCTGTGAGATTAAGGTCTCTCTCTCTCTCTCTCTCTCTCTCTCTCTCTCTCTCTCTCTCTCTCTCTCTCTCTCTCTCTCTCTCTCTCTCTCTCTCTCTCTCAGTCTTGGTAGCCATCTTGGGAAGCCTTGTGCGGCAGGAAAAAACTCTCAACCATGGGTTCGCCTGGCAGGGATTTCAATACTACCGGAGCAACCCCAGGGGGCAGGGCGGCCACCTATGCTATCCGATGAAGGAGAGGGAGGAGAAGGGTGCTGTAGGAGAGGGTGGTCTTCTCGGGCTACACAATGTCATTCCCTACTCCACACACTGCTGCTCTATCACATGCGCGTCCCTGCCAGCCTATGTTCGGGAAAAACCATTTTCCAATTTTGCCAAGGGGGAATTTTGAAAAAATAGTTTTATTTCTTAAAATTTTACACTATTTTTCTCTATTTCGTGGCGAAAGCTCTCTTTTTTCCCTTGCCTCAACTGATATTTTTTTTCCCGAACATTGCGGGCCATGCGAGGCGAACCCATGTACTTTGATGGTTATCTCGCACCCATGCTTTTGGGGCGGAATTTGGTCTTTTTCCCTTACCCTCACCTTATTGCCAAGCTTGTACTAATTTTCTTGATTTTTTGGAGCAAAGTTTCACCTTTTTTCCTTGCCCCCAATTGGTGCTTTTCGATTGCTAGACCAAAAGTTTATTTTAAAAATGATTGTTAATTAGGGTTTTGCACTATTTTTCTCCATTTTGGGATGAAATTTTGCCTTTTCTCCTTGCCCTAAAATAACATTTTTTAATTGCCAATTAGCTAAAAGTTTGGGAAATAGTTTGTTTTGAAAGTTGAAAGTTTGGACATTAGGGTGTAAAAACCGTTTTTCAAATATACAAAATTCCTTCTATCTATATCTATACTATATATAATGCAGCTTAAAAATTTCAAGGCCAAAGAAGCCCTCCAAGTGTCTCTTTTTGGTTTTCGAAAAGAAACCCTTAGTGTTGTGTTGGGTTACGGAGACTTTCATAGTTTGCATGAAGGAAACTTACCTTCCATTTCACATCCTAACATGTCTTTATTTTTAGTGCATTCTATTGTTTTAGAATGCTAAAGTGAAGCTTCACCTTGCATAATTTTAATAAATTTTACACACACACACATATATGTTTTTTTTGCATTCTATTGTATTAGAATGCTAAAGTGGAAGCTTCACCTTGCATTCTAATAAATTGTATACACACACATATATATTAGTTCTTTTTATTTCACCTTTCGTTTCACAACTTCACATGGCTTTCATTTCTTGCATTTTATTGCTTGATTCTAGTCCGTGTTAACGTTCAACAAAGTCTCTTTTATTAAGCGACTGTTGATCGAGTATCTTCCTCACAAAGAAGAAAACCAAAAATACTAGCAAAAATTTTGAGATTTGTAAAATTTTTGAACGACTTTCTCACATGTTTCATCGATTTTTCTTTCGTTTACCGTGGTTTGCAGCTAGCTAGTCTAGATTTTCAATCGGCTCAAGAATAAGCTGAGGTAATCCTTTCTCAAACACTAATACCAGTTTAATTCAACCTGACAATTTTATCACTTTCTTATTGTTTTTGAAAGCCGTCGCGACCCTTTCAATTGTTTGTGAAGTTTGGAGTCCACAAATTTTTTCAATCTTCGAAGTGTCAGCCTTTCAAGTTAAACAAGTGAAAGGGTCACACCGGCTTTCAAAAACAATAAGAAAGTGATAAAATTGTTTAAACTGGTATCAATGTTTGGGAAAGGATTGCATCAGGTTAGTCTTAAGCCGATTGAAAATCAAGACTAGCTAGCTGCAAACCATGGTAAACAAAAACCGGATGAAATATGTGAAAAAGTCGTCCAAACATTTTGCGAATCTCAAAATTTTTGCTAGTAGTTCCGCTTTTTTCTTTGTGAAAATGAAACTCAATCAGCAACCGCTTAATAAAAGAGACTTTCTTGAATGTTAACACTAATACATGGAATCAAGCTATAAAATGCAAAAAATGTAAAGCCATGTGAAGTTATGAAATGTAAGGTAAAATAAAAAGAAATAATTAATATATGTGTGTGTAAAATTTATTAGAATTATGCAAAGTGAAGCTTCACTTTAGCATTCTAAAACAATAGAATGCACAAAAAAACATATATGTTGTGTGGGTGTGTGTAAAATTTATTAAAATTATGCAAGGTGAAACTTCACTTTAGCATTTTAAGACAATAGAATGCACGAAAAGTAAATACAGGATGTGAAATGAAAGGTAAGTCTCCATCATGCACTAAAAACTATGGAAGGCCCTCTAACCAAGTCCAACACTAAGGGTTTCTTTTAGAAAGCCAAAAAGTTGGAAGGCTCCCTAACCAAGTCCAACACTAAGGGTTTCTTTTAAAAAGCCAAAAAGTAGGTTTGACTGTACATTTTTAAAGCCAAAAAGTAGGTTGAGTGTACATTTTCTGTTGAAGAAAGTATTTACTTTTCCTTTGAAAGCCAATTGAAGGATGTCTCAACTTCTATACTCTTTATAATCTATACTAATAGATAATGGGGGAGGGAATTCCGATCCCCCCCCCTCGATACGTGTCAGCAGCTGCAACCTCCGAGAGGTTCCGATTAGTGTCCACTGAGTCCCAAGCGACACAGTGAGCTGAGAGAGAGAGAAAGAGAGAGAGAGAGAGAGAGAGAGAGAGAGAGAGAGAGGTGCAGCTTTTGTGCTCCACTGAGCGCCAGGCGACACAGTGAGCTGAGAGAGAGAGAGAGAGAGAGAGGTGCCACCATTTTTGTTCTGTATTTTCACCCTCTTGGTCACAGCTTCAACGGAGTGCTCACCCACAAATCTCTGCTCTCTCTCTCTCTCTCTCTCTCTCTCTCTCTCTCTCTCAGTTAGGCAATCAAGAAGGACATATGAGACGAGGTCTCTCTCTCTCTCTCTCTCTCTCTCTCTCTCTCTCTCTCTCTCTCAATCAAGAAATCAAGAAGGGCAGATGAGAGGAGGGCGACGTAGCAAGAGGCCGGAGATCAGAGCCAGATGTTGTGGACCTAATAAGACTGGGAGGAGTTCATCTGGTTGTAAACGGTGTTTCAGTAGGCACAATGGATGTTGCTTGTTGGGAGAAGGAGTGCGGGTCGTCGGAAGGGACGGATTTTATGAGGGTGCAGGCCTGGACAAGCTAGGTGACATCTACGGCGTGTACGGGGCGATGAACGCGAAGGGCAGACTGAGATCTGGAGTACTGAAGAAGGAGCTGCTGGGTAGGAAGAGGCGTTGTTGGTGCCGGAGAGAGAGATGGTGGGCTGGCTGCGCTTAGCATGCATGGCTGAGGTTATTCGAGGTCTACCAACAATAGAATGGAAAGGTCGCTCCTACACACTCTCTTACACAACAAGCTTCTTCATTACCTAACTGTCTGGCTTGACCCAACAACAGTTTTGTCATCTGTTGTTCTTCATACCCCACGTGGCAAAAGAGAGAGGGGGGGGAATGAGAGCTGTGAAGCTGGTGCGCCATCATAACTCATGCACACACACACACACACACAGAGTAATGTCTATTGCAGACCATTAGTATTGTGGGTAGGTGAACACGTGCGTAAGTGGAAATTATCTTGGCCGAGATGTGTTGAGGGAGCATATGAGAGTGTTGTTTCTATGTCCGAATACTTCAAAACGTCCTCTATTAGGGTGTAACTTTGGTAAATCTAAACCACCGCTGTAGATTATACTACCTACTAACGTGTCTGCTATTCAAGACTTAATGGCGAAGAATGGTACTACACTTTGATTAGAAATAAAGAAACCTGAGCCAAACAATGAACGTATGTTGATTTTGCACATTTGCATTACAAATTTGTGGAAGATGAAAGCACTTTTCTATACTATAATAACACGGGGAGCGATCCCCCCCCCCCCCCCCCCCCCCCCCCCCCCCCCCCCCCCCCGCCCCGACACGTTGCAATCTTTGCTTGCTCCGGCCTCCCCCGATAGCCCTGCAAAACAATGCAATTGTTCGCCTTGACAATGATCCTAGATTTCTTGCAACAGTGCAATTGTTCGCGAAGAGAGAGAGAGAGAGACCCGGGCACTGCGTAAACACCTACCTCCACGTGCTCACGTTACTTGGTCGGAGTCGTGTAAGCTCAGTGTGCCACCAAACGGTTGCAACCGCCATGTCACAGAGAGAGAGAGAGAGAGAGAGAGAGAGAGAGAGAGAGAGAGAGAGAGAGAGAAACTCTTTAAAGACATAATCATATAGGGGGGAAGAGAGAGAGAGAGAGAGAGAGAGAGAGAGAGAGAGAGGGTATTGGTGAGTGACACACTGTAGTGTTTGCATTTCTCTAAGCGTACGAATTTCCTTCTTCCTTCAGTTTGCCAAGAGGAAATTTTAGAAAATTAAGGGTATGTTTGGGTTTTTACACTATTTTTCTCTATTTTGGGCCGGAATTTCTCCATTCTCCCTTGCCCTCAATCGACATTTTTTGAAATTGGAAACGACACGATATAAAGTTGAGACACATTTTTCCTGAACACTGGTCAGTGGTCCTATTTTTCCGAGCATACAAATTTCCTTTTTCCTTCACTTTGCCAAGAGAAAATTTTAGAAAATTAAGGGTGTTTTTCAGGCTTTTACACTATTTTTCTCTCTTTTGGGGTGGAATTTCTCCTTCTACCCTTGCCCTCCACCGGCATTTTTTGAAATTGGAAACGACACGATATTAAGTTGAGACACATTTTTCCCGAACACTGGTCAGTGGTCCCATTTTTCCAAGCATGCAAATTTCCTTTTTTCCTTCATTTTGCCAAGAGAAAATTTTAGAAAATTAAGGGTGTTTTTCTGGCTTTTACATTATTTTTCTCTCGTTTGGGGCGGAATTTCTCCTTCTATCCTTGCACTCCATCGGCAATTTTTGAAATTGGAAACGACACGATATTAAGCTGAGACACATTTTTCCTGAACACTGGTCAGTAATAACTGCATGCATTCTTGGACCACAGAGAGAGAGAGAGAGAGAGAGAGAGAGAGAGAGAGAGAGAGAGAGAGAGAGAGAGAGAGAGAGAGAGAGAGAGAGAGAGAGAGAGAATTTTCTCTCTTTTGGGGCGGAATTTCTCCTTCTACCCCTGCCCTCAACCGGCATTTTTTGAAATTGGAAATGACACGATATTAAGCTATCACATTTTTCCCAAACACTGGTCAGTGGTAACTGCATGCATTCTTGGACCGGGGAGAGAGAGAGAGAGAGAGAGAGAGAGAGAGAGAGAGAGAGAGAGAGAGAGAGAGAGAGAGAGAGAGAGTTTCTCTATTTTGGGGAGGAATTTCTCCTTTCCCCCTTGCCCTCATCCGGGATTTTTGAAATTGGAAACACCACGATATTAAGCTGAGACACATTTTTCCCGAACACTGGACAATGGTAACTGCATTCATTCTTGGCCCGTATAGGAGAGAGAGAGAGAGAGAGAGAGAGAGAGAGAGAGAGAGAGAATACTACCAAGTTACCAAAGGGGAGCAAAGTTAGCAAACACTACTAGCCATGAGAGAAAAAACATTTTTCCAAACATACAAAATTCCATTCCTTCGTTTTGTCAAGAGGAAATTTCATGATATTAGGGGTTTTTACACTATATTTGTCTGTTCTGAAGCGGAATTTCTCTTTTTCCCCCTTGCCCTCAATTGGCATTTTTAAAATTGAAAACGGCACGATATTAAGCTGAGACACACTTTTCCCAAACATCTATCTATACTATAAAAGGGGGAGGGATTCCGGGTCCCCCCCCCCCCCCCCCCCCCCCCCCCCCCCCCCCCCCCCGCACCAGCTTCATCTGACAGTGTAGCCTGTAGTTGTGCACTCGGAAAGAGAGAGACGAGGACTGCTTGCACGAAAAGAGAGAGAGAGAGGGAGACGGTCAGACACGTGTCGTTTATTCCTTGATCCGGCCAATGAATTTTATAATTGGAGGACACAAAGACGACACAGGGAGACTCCACACAGTGTGCATGAGGTGCCTACCACCACTGCCGTTGATTGCCCTCTTCCTACGTGGCCATGTATAAGACCTGCTGTCGAGAGAGAGAGAGAGAGAGAGAGAGAGAGAGAGAGAGAGAGAGAGAGAGAGAGAGAGAGAGTCCAATAGTGCTTCTAACATGCTGAAAAGCCTTTGCTTTTATCTCTGAGATTGAAATTTGCAAGCTGGTGGGTTTAAACTCTCAGAACGGCTCCTTTGTCTCTCACTCACTCACTCACTCTCTTAGTCATACCTTCGAACGGCTCTACGGTTCTACCCACTGAGTTAGAATGTCCTTGCATTGATATGCAAGTTGGGTAGTGAGCCTCAATGTTGATGATCACTTCATATGTCTACCAGCTCTACTTTTCTAAATAGTGACATCCCGGTAGCATCATGAGCAGTGTACGGGAAATTTGTGAAGAGTGAGGAGATTGAGGGTAAGAGGGGCTATGTCCCCGCCGAAGGTGGTACCGTTTTACTAGTGCAACTTAAAAATTTCAAGGAAGGAGAGGGCGTCCACGTGTCACTCCCTTGTTCATTTCAAAAAACACCTTACAAAACATCTAATCTAAAATGCAAAAGTAAAGGGTAAGATTGTAAGAAATGAGAGCCTTTTCAAAATGTAAAATGTAAGTAGAGCCTTTTTAGAATGTAAGAAATGACAAGCCTTTTCAAACATAAAGTCAAGAGACTTTCTATTCCAAATAAAATAAATGTTGAAGTTGGATTGAAGTAATAAAAAGGGGATAACTCTAGTGGAGGTTTTGTTACTTAATGCGAGTATACTTTTTGAATATATAACAAAAAAAATTATAGTGATTTTTTTTTTGTTTAATAGAAATGTAATTTTTGAGGATATATTTGGTTTTATCTTTTCAAGGGGCTTTTTTGAAGACCAATATTGATATATTTTAGAAAATTTTGAAAGTATGTATTTCTTTAAAAAGCTTGAGAAAAAAGAAAAAGCACGCCTAACGTCAACTTGGGGTTGTCTCGCTTTGAGGACATACATGACATGCAAAATGCAGGGATCGTTATCTACATTATTGACCATGAGAGAGAGAGAGAGAGAGAGAGAGAAAGAGAGCCACATAAGCATAGAAGCAGTAGAAGAGATACACAGTTGGCACTTGTTCATAGTGATTTGTGTGGACCTATGCCTAACCTATCTCTAGGGGCAGCTTCTTACTTTATGACATTTATAGATGATTACTCGAGGAAAGTATGGGTTTACTTTCTCAAGCACAAGGATGAAGCGTTTAGTGTTTTCAAAACGTTTGTGACGCTTGTGGAGAATCAGAGTGGCAAGAAGCTTAAATGCTTACGCACTGACAATGGTGGAGAGTATGTTTCAAAGGCCTTTCAGGACTTTTGTGAGTCAAAAGGTATAAAACGTGAACTTACTGCTCCTTAAAATCCTCCTCAAAATGGTGTTGCTGAGAGGATGAATAGGACCATACAAGAGAAGGTCAGAAGTATGTTGTCTAATGCACAACTGCCAAATGGGTTTTGGGTTGAAGCTGTATCAACAGCTATTCATCTTGTAAATAGATCTCCTAGCAAGGTTTTGCAGAAGGATTCAGTGCCAGAGATGGTATGGTCAGGCAGAATGCCCTCATACAAGCATCTCAGAGTCTTTGGCTGTGAGGCATATACTCACGTTCCAAAGGAATTTAGGAACAAACTTGAGCCAAAGAGTAGAAAGTGCATCTTTCTAGGCTATGGTAATTCTGGTGAGATGAGGTACAGACTTTGGGATCCCAAATCCAGAAAGGTTGTCCGCAGCAATGATGTTCACTTTAATGAATCCAAATATCATTCTAAACCAGAGAGGGTTGAGGAGATCAAAGATGGCAAAATCGTTTGACATGAAAGACATGGGTGAGGCAAGTCATATACTTGGTATGCGCATTGAGAGAGACAGATCAAAGAAGTTGATTTGGTTATCTAAAACAGAGTATATTGACAAGCTTTTGCAACGTTTCAATATGGAGAAGGGAAAGGCACTGAGTGTTCCATTGCCACCATATGTGAAACTTAGCAAACAAGATTGTCCTGTGTCTGAGGAAGAACAGGCTGAAATGGATAAGATTCCATATGCGTCTGCAGTGGGTAGTTTGATGTATGCAATGATTGCTACTCGCCCAGACATTGCATTTGCAGTGGGAGTAGTAAGTCGATACATGTCAAACCCAGGCAAGAAACATTGGGAGGCAGTGAAAGGAATATTGAGATACCTGAAAGCTACAACGAGTATGCGTATATGCTATGGGAGTCAGGAGCTAAGTGTAAAGGGTTTTACAGACTCAGATTATGCAGGTGACTTAGACAACCGAAGGTCTACGTCAGGGTATGTCTTTACATTGGCTGGTGGAGCAGTATCATGGCGTTCTAGATTACAAGATTGTGTTACTCAGTCTACTACAGAGGCTGAATATGTTGCAGCATCAGAGGCATGCAAAGAATCAATTTGGATTAATCAACTAGTAACAGATTTGGGAATCAAAGAAGAGATGCATGTGTTATATTGTGATAGTCAAAGTGCTATACAATTGGCTCGCAATCCAGTTTATCACTCAAAGACAAAGCATGTGGATGTGAAGTATCATTTCATCAAGGAAATGCTCGAGGTTAAGCAACTTCAGCTTGTCAAAGTTCACACCACAGAAAATCTTGCTGATCTACTTACAAAAGGACTTCCCTCAGAGAGCTTTGCGCATTTTCGCAATCAGTTAGGTGTAGGGTAGTACATCACTTCTCTACATCTCTTGTATATTAGCTTGTATAGTAGCTTCTCTCACACTTAAAGTACCACATTGGACTTTAAGTGGGAGGTTGTTGGGGTATAAAGCCCAATGTGGCCGCCCAGGTAAGTGGGCGGGCCGCCAGGTATGTACACATGTTCTTTTGTAAAAACCTAATAAGAACTCACTATGCTCTACACATCACAGTAGAGCGAGTTCACCATATCGTCGTGCTCTTCTTCTCGCACTCTCTCTCTCGCGTCGCACTTCCGCTCGTACTCCTTCAAGAGAGACCATGTTAATCCTCACGGATCACGGACACCTTATCACCTACAACGGACGTTGTATTATTTACTTGGTAGAGTCCGGTACCGAGCTTGTCTGTCCAATAGGAAAAGGGTAAGAGTGATCGCCGATGAGAGGCGCACTCTAACTGGAACATTTAAGGGATTAGTTGGCCAAGCATGGGCATCCAAGTGTGAATGGGGCAAGCTCATATAAAAGTCAACTAAACCTAAAATTCACTCATTCTCTCATTTGTCCAATTGAAGAGTGCTCTTACTCCATCTCTATCTTATTCTTCTTCATCTCCTTGTGTGTGTGTCTATGTGTGTGTGTGTGTGTGTGTGTGTGTGTGTGTGTGTGTGTGTGTGTGTGTGTGTGTGTGTGTGTGTGTGTGTGTGTGTATGAGAGAGAGAGAGAGAGAGAGTGCGATCAAGCATTGCGATGGCACGACAGCGGCGATGCAGTTGAGCGTGGCGTAGCAGCGTCTCCCTCTTCTTCGTGACGAGGAATCCTCCACGACAGGAAGCATAGAGCGGTGATTGACACACCAACGCCTTCTTTGAGCTTACTAGTTTATGCTTGTTGTGTGCTTGGAGCCATTTGTGGCTCACACACAGTGTATCGTCAAGTTCCTTGCATTGACACGTGCAATATACACACACATTTTTGGCACCGCTATCAGGGAATGCCATACACTAAGCTTGAATGGCACTGTGTGCTTCTTTTCTGGTGCAATTTCAATTGTAGGAAAGGAGGGTGTGTGTTGAGAAGAAGGATTTTGTGTTGCTACTGTGTATTTCTTTGTTAATGGAGTTTTCAAAGGTACTGTGTTTTTTTCTCTGTGTAAGGTGTTAGTATTAAGGTTTTTAGTTCTTTGTAATATAAAGTACCGTAAGTAGGAAGGAGATCTGTGAGAGCTAATGAAGTGTGTTAGTGTGCAACAGTAGGTGTACTAGTTGTAAGTAGGTAGGTAGAGTGTGTGTGTGCTCTCGCGCAGGCCAGGACAGCCTTTTATTTTTTTAATTAAAAAAATTTAAAGGTAGGACTGGGATTGGGAATATCTCCCAGACCCAAGCCCAAGCTCACGCTCAGGTTTAGGCATCTATCGCCCTTTAAAATTACGAATTTTAGCTTCACACGTAGCTAAAAATAGACTTTTTTGAGGACCAACGGAGCTTCAGGTGACCGAACGTTGTGCTGTAAAGCACACCTCAACCCTCTGAGTGATACACTTGTTTTGAGCTATCACACGCTTTAATTAAAAAAATCGATCTTAAAAAAACATTAAAAACGTAAAAAATACGAGTGAAAACAGACGCTTAAAAAAGTAAGCGATTAACCTTCGAGGTTATTCGCCAACGCTTGTAGGGTGCCAAAGGCACATGTATGTTCTCTCTGGTCGTGTGCTAGAGACGGAGCAACTAGAGAGAATTTTGACTTACAGGAGTTCTCAATATCCACCTACTTTAGGTTCTGGGCCTTTAGCGGGGACCCAAGGGAGTACAAACCAAGACCCGAACATAGCGGCTAGTGACTCTTCCTCTGACTACGACGTCATTGAGGGTTTCCCAATGCCTAATCCTGATAGCTCAAGCCAAGATATGCATGTCATGGGCCCACGGTCCGGGCCGAGCGTGCTTAGCCGCTTCAAGGAAACCTTTAGTAGAGCCACTCGCTCCGAACATGGAGCTAATGATGTAAATGAGGGGGGTGGGGAAGTAAATTCTCCATTCGTGACCAACGTAAACCCTATGCCCTTAGAGAATGTGCACGTGAATACTTCATTCACTGCACCTCCTGACTCTTCAGAGCTATTCCCCTCCGAGGTCATAGTACCCGATGGTAGAAGCCTTGACGAAGTGCGAGAGGTTGAGCGGTATATCCTTGCAGCGAGGGAAAAGGAAGTCGAGAGCTTACGCAAGGTGGAGAAACGAAGAGAGTTAAAAGCGAAAGCCCCTATGTCAATATCCTTGCTAAGAGAGCAATCGCGTGCTCCTGACTTAGAAACCGCTAAGGGCCAACCCCTAAAAAGCAACATTGCATCTAGCTCAAAGGACACCCCTAGCATTTCAATCGTAGATGGAGTGTTCTTAAATGAGAACTGGGAGTACGAACTACAAACAGAAACTCTGACCGCCGACCTATACACAAGTCACACCTATCACGTGGGTTGGTTAGATGTCCTACAATCCACAATGGGTGCTACTAGTGTGGAGGATCAACAACAAAGAGTTTATGAGGTCATCCATAGGGTCATTGAGTTAGAGAGACAGAACAAGGGGATCAACATGCCTCCAACGTGTCTCATGAGATTCTTAGATACAGGAAAGGCTAAACAATCGACCTTATCGCAAATGGAGACTCCCTCGGTAAGTCCGATGGATCCTCCATATGTTGTTTCTCCAGGGGTCTCAGTGCAATCTGAGCCCACAAGTGATAGCTTCACCTTTCCAAGTCTAGCTCATCTTTCCCTTGATGAAACTACGGCTACCATGCCTACCCCAATGATGGGCATGCTGAGAACACGCCATGGACCTCATTTGTTAGTAAAGCACCACTACATGGTAGCTCAATACCTGCAACAGTACCTACAAGTGTGCACCAATCATATGCACCTATGGGTCATCGCACTCATGTAGTCCCTACCCCTCCCATTGTTTCAACTACCTATGCTCCACAACCACAACACCCAAGTTCTTATTTCCATGGGACCATACCGACTAGCATTAGCATATCACATCCGATGTCTGCTATGCCTAGGGCCACACATATGAACTATGGACCACCACATGGCACAACATCGTACCCAACGTGGAACTCAAGGGCTTCCTATGCGCCAAGCCCAATGCCAATACCTACTCCGCATGTAGTCTCTGGAGCACCTTCACCCAGGGTGCCTACTCACTTAGGTGACTTGGCAACATTTGCTCAAGCTATTGGTTGATCTATTTCCGAGAATATGCGTAACGCGCCTGATAGAGACCTAGAAGTAAGGCAGTACAAATAGCCAAGCTCACACAAAAATTTAGTGGAGACAGGGATGTGAGAAAGCATATCGAAGTGTTTGAACAAATATGCAATTCTCGAGGAGAACACAATGACCTACATATGAGCAATGCTTTAAGCCTAACCTTAAGTGGGAAGGCAGGGGATTAGTATAGAACCCTAAAGGTGGAAGAAAAAACGATTTACCCTACTCTTAGGAGAGTGTTCTTGAAAGAATACATACGAGAGGGAGTGCTTTGGGGTGTAGCCTCTCAGCTCCAGAAATACGAATGAGAGGAAGGAGAGTCGGTGAGAGAGTTTATAAGTCGCTTGAAGCATTTGAATTCTTGTTGTAATCCAAATGAGTGCTTCAACAATAACCAATTGCTTGATAGATTCATTAGGGGGTTACGACATGAGGATATCTACAATGGCCTAGTCATTAGAGGTATCACCACTTGGGAAGCAGTCACCACCAATGCAATCCAATTGGAGGATAATTTAATGATTCAAGGAGAAAGAGTGTCTGTTGAGCCTAAATCTATTAGCTCGCAAGCATCAAGGCATCAGCCAATGACCCTAAAGCCTATTGCTAAGGAGCCAAAGATATCTGAGATGACTTTAACAGATCTCACCAAGGCTATTCAAGAGAGTCTTAGAGACAATCGTGCTCTGCAAAAAAATCATATATATCCAAGAAGGGAGCAACATTGGTGCTCAGTATGCTATGGACCGCATAGTACCAGTGAATGCCCTACTTTTAGAGTAAAATTCAATGGGAACTGCAATGCCTATGGTGGGAGGTATGGTCATCAAGCTAAGGATTTCATAGTATTTAAGCGTGCGATGGCCAATAGACCAACCTTAGCATGGACAGACACACTTCGAGTGCTTGCATTGATGCTGGCCCCACCTCTTGAACAAACAGCACAACACATGGTCCCTCGGGCCCAAAATGTTGTTCAAACAACACCCTTACCACCTCCAGTGCTAGGACCGCAACCACCACATCCGAGAATCACTTATGTGAATCAAGTGGGTTGTGAGTCATCTATTTCTTGTTTGGAAGGTTGTGAGGAAGATATAGATCCTAATATTGCCTATGGGATGGATGTGCTTGAAGAAAGTCCACAATACTACATGGAGGACTATTGGGGACAAGTCACACTTGTATATCAAGTAGCTACTCTTGCGACAAGAGGCCAAAATATCAATTACACTGCTAAGAGACCACCTCTTCAATGCTATGAGTGTGGAGTCCTACGTCGTGTAGCCGAGTGTCCTATTAGGCTACAAAAGAACGCCACATTAATGCAAACTAATCAAGCGAGCAGGTCTATAATGCCAATACTCATGTGTAATCAATGTGGCAAAGATCATTTGATTTCCCAATGTCCAAATAATCCAAATGCACCGAAGATCACGCCATTAAACTTGATTGAAGTTACCGAGGAGCCATTACAAAGTACACCTGTGGTACCAGTAAACGTACTCACACGATCGATGCTCCAAAAAAAATTTATATTCTTGAGGAAAGAGACACGGCATCAATTTCCCAATCTCAAAAAAAGAAGAAAACACGAAGGAAGAGATCGCAAAAAGCAGCGAAGTCAGACCCCAGTTCAAAGACCAACATAGGGACTGGTGAGGCCCTCGTATATATGAACGACATTGAAGATGATTCTGATTCAGGTGAAACCATGGAGACCAAAACAACCACTAAGATAGAAACCAACAAGGAAGATCATCATGAGCCACAATGGCCAGGATCCAAGAAGAAGTTAGGAACTTATCCAAACCCTATAGAGGAGATCGAGCGAGTCAAGCAATGAAGGAGTTTGGTAGAAGATACCCAAAGGGATCTAGAACCAGCACCTAGGCAGATCCAGATTATAGACACCGTGTTCCCTATGCAACAACAACCTCACCAAGTCCATAGACCCTTAGCCATACCTAGTGTCATCCAAGAAGAAAGTGACTTAAAGTCATGGGAAAGTGGGCGTACTCACTTCTTGATGGAAAGAATGTTTATAGAGGGACTACTTGATTCTATCAAAGAAATGGAGATCCCATCTTCCCCACATCAAGGGACTGAAGCCCAAAAGGTGTCGTTAAACATTGCCAAATTGATGGATTTCATGTCTTCAGAAGTCAGAACTACCATCATGTCCAAACTATATAAAGACCCTGAGCTAGTCTCAGCTCTTCGAGCCTTCCTCAATGGAGAACTGAAGTTTGGGCTACCACAATTCGCACAGATGGAGGGAGCTGGGAAGATGCCAATAGAGGAGGAACACTTAGATCCACAACCCAACGTAGATGAGAACCTTGTTATAGAAATTCCTGTTAACAAGTTGGGACAATACTTTGAGGGTGATGAATCTAATTCAACCATACCAATCACTACTAAGGGATTAACTGTGAAGGGAATCCTTGATGGTGGCGCTGGGGTTAGCCTTGTGACTAAAAATTAATGGGAAACTATGGGAAGACCCCACCTTGCGACCACAACCATAGTAGTGAAGATGGCCAATGGGTCTATTGTTAAACTTATTGGGATGCTAGAAGATCTCAAGATCAAGGTCTTTGGACATAAAATAAGAGTTACCTTCATTGTTATGGATTTCTCCAAACACACTATGGCATCAGAGATGAGATCTTAGGACCTCCTTTCATGAGGGAAGCAAAAATGGTGAATGACTGGTCTGAAAACCATGTCTACCTGCAGTTTCAAGATTTTGTCATTAGAGTGGATCTTGTAACTGGTCGAGCACATCCTCTAGGAAACAGGTTTATAATTGATCATAGATCTGACACCACAGTTCACTCGGCCCCATTGCAGTATTGTTACACGTGTAAAGCGGACACTGATGTTGGGAAGATTCTCCTTATATGGATGTCCTACCTGGGATGACTTGGTCAGACAATGTGGATTGGGTCCACCTAGCGGCAATCATAGACACTTGGGAAAATAAGGGGACGGCCTGGGTAACACCTGACGGGGATGAAATGCCACCACTCGTACCTTTAAATATGCTACAAGAAATGCATATAGCTTCTAACAAGACCCATCCCAATATAACAAAGAAAACATACAAGTGGGTCCCTAAAGCTTCTTTAGCGACCATAGCCAGTGCTAAAAGACAGGAGCTTGGTAAGAGACGTCCCATTCATCCCAAGAAATTTAAGGAAACGTGGCGTTGGATTCCTAAACGACTATTGGAAGCCCAAGGCTACTATCAAGGAAATGATCAAATCTGGGTGCCAAAATGTAGATTGTGTTCTTACCAGTCACCTGACCCATGTGTGCCCAATCCTGTAGCTTCAAAACGAATTGACGATCGCGGAAAGAAAAAAATCACAGAATGCTACACACCCGCTCCAGAGCTAGTTTGGGTACCAAAGAAAGAACGATTTGTTCCACCTAGCGTGGGAAGGGGGGAGTCCCATGAATCTTCTAGCTCCTCATGTAATGCATCCATAGAGGTAAAAGCTTCTCCACAGCCTCCACCTACAATGTTGGACCTCCATAAAGCTATAAAGGAATCCACACCTCCCAGTGTTCAAGAATCACCTGATGGACCACTTCAAGTTCGATCGTGGGAGAGTACCTTACCACCCTTGCAACTCGATGAGGCACCTAAGGTAATAGAAAACTACTGGAAAAAATTCTCACCTATTACAAACTGGAACAATTGGTTTCAAAGGGTGACGAGCATATTTCAAACGATATGATCTACCCAAGGAAGGGGGGAGTGTTTGCTGACAGTCATCATTCACTCACTCCCCTCTCAACCTTCCTCCTTGACCTCTCAATCTCCCAATCTTAGGGAATGTATATATAAAGCCTTATACTCACAAAAAATCTTAGGGAATGTATATATAAATCCTTAATCTTAGGGAATGTATATATAAAGCCTTATACTCACAAAAAACAAAAATAATAAAGAGCAAGAGCAATTAGCAAACGAGAATGCACAATAAAAGTCAAAACATTGACCAGACCTACACATTCACATCCGGTACACTGAAACAGAAGCCTATGTCATCAAACACCTTTGATCCTCATCACTCAGGTGATGGAGGGTAGGTAGAATTAGTAAAATAGGAGTGTTTCTGTTTTAGAGTTTAGTGATTAGCAAAGTTCTTTCTTCCCACTGATGTGCCTCCTAGAGGTATTCTTTGTGTTTCCTTGTGTGTACAGGAACGTGTTGCTGTGGATAGGATTTGGACCTTCATGGAATATTTCTCTCGTTCACACTTCAAATCAAGTGCAACCATCAACACAAATAGGTGTTTCTTGTCCATTAGCATTGCCCCTTATCTATTTTGCATCCATGTTTGTTTGCTTTAATTGTGATTGGTAGCATAATATCCAGCACATTTGCTTAGTATCAAACATTAAATTCAATGTAATTTTTGGTCATAATCACTTGTCTAGGTTTAAAAATTAACCAGTCCGACTAAGCTAGTTTGACCAAGCTAAGCGTTAGAGATCTTCTCTTAATACCATGGGGAATGCCTTTCTAATAATCAATGGTTACTTAAGTTCTTAATCCAATTTAGGCAGCATTGTGTGAAATGTACTAGGGCTTCTAGTGGGCTTAGTCCCTATTGACCTTTAGCTTAAGTATTATAAAGGGAGTTTACTAGTGTGATGAGCCTGGGGAGGGTAACAGTGTTATATGACCCCCCAAAGTTACAAAATTAAAATGTTGAAAACAAACAAACAAAAAATCAAAGTTCCACAATGTAAAATCTTAAGCTGGAAGAGAAACCTCAGCTTGATTTGGTACTCCACTTACATGTATCGCCTATGGTACTAGAGCCCTAGAGGTTCCCAGTGTGGGCACTTTTCCTTCAAAAGCAAAAAACCCAAGGCATACAAAATAAGCACACACATCAAAATTGAAACAATGTGAAAAGACTTTGGGGGTCAAAGAAAAGGTAATCAGTCAGGCGATGATTTCATGAGAAATTCCTATTATCATAGCTTAACTACAAGGTCTTCTAGGTATAGCATCCAGTCAGCCCTCGAACATGAAATACTTGGCTCTCGTGATTAAACCACTTAATTGATCAGAGAAAATTAAGAAGCTTACCCATGGTATTAATAGTCAATCTCTAGTGCCTTTCGACCGTTAAATTAGCGACCCCAGACTTGTTTAATTCTTACCTTTACATCTGTTTATGCATTTGATTATATTGAAATTTAATGTTTATTGCTGAGAAATGGTTTAAAATTCTGTCACCAATCAATTTGTCTGCCTAAAACTGCATATGCTTTTTAATTGTATATGAGAATGCAATTACTGTGCCAATGTTGTTTGATTTTGCAGTGACTGAGGAAGGCTAAGTACATTTCTCTCAAATGCTCTTCCACCTCGATGAACGCGCTGCAACTCAATAGCTTTTGAGGACGGAATCTACATCAGGAAGGGGGGCATGTTAATCTTCACGGCTCACGGACACCGTATCACCTACAACGGACGTTGTATTATTTACTTGGTAGAGTCAAGTATCGGGCTTTTCGGTCCAATAGGAAAAGGGTAAGAGTGATCGCCGATGAGAGGCGCACTCTAACGGAACATTCAAGGGATTAGTTGGCTAAGCATGGGCGCCCAAGTTTGAATGCGGCGAGTTCATATAAAAGTCAACTAAACCTAAAATTAACTCATTCTCTCATTTGTGCAATTGAAGAGTACTCTTGCTCCATCTCCATCTTCTTCTTCTTCATCTTCTTGTGTGTGTGTGTATGCGTGAGAGAGAGAGCGTGTGTGTGTGTGCGATCAAGCATTGCGGTGGCACGACGGCGGAGAGGCGGTTGAGCGCGGCGTAGCGGCATCTCCCTCTTCTTCGCGGCGAGGAATCCTCTTCTTCACAACAGAAAGCGTAGAGCGGTGAGCGACACACCAACGCCTTCTTTGAACTTACTAGTTTATGCTTGTTGTGTGCTTGGAGCCATTTGTGGCTCGCACACAGTGTATCGGCAAGTTCCTTGCATTGACACGTGCGACATATGCGCACAGACCATCACATTGCATGTGTACATACACATGTACATTTATGAGAGGGAGAATTTTTAAGATATTATTTTTTGGCATTAGTATATTTTTTAAAGGATAGCTAAAGTTTTTTACCCATAGAAAATGGATTAAATGCCCACAAAGACCAACCCTCACATTAACACCCCAAAAGTAGAGAGATTTCCAGTTGATGGACCTTTTACCAATTCTTGGATATTTTGTTCCTTTCATTTTTAAGAGTTAACATGTGGGCCATGCTTTAAAATCTATAAATTCCTTAAATTTTGGCAGGCAAGGGTGCCAATCTAAAATCAGCGAGAGAGAACACCCCAAATGGGTAGAGAGATTTCCCAGTTGATAGACCTTTTACCAATCCTTGGATATTTTGTTCTTTTCATTTTGAAGAGTTAACATGTGGGCCATGCTTAAAAATCTATAAATTCCTTAAAATTTGGCAGGAAAAGGTACCAATCTAAAATCAACACGAGAGAGAGACAGAGAGAGAGAGAGAGAGAGAGAGAGAGAGAGAGAGAGAGAGAGAGAGAGGAGGGGGGAGGGGCAAGTTTTAAGTGCCGTATTTAATGTGTTGAAATGCAAGTCTAAGAAATGATGCAAGAGGAGAGAGGAAGATAGAACAAAATGCTCACGTGTAGGAACAATCTAAAGTGACTTTAAAAGTTACAAGACAAGCCTTTCAACAAAAGTGAATATCTATGGGGAGGAGGAGGAGGAGGAGGAGGATAAAGAGAGAGAGAAGATAAACAAGAAGAAATTTTTTAATGCCATCGGAACAATATCAAAAGTTATATCTCACAACATGGGTAAGAATAAAGTTATTTTTGTTTCATATTCTCTCTCTCTCTCTCTCTCTCTCTCTCTCTCTCTCTCTCTCTCTCTCTCTCACACACACACACACACACACACACACACACACACACACACGTCTTGATAAAAGGAGAATTTGAAATGTTGTAGGAACATCCAATGAAATCTCAAAGATCTATCTGATGGTAGAGAGAGAGAGAGAGAGAGAGAGAGAGAGAGAGAGAGAGAGACCAATCATAGCTATCTATATTTTTCTTTTCAAAAAAATGAGGAAAAGGAGTTCACTTCTCCTTTTAAATGTCCACCTGGGATAGTCACTTCAACTAGAGGGTTTTGGCGGGGCGGAGGGGAGCGGGGGACGAGGGGAGCATAGAAACTTTGAATGTCATAGTTATTGTATTGGAACAATAGCAAGATGCCTCTCTGTGAGAAACTCAAGACATATGTGAAAAATCTTTCCTTCAAGCATATATATATAAGTGTGTGTATGTGTGTGTGTGCGTGTGTGTTTGTGTATGTGCACGCGCGCACTATGTGTACATATAGACAATGTGTGTGTGTGTGTATGTATGTATGTATATGTGTGTGTGTGTGTACTATGTGTACATATAGATATATATATGTATACATGCATCCATACATACGCACAAGGATAGAAGCGAGTAAGAGAGTGGAGCACAGATATTGAATCCAATTGCGTTCCTATCATCGAAACCAATTCTAAAACTCACTCCATTCATAAAAAAAAGTTTTATTATTACATTGAATTCTCTTAGATTTCATCTCTTCACAGCATGCTAACTTATCTAATCTCTATAATCAAGCTTGATAGCATTGCTAGATCAAGGTAGACCAAATGAAGAAATCTCTCTCTCTCTCTCTCTCTCTCTCTCTCTCTCTCTCTCTCTCTCTATATATATATATATATATATATATATATATATATATATATATATATATTATATATATACACACACACACACACACACACACACACACCAATAGAATTAGAGCACTCCTAAGTTTGTTGAACAAGGGCTAGCACCTCATGGAAAATAATGTCTATGAGAAGCTTTCAATCGTGGTATCAAAAGAATGCTTTGGAGCATCTATTAAGAGGTCATGTCATGCATCACTTTTATAAATGCGATAGACTATACGTGTAGGAATAGATTATTGATAGTGTTCCACTTGGAAGAGAAGATAACCCTATGAGAATAGAGGCATTGTTTCCTTGGCGGCAGCAACGCACGGGTCACATACTAATCTATACTATATATGACTAGTATGTGACCCGCGCATTGCTGCGGCCAAGAAGGAGTATCATTCAATTTTGTGTAACCCCCCCTCCCCCTTTCTTTAGAAGGATAACATGTGTAAGTATTTTTTATGCATCCAATTGAAGGTAGTAACAACCATATCTTAAATGATTTATTATGTGCAATAATGCATTATGGTATCAACCTAACTCACAATGGCTTTGTGTGACAATAGAAAGTGCATAGAGAATTGAATGAACATAACAACTGCATAACATAAACTTAAAGGACTACACATGAGGTTGGGGGGGGGGGGGGATGAAGAGAGAGAGAGAGAGAGAGTAGAATATGTACATGGTTTTTTTTAATTTTAGAGAGAGAGAGAGAGAGAGAGAGAGAGAGACGGGAAAAGGGAAACTAAACGAAAAACAACAATCCACTTCCATTACTATAAGTAGTCTTTGTAAACCCTAATATTCGTCTCTAAAGAAACTTTTTTGCAAGCCACTAAATCTTAACTAACAAAACAGCTGCAACTTCAAAACGATAGCCTTCGGGATGTTGCATTTGGTACTCGTAGAACCCATGGATGCACACAATGAACGCTCCTACCAAAATGACAATGCCCCTTACACGAGGTGTATAATAGAATCCTCCAATTCTCATATCTATCCCTTTAAGAGTATTCTGCATTGGCCAGCAAGCGATCTCTGAGCTCGCGACCCGTATGCGAGCTGAACCTGCATTACGATTCAAAGCCACAGTGATATGAAAGTACCCTTGGAGTCCTCCGAAAAACTCATGCACTTCCATTAAAATGTTATCACAATAATAGTGATTGATGCAAGCCAATTGGTTAATTACAATAAGTTCAATAGCCAAAAAATATTTAAAAAAGTATTGTGCTTCATTGATGTTCCTTACCTAACAACTTCAAAGCTTTCAATAATGTGTACAACATCATGCGTACTAAGTGGGCCTCTCCAACCAGGTGGATCTAAATGAGAAAATTGTTAGTTTGAACACCAAGGTGGAAAAGTTGCAAAGGATATACTTAGATCCTACCATAGATAAGAAACGGCGGATGATGAAGCATCCAACTAAACGTAGATACTATCCAATTCCTTCTTTGACGTGGCATCTATAAATACAATATTTCAACCCCGTCCAAGAAACATCATAAAATCAGCTTTTCATGACAATCAAAGTGTATAGAGAATTGAATCAACATAGCAACTATAGTATGCGATCCACATGTTGGTGTAATCCAAAAGAGAACACTATTGATACCGTTGAAACTTTGAAATTTGTAACAAAATCTTAGTTCTCGATCACTCATAGACATGCATAAAGAGCTACACAAATCTACTCGTTTATGTGTACGTAAGCCTTAAATTTTCAATATTTTCACATAATGAGATGGAAAAACATGAAAAATATCACGCATATGCAACAACTTAAAGCAGAGGCAACACATAGTTTTGAGATTGTAAGAAAAGAGAATAACTTTAAATGCAATACCAATAAACCTTCAAACACCGACAAATCTTATTTACGATTTACATTTCTACTCCATGCAAAATGCCAAAACTCTTAGGAAACAATCAACAAAATAGTTAGTGGCAAAGGATGCTTTGGTGGAGTTTCAATTGGTAATATATAATAACTATAATAACATTCAAATTTCCTACACTATCATACATCGATGACCCTTTTGTAAAAATAATCCCACAAACTCTATCGGCTTGTTTGAACCTTCCACAATTAGGATACATTATACATACTTTGTGGATACACATCATAACAGAGTCTCAATGGTCCCTAATTTCCAAAAGCAAAGGGTTTCATAGGAGGAAGTTTGTTGCTTGCAAAGAGAAAACAAAATTTAGGCACGTGCATATGCATCAATACAATAAAATATCCCATTGAAGTGGTTTGATGTGCATGACCCTAATCTGAAGTTGTCTACAATGGTCATTACGAACTAATAATGGGGTCTGGAAAGTGCTACCCAATTATTTGAGAGTGCATAAAGTGAACCAAATCTAAAGGAGTAAGACAATTTCTACTTGTAAACCTAAAGATAACTTTCAGAATGAAATGTAGATAGTGGAAAAATATCATGGAATCTATCAAGATTCCAAGTATTTCATTGCAACGTCCTTGAAGCTCACATAGTTAAGCATAGTTGTAACGATGGAAGCCTCTTTTCTAAAAACATGCTACCTTATGTCCCCAAGCCACAAAGGTAGTACCTCATATTGTTTTGACCAAAAATATTATCTCAACCAAAGTCTCAAAACTTAATTTAAGTATACTCTATGGCTTCATGCTATATAGATCAAACAACACAAGTATAAAAGCAAAAAAAACAACATGTTCACTAATTTATCCTACCAACAGAGTTCAAAGCAAGGTATACTTTAGTACATCAACATAGTGAATCAAATTAACACACAAAAGTACGTGATTCAACTATTTCTAGTAGCCAAGGTTGAACGTTGCTATATGGCACGGCCATCAGAAGCTCGAGCCATCTTTGTCATCAATGCATTCAATTGATTCAAATGGACCTTGAGGTGGGTTACCTCTCCTTCTAAAGCATGGACCTGGTCCTTAAGTGCATCAATTTGGACCTGGATTTCCCTATTGGGCATGTGTGAGCTTTGCATTGATTCAAATTGTTGCTCCATGCGTACCATCATGTTGAATTGGTTCTCCTCAACCTGGGCCATTCCTCCATTGAAGCGTTGTGCACATAAACGCACCTCATTGAGAAGGTCTACAATTTGTTGGCCATTCACTTGCTGAGCCACGTCCAAAAGTGCTTCCAAGTGTCGTTCAAAGTCCATTTGCCTAGACCCACTATAGACAAAGAAGTCCCATAATGTAGCCATGAGTTCATGATTCCCATCATTTACCACAGGATTAATAGAAGAGGATCCCACACATCGAGCACTTATCTTTGCCGCTCAAACATTGGCAAACCTTGGAGGAGTAGACTCAATACCATCCGGCTAGGTCTCAACGATGGCATTGTTATTCATGTTGTACAAAATGTGAGGCCACAGTCACAGGTTTTGAGAGGACCACAAGAGTCCTGTTCTCGTGGCTCTGTTGAGAAGCTATGGAATGGTAGACTACGGACGCAGGTTACTCCACTAGCAGGTACATGGAATGTATCACGAAAAGGAAAGGAAAAGGTTGTTGAACCTCCCTTTATGGATGATGCATCATCAGGTTTTTCACATATAGACATGGATTCAGATGGTTCTGAACAAAGACTTGATGAGGAATTTGGAATTCGGGCTATAAGGACACCTGGTGTAAGGAAAGTACAAGAAGATGCTAGAGGGCAAAGGAGTGACCCAGGGCCGTGCAGATCTAACAGAGTCAGAAATCCAATTTAGAAATTGACTTACGATAGGTATCTAGGACATTGCCAAGCCTACATGGCTAAGGTGATACAGGATGTGGATCCCACATGTTTTGAGGATGCAGTTGGAAATGTGCATTGGGATGATGCAATGAATGAAGAGATGGCTGCATTGGAAGCAAATGACACATGGGAGTTGGTGCCATTGCCAAGTGGCAAGAAAGCTATTGGCTGTAAATGGGTGTATAAAACCAAGCATAAGGCTAATGGTAACATTGAGCGTCACAAGGCAAGGCTGGTCGCAAAGGGTTATGCACAGATGTATGGCATAGACTATGAGGAAACCTTATCTCCAGTGGCAAAGATGACGACTGTGAGAGCTGTCATAGTAGAGGCTGCATCTAGAGGATGGATTATGCATCAAATGGATGTAAAGAATGCCTTCTTGAATGGTGAGTTGCAAGAGAAAGTGTATATGGATCAGCCACCTGGTTTTGTCGATCCAGGTTACCCAGATTATGTATGCAGGCTTCTCAAAGCTTTGTATGGTTTGAAGCAAGGCTCTAGAGCATGGTATGACACGATTGCCAAGTATCTTGTCAGTATTGGTTTTAGGAGAGCTCATGCTGATCACTCACTCTATGTGCGTGAGAGCGATATGGGGATTGTGGTCATTACCATATATATAGATGACCTTATTATTGTGGGTGACAATGCTATGGAGATTGACCATGTGAAGGGTCTTCTCAAACAGGAGTTTGAAATGAAAGATTTGGCGAGTTGTGCTACTTTCTTGGCATTGAGGTGATCAGGACTCGAGAGGGTGTATGGTTGTCACAGAGACAGTATGCTTTGGACATGTTATCAAAGTATGGTATGGCTGATTGTAAGCCAATTTCTATTCCCTTGGATGTGAATGCAAAGCTGAGTGCAGAGAAGGGTGATGTTGTTGAGGATGTCAAGATGTACAGGAAGATTGTGGGTAGTCTAATCTACTTAACTATCACGAGGCCAGACTTGAGCTACATAGTAGGCTTAGAGAGTCAGTTCATGCAGCTTCCGAGGAAGCCACATTTGGATGGAGTACGACGCACACTTCGGTATGTGCAAGGGACTCTTGACTACACATTGTTCTATGCAGCAGATGCGCCATTAGTATTGTATGGGTATACTGATGCAGATTGGGTAGGTAGCATTGTTGATAGGAGATCTACGAGTGGATTCATGTTCTCTTTTGGGAGTGCTGGTGTTACTTGGAGCAGCAAAAAGCACCCTACGGTTGGTTTATCGAGCACAGAGGCCGAGTACACAGGTGCAGCAATTGCGGCGTGCGAGGTAGCTTGGCTATGCACATTACTTGAGGACTTGGGAGTGCAGGTGGACCAACAGATTGTCATCCATTGTGACAACCTCAGCAACATGCAGTTGGCTAGGAACCCAGTGTTCCATGCCAGGACCAAGCACATAGAGGTCCATTACCACTACGTTCGAGAGCGAGTGTTGGCGGGCGACATCGACTTGGTCTACGTCATCACAGAGGAGCAGATAGAGGATATCTTTACCAAGGCCCTCGGAGCGGAGAAGCTTCGACGTTTTCGGACTATGCTTGGACTCTGTGACATGCAGAGCTCGAGGGGGAGTGTTGAGATGTCGAGCTCTACATCTTGACCGACACGGAGGATCTCTACCAGTGATTCTACAATTGGACTACACTTATAGTGCCAGCCTAGTACACTTCTAGAGAGTTCACACTTAGTCACCGCATGTACATATGTGCTACTTTTCAGCTTTAGCACTTAGTCATTTTGTACTCTCTTTTCTTAGCGAAGAAGAAGAAGAGCTTTCAATCTCTGTGTGTTTTGTGCTTATCTTGTGTAGCTCTCTTGCATCCTCATTCTTTACATTCCCCCCCCCCCCCCCCCCCCCTCTCTCTCTCTCTCTCTCTCTCTCTCTCTCTCTCTCTCTCAACACAGCAACCTATCCTCTCACAAACGTGAGGATCAATGCATAGAATTGTTGTGCTTAAACAAAGATCTCTAAGATATGAACCTAATATCTTGGATCTCTCAAACTCAAATCGCAAGTGGAAAACTCTATTGCATAGAATTACAAAGTCATAATAAACACCAAGACATATAGAAATGTATCCAGATTTTCAAAGAACATTGCCTAAAATGGAGCACAAGCATGGCAAAGCTATTGATATGTTTGTCAGATAAGCAAAAACAAGCAAGGACATTATCGTGCCACAAATGATCCAAGAGGAAATATCAACGTAGCTTGCTTCATCATGCAATTGGCAATTGGCTTGGAGTTTCTCCATTCCTAAAATTAAGGACCTTTTTTCCATCTCAAGGTTGATTATGTCCTGGATTAACAAACAATAGTAGTAAAAAAGGGATACTTTTTTTAAAATAATACAATTGAAGCACCAAACACAACAATTTATACATACCAGTTATTGCAGTTATGTGTGGTACTGCCAAACATGCAAATTGTTTAGGCAAGTAGATTTAGTAGATCAACTCAGCGAACATAGAACTCTGAAGGTACTCCCAATCATCGGGAACGGAGTATCCTTCATATCTGGCAAACCATTGAGCATCATCTTCATCTTGGGAAGACACACTCTCCTTCCTTACCGAGTAGACATCGTACTCAACGTCGGAGGAGTATGCCAAAATACGCAATGTAAAGATATTCATAGATGGAAACTTCCTAAGGTCCGTAACACATAAGAAAACAAAAAAACCATGAATCTTACTTTATGCCAAGTGAATTTCTGATTTCATGCACACACCTGGTCTTGTAGTGCTTGCAGATGGTCCTAACAATTTTTTTGTGCGGCAAAGGTGCACACCAAAAAAGTGGCTCTGCTTAAAATAATGGAAAAAAAATTCAAGGTCCCAAAGATAACACAATAAGTCTCCACATCATGTCTTAATGGTGGACAAAAACATACCAGGATGTGGATGATCTTCTACATTTAATAGAAAAGACACCTCGAAGATGTAAGTCATTTGATCCATGATCTATATACCCAAATAGAAACCACAAAATAGACAATGTGATGAAGGAACAAAACCTTCACATGACATAGTTTAGTATATGTTATGGAGAGAGGTAGAAAATTAATTCACAAAATATTTTATGATTTGAAATATATATTGTTGGATGGGTACGCCGCGACGGACGTCAGCACAGCGAGAACTCACCTAACAAGTAATGTCAGCTAAGGATGAAGCTCGACCCGTAGGCGCGTGGAAGCAAGCATAAGGTGTCAACCTACACTCGACCGACTCCTAACTAATTCCTACAGAGGTCTCTACCAATTGTCTAAGTCACAGCCTTCAAGAGTGCAAAAGAGGAAACTTCCTACAACGCTTGCTAGAGCCGAACACCCATCAAGCATTTTCGAAACACCATAGAACTTGAAGGAGACTCTACTAATACCTATAGGCCACTCTCCCTAAGGTCTATGAACCAAAATCACAACCCAAAACACCTGGTGCAAAAACACATAGGATGTCTGGCCGAAATCTGCAGGTCTTTGGTTCCGAAATCTGAAGTGCCTAATGTGTAGTTCTACTCAATGTGAACGCGTGGATATGCTGCAATGCAAAATCGGATAACGTATGCTCACCCAAACAACCGATGAAGCTCGTAGAAGGAGCTCCCAAAGACGAACCGTACGCACGCAATGTTGGTATCGACGCGTAGCTCTAGTCGGGGGCAACACGCTGCACTTCTCCGCACTCGATTCCGACCACCGTAGCACACGTAGCGTCAAGACGAAGCTCACTCTCTCTCTCTCTCTCTCTCTCTCTCTCTCTCTCTCTCTCTCTCTCTCTCTCTCTCTCTCTCTCTCTCTCTCTCTCTCTCTCTCGTACACAGTACGCTCACTCACAGACTTCAAACTTCCTTCTTTAAAAATGACAAAAGGTTTTTTCATTAAGTTCAAAAAGTGTTATATATACCTTACAACTTCTCAAACCCTAAAGTTCCAAAATCAACCATCTATTCAATCTAACTATCAAAACTGGAATACAATCTGGAAACTTCTGTAAGTCCCAATATTTACAAGGTGAAAAATCGGGTTTTCCTCAATGAATGAATAATTACAAAAATAATAGTCCGCCAAGTAGTTAGATGCCATGGGGTGTGTCCAGCTTCTAACATCCCCCCCCTCCTCGTTCATGTCGTCCCCGACATGGCCATGTCGGGGACGACATGGCCATTGATCCAATGCTTCATCTTATGGTCTCCCGCATCTTTAGCAGTGATTCGTACCTTGCATGTAGATTCAGCATTGTTGGGCCAAAGATATCTGTATGCATGGTGAAGAACCCCGTGTAGAATGCTTCTTCAAAATCCTGGAGGTGATAGTATGGTAGAAACATAATTCTTTGATACAATGCATGTATCACCTCCTTGGAAGGCTGACCTGACAGATCATAAGCACATTTGTATGTATCCTGGAAGAAGAATATGTTGTCGGTCACCTGGCCTGGCTTGAAGGTCTCTAACACTGCTAGGATGGTTCTGCAGATTTTTCTCATCATAATGCATGTAAGGTCAGGTGAGCCAGTGAACAACTTTATGGCTCCCGTTAGGATTTTCACCATGTATTGTACACTTATTCTCTCACCTGCCTTTACGCCCGACAGCTTTGGGTAGTTCAGCCAAGTGGGTTGGCTTCTTTGCAAGATTTCTTGTGCCTTCCACGTCCTAACCCTTGGTAGAGGACAGAAGCTGAGGTTGTCTCTAATGTGTTTAGGTGTCTCTACCAAGTGTATTAGGTATTGTGGGTACTTGGTAAGCCAAGCCTTCCTCCACTTTGGCTGAGAATCCACTATGAGCTTTACTCCTTCTATCCTCGAGGTGTCTGCATTGTAGAGAGGTTCCGTTGGCTCTTCTCTTATTCGCTTGTTTATTTTTGCTGCCTCATATTTCAGCAATGGATAAGGGAGAGAGGGTTGAAGCCACTCGCGCCTGAGATTGCTGGCGTCGATCTTCTGAATGGTCATAGATTTGAAGACCCTCTGCTCCCATTCCAAGGCTGCCTTTGTGCTTTCTCTGAGCTCTGCCTCTATTGACTTACGCAATTTTTCCTCCTCTTCTTGTGTTAGATCCTGTGGCTCTTGAAAGGATCCTGCTATGCTTTCCTCTGGCATGGGTGTGTTCACAGGATCTGCCACATTGTCGAGGTCGATGCCCTCATTGGTAGCTGGCCGTGAGCTTTCTGCTTCTGCTTGTTGCCTGCCTTTCAACTCCTCAATTTTCTTGAGGAGTGTCTGCTTTTCCGCTTCGGCTTCTCCGCCCATAGTCACGAGGAGGTCATTAAGTTCAGCGTTTACTCTTTCCGCCTCCTCCAGCTTTATCTTTATGCTCTCCATTTCTTCTTGTAGGGCTTTTTGGCTGTCCTCCATTCTTGTTTGCATAGCGGTAGAACCTTCATCCATCATCAGCATCTGTTTCTTCTCAAGAGTCAGCTCTTTTTGAAGTTCCTGCATTTGCTCTTCATATATTTGACTCTCGGAAATGATTTGAGTCGAGCTCATAGCTCTAACTCTAGTAGGTGATGCCCACAGCCTCTGGATGGTTTGATCTTTGACTTTTAATTGGTCCTTGAGCTCAAGGACTTCATCCAGGCTTGCTTCTTGTTCTATCTCTGCCTTTTCCTTGGCATTCCTCATGGCCTCTACTTCTTTTGTTTCTTTTGCCAGCTGGAGTGTCAGATTATCCCGTTCTTTTTCAGCATCTTGCAATGACTTGCTAAGCTGCAGACACTCTTCTTCAGCTGCTTGTATTCTTTTTACTGCTGCCTCATTTGCTTCTTCCTTTGCTTGGCAGTTTTGTAGAGCCGTTGCCAAGCTGGCCTGGAGGTCAGCTTCTCTCTCTTTTAGCCCTTGGCTTTGTACCTGCAGCGAATCCCTTTCCATCTTGGTCTTTTCTTTGGTGGCCTTTAGAGTTATCATTTCTTCGTCTGATGCCATAGATTGTGCTCGTATTCCAGCTAGCATGGTCATCACCATGTCCCAGCCATTAGAGGGCGGGTGCAGGTCTACCGTGTCGGTAGCAATCTCTTTTAGCTCCACTAGCCAGATGCCTGGCATCTGTTCCTTATACCCTGTCCTCGCCAAGTCGAATGCGACTGTGACGGCTTCTTCCCTTGTATAGCCTGTAGCTAGCAGGTCCAAAAATGCATAATAGGCCTCATCTAGTCCTTTTTGTTCAATGGCCTCTTCCTTTGGCTCAGGTTGTTGCCTTTGCTCTTGCTCCTCAGCTTGGTTTTCTTCTTGTTTGTCCTCAGCCTCTTTATCTTCTGGTGGAGGGCTGCTAGGCGGTGGTGATGGCGGTGGTGATGGCTGCGGGCTGGGTTTAGGGCTTTCTGGTAAAGCTACAGGTTTTCTTTTTAAGTCCCTGTCTGATTTTGTTTTCCTTTCCCTTTCTTGGCTTTCTTTCTCATCTAGCAATGTCTGCCTTATCTGCTCCACTTCCTCCTCGGTGAAAGGGACATGGGGAATGTTTTCCACTGCAGCATCAAGAATCTCAAAATTCTTGATGTAATCTTCAAAGCGGTCCCTCTGCACTCTTCTGGATGATCCGGACATAGACTCGAGAGATGGCTTCCAGAGTTCGTTTAAATCACCCTTGAGGGCTCTTTCTGCTCGGAAACTCTCCATCAGCCTCTCGAGTCTTGCCGCTTTTTGTGACCTTGTCTCTTTGGCCAGCACTTGAGCAGACTCCTTTTTTCCTTTCTTCTGCTCAAGTTGCTCCTCTGCAACTGGCTCTAGCCGTCTCTTCAACCTCATAGCCACCCTTGGTGCTCTTTGTGGCTCATCTTCCTTGTCTTCTTTTACCCTTAGCCAATCATTCTGAGATGGAGGATCAGGCCACCTTCCTTTAGCATGTAGTGCTGCATAAACCACCTTGGTTATCATTTCTCCTGGCACTATGTAGGTTGGATTTTTGTTGCTCATTTTTACCAAGCTGTCATGTATGTAAGCCGCATAGTTGATTATCTTTGGGGTGCCTTTTGTCATTGCCCAAGTAAATATTGTGGAAATTGCACCTAGCGGCATCATGTACTTCTGTGGCCTCTTCATGCACATGTGAAAGTACTGGTTGTACAATTGGCTCATGATTGCCACCTTTGGGTTGGCAATGTCTTCAAAGGTGTAATTTGCCTTTTTCTCTTTGTACACCTTGACTTCATCCCTTCTCTTTGTCACATTGTCTTCCTGATTGGAGAGATCTAGTGTATGGGCTACAACCCGCTCCGTGATGATGATCTCTGTATCGGGTCTGCCTTGCAAATCTGTCACCTTGGCCACTCCATCCTCTTTGATGCTGGTTACAAACTCCCAAACTCTTTTGACGTCCACCTCTGCTGGTATTGCTTCGAAATAGTTATGGAGGTCAATTTTCTCCAAGTAGCCGGCCATTTTGCTTCGTACAAATTCATTGCGCTCTCTTGGCAGCATTGGTAGCTCTATTACATTACCTTCATTGTCTTTGAACACTCCCTGGTAGATCTTTAGGTCGTTTGACTCTAATAAATCTTCCTGTATCCAGGTGCTGGTGGGCTTTAGTGTTCCCTCTCGAATGATAAAAGGTTCCACCTCATCCAAATAATCTTTGATTGTCATTCTTTTCTTCTTTGCCGGTGATATCGAGGCTGCCATAGATCCTGTTGCACTCAGTAATCCAAAGTTAGCATTTTTTTCCATATTAGCTGTGAAACTGAGTTTTACTCATCCAAATGACTTGAAAATTGGAATTATAGCTTAAAAAGAACTTGTGAAGCTGTGCATGTGCTCACAGTGCAAATCTGGCCAAAAATTTCCATCTAGACATCCTACGCGTAGGATGTCTTTTTCTTCAGAATTGGTTCATACTTGACATGTAGGTAGTGTAAGGATCATGGAGCATGGCTATAGGCTTGGATTTGAATTTGGATATCAAAAAGTGGATTTTTGGGCTGATTCAGGCTTTAGGTTACAATTTAGGTAGAATGTCCGTCATAGGTATCAATTGATGTCCAAATGGGTTGCAAATTGGTATATGGGCTCATTGCACCATGGTATTGGCTCCTATGATGTCATTCCTTGCACGGAAGGCTAAATTTATGCTGAAGACATCCTACGCGTAGGATGTCTTTTTCATCAGAATTGCATGAAACTTGTTCTGTGGGTTGTCCTTGGCCTATGGAACAATGCCATGTTCTTGGATTTGAATTTGGATAAGATTTGATGCTTGTAGGGCTCTGTGAGGTGTTTTTGGGCTCAAAAAGTGTATTTTGAAGGTGTTGGGGGTCAAAAGTGATTAGAATGGCTTCAAACTTGTCATATGGGCTCTTGATGATGAGGTAATTAGATCTGGAATGATAAAACATCCCTTCCATGCCAAAAAGGTCCATTAGACATCCTACGTGTAGGATGTCTTTTTCATCATTTTGACTCCCTGACCACACAGATTGTTTGCTGATGTGTATGTGAATGTGTTGTGCAAGTTTCATGAGATTTGGACAAGATTTGGTAGGTCAATGGCCCATTATTGCCCCTATGCTCTCACTTTGCGTTTTTCCATGCATATGAGGTCAAATCTGGTCCAAATGTGATGAAACTTGGTGTATGGCTTGTAAATGTCATTCAGAACATGTGCGTGACAAAAATTATTGAGGTTTGTGCCAAAAAGTGCCCTTGAGACATCCTACGCGTAGGATGTCTCCTGGTGATTTTTTCAGTTCTAGTGCTCCCAGTGCTTGCCCTTTGCTCCCCTAAGTCCCTTTTGAGCCTAATTTCAACAAAAAAGTCAAATGGATAGAGTATAACTCCCTGTGTGGACTTCAAAGCCTCCGAGCCATTTTCTGACTTTTGGAGTGCTTTTTGGCGATGAGATTTCTCGATGTTGGTCTCCATAGCTTCCCAATCCCTTGGGGATCCTCGCCGTATGGGTTTTGTCGACTTTGGCTTCACCGGAGCTTCATTTGGCAATTTGTCGTTCTAGAAGCACCCGTGGTTGCGTTTACATATCTTTGATGATTTGTGGTGATCTACCATCATAGTACTTGGTTGTTGATGGTCTAGGAAAGCCACTCGTGAAGTTTGGTGGCAAACGGACTTGCGGTTTGGCCGCAAGTGCATTTTGACGCTTTGTGTGTCTAATGCCGTTTCTGAGGTTTAGTGCCGCTTCGGGTCACTTTTTGGTCATGTGGGTCATATGGACTTGTCGAGCATGTCGAGATGCTCCTACCCTTAAATTTTGGTAGCATTTGGTCGCCATTTCGTCGATTTCCCATTTGGTGGCCTCTTGCGGGTTTCTGGGACTTAAGTTTTTTTCCCGATGGTTTCCCACTGCCTTTGGCTATCCAGGACTAGTCTCCTAGACTAGGGTAAGGTGCCGGTGAAGTCTTGTTGCTTTCGGGTTAGCCGTTAGGCCGCTGTCTCTACTTGCAGGTCTCTACCGCTCGCTTTGTGTGTGACCTCTACGCCAGTTTTCGCGACATAATGACAAACATGCGCGAAAAGCTCAAGGTGGTGAGCCTACCTCTCATGTCTAGAGCTGGTCGGGTAGACATGCGCATCATAGAAGCTGCTGGAAAGTCAATCCGCTCTACGTGGCAGAAGCTCTCTCCACAAGGTCAATAGTGAGAATGAGCTAAAAATGGGGTGAAAATTTCTTATAATGGAGGTCCCCGAACCACTTTTCATGAAATTTGACATGTGCTCCTGTCTTCTTGCGAGATGCAGTTAGGCTCAAAAATTTCTTGATTTGGACTCCGTTTGCTCTATTTCCCAGAAATTTGGCATTTCGGTCAAAACCTGGCCAAAACACGCTTTCCGCTCCAGTCTCATAATTGCACCTCCACTGTACCATAGGTTGTCTTATAGTCACTGATCATCATCATAATTTTGTTTTTCATTACGACTGTTTTTCACTTGCTTTTTGTATTTTTGAAGTTTTTCTGCCGAAAATTAGCAAAATTAAAAGGAAAATAGCAAATCCAACCCAGAAAATCCCCAAAAATCATAATAAATCACAAACATCACAGCAACACATTATATACACTCACATGCAATTTTTATGGTCGGATTTCTCTGTTTTACCAATATTTTGCCCGAAAAATAGCTATTTCTACTTATATACACACACCTAGGGGCTTGATTTGGCGTTTGGCCCCATATACCTGTAGATTCATGCTGTATAAGGGAATATGTTATTGGGTTACTCCAGAAAATTTCACAATCAAACAACAACCCTTAAAATAGTCAAAAATCATGCCCTTTTTTGTTGTTTCTGTCATTGGTTCCGCATTTGAGAGTGCCTCTAGAATTAGTCGAAAATCATGCCCTTTTTTGTTGTTTCTGTCATTCGTTCCTCATTTGAGAGTGCCTCTAGAATGCCTCCCCCCCCTCCTAGTCGGAGTCCTCCCGGACGACAAGGTTTCGCCTCGGAGTATGTGTCGTGCATAGGTTGAAAAAGTTGTGCTAATGCCTGGCCGATTAATGTGGCCCTATTTTATGCATACTTGGTCAATGCATGGAAAAATTAATGATGTGCAAGAGAAGGGAATAAGCAAGATGCTTATTGGCACTCACCGTCGAGGCTTTCTGTTTTCTTTGCAAGTAGCAGCTGTAACTCTACTGCTCTCTGTTTAATTGTCCTTTTGGCAAGAGGCAATTGCTTTGCCGACGTTGTTGATGGAGTCGTAGCTTTTTTTGAGGATAGAATTGGCTGGGATGTAATATCTATGGGCCTTATGGCCTTGTCTTTCCATTGGTATTTTGTTGCTGCCGACTTTTGTAGATGGTTTGGCACTTTCTTGTTTGCCACTGGTTTGTCTTTCATCGGCATCCACATATATCGGTTTCCTTTTTTGAAATGCCGCTCTCTGCCTTCCATTATTGCGTGTACAGCAGGTAGTTCCTTTTGCTTTTGCTTTGGTATCCAAATCTGAGTGACATTTGGATTATTGCTAAGCATTTTCTTTGGTATCCACATCTGTTTTATGCCCTTGGTTTGGGGTTGAACCATCTGCTCTGTTGGAATCCGTTTGTTACATTGTTGTTTTTCCGCCATTGCATTTCTATCCTTCCGCATCCATCCTTCCGCATCCATACTTGTTTACCTTGTTTTGGTAGCCTAGAGTTTTGCATTGTGGCTGGTGACTTCATCTGTCTGTAATTAGCATGGTTGGATTTTACCTAGTTGTTGGTCTCGGGTTTCATGTTGTTCTTTGATGGCATTTGTGCTTTTGTCTTTGTTGTTAGTGATTGCATGGCTTACAGTTGATCATGATGGTATTGCTGAGCAAAAGCTATCACCTGTCGTTCATGTTCATGTTGAATTTTGACAGCCTTTGCGTTCCAATCTATCTGCACATTGTATGCTTTTTGCCAAGGTTGCCCTAGCATCATTGGGTGTTGTGTGCTTTCATCTGTCACCACATAGAATTTGTGTGGATAGATATATTGATGTATTTGTACATGCAATATAGTCCATCCCAATATTGTCAATGGGTGTGATGTGCTACTTTCCAGCACTTGGGGAGTAGGATGAAGTTGATCTGTGACTTTGAGCTGTTGGTATAATCCGTAAGAGATCAAATTTGCTTGAGCACCCAAATCAAGCAAATCTGTTGATTCAACTTGATTGTTGCCTACTTTGACTGTAATTATTGGCTCCAATGTTTCCTCCTCCAACTCAGTCATTCGAATGGAATTGATTCGCAATGGTGCTCCACTTTTCTGATGTTGTTGCAGAAGCTGTCTTTTTGCAATGCGTTCCTGTGCTTCGGCTTGAGCTTCCTCCCGTACTCTCTCTTTTTCCTTCATTAGTTGTTTCCCTTGATGAATTTGTTGGAGCATCTCCTGTGTGAGTGGTAGATGATGTAAAGAATGAGGATGCAAGAGAGCTACACAAGACAAGCACACACCACACAGAGATGGAAAGCTTCTTCTTCTTCTCACAGAAAAGAGAGTACAAAATGACTAAGTGCTAAAACTAAAAAGTAGCACATATGTACATGCGGTCACTAAGTGTGAACTCGCTAGAACCGTACTAGGGTGGCACTATAAGTGTAGTCAAGCTGTAGAATCACTGGAAGAGATCCTCCGTGTTGGTCACCTAACGCGCCAGTGAGTAAATGCCGTAAGCGGCCAAGACTCGTAGTGGATGACAACTCAAGATCTAGAGCTCGACATCTCAACAGATGATATCTTCTCAGTCGACACCCAATAATCCAGTTTGGAATTTCTTCACCTGCTAGTGTAGCAAGCTTGACAGCTCCACTTTGTGATAGATCATGAATCACAAATGGTCCCATCCCTCGCTTTTTCAGTTTCTTGGCATGTTGCTTCAAGGTATAAACAAGTACGTAATCACCTGTTTTGAACTCTTTGATACGCACATGTTTATCAAAAAATTCCTTTTGTCTTCTCTTTTTAGCATAGATTGAAGCGACAGCTCGTAAGTGTAGTTCATCGAGCTTTTCAAGATCATTAATCCTTGAAGAGAGTTCATGCCCTATCCATTCCAAGCTTGTTGCTACTCGTAGAGTTGGGATTAAAAACTCTATGGGTAGTGTAGCATTTAGCCAAACACCATGTTGTATGGTGTTGTTCCTATTGATGTTTTGTAAGCTACCCTGTATGCCCATAGTGTTGAGTGTAGTTGTTGATCCCAATTTGTTCTTGATTCTGACACTATTTTAGTGAGAACCGTGCATAGTGTTTTATTTGTGGCCACAGCTTGCCCATTGTCTTGTGGATGGTATGGTGCTGATTTCCTATGTATGACCATGAATTCCTCTAGCAGATATTCAATGACTTCATTGAGAAAGTGTGTTCCACGGTCACTGACAATTTCTATTGGTAACCCGTAACGTATAAAAACATTCTCATACAAAAATTGTGCCGTGGTGCGTGCATCATCTTTTTGTGTTGCTTTGGATTCGACCCATTTTGTGAGATAGTCCGTAGCCACAATGATATATTGGGTATGGGTGTGATATGCAGGGGGTGATATAGGTCCCACAAAATCAATGCCCCATTTTGCAAATGCTCTTGCCCCCATCATTGGCCTTAATGGCATCTCATCTTGTTTTATTGGTATCTTGGTGCGTTGACACGCATCACAATGCTTTACAAACTCGTCGGCATCCATGTGCAATGTAGGCCACCAAATTCCTGTGGCTAAGACAATTTTTGCCGTCTTATCGCCCGAAAAATGGCCTCCACTTATTCCGCTATGTGCATGTTCTAGAATCAGCAGGTATTCGCTTTCACTTGCACAAATTCTAAGTTGATTGTCCTTTCCCCGCTTATAGAGTTGATTCCCAATTAACTGAAAGTCGCGAGCTTCCCGCTCTATAGCTTTTTCCCGTGCTCTTGTAATGTTCTCAGGGAACGTCCTAGTGGTTAAGAAGTCAATGATGTATTGACTCCATGCAGGTGCTATGTTCACCTGAAACAAAGTTGCGTGATCCACTGGTCGTTTGGCACTACATACTGTACAATTGGTAACATAAGAATGTGTATCTGGATACATAGTTGGCCAATAAACCCCTAACTGCTTCAGTCTCTGGTGTGTTTTCACTGTTGAACAATGAAAATCACATCCCTGGACATGTGCCTCTTCAAGGTAGCACTCGAATTCTTCCGGATTTATACATAATCGTAGAATTAGGTCATATTCAAGATGATACAGCCATCCTGCTATCAACTGGAAGTTCTTTGTTTGTCGAATTGTTTGTTGTTTGGATCTGCACTCCGTATTATCAAACTCATGTCCGAAGGAGAGAATGCTAACTATTTCCTCAGACCACTTGGGTACCATTTCAATGTTGAAAAGATAAGCATCTAGTATGTCATCATCTACCCCTTCTGGAGCTTCCCCTTTGTGTATTCTTGAAAGATGATCCGCTCGCAGATGGGTTTTACCCTTTTTGACCACCACTGTGAAGTCAAATTCTAGCAATATAATAAACCAGTGCACAATTCTCCCTGTATTGCAAGGTTTATTTACTAGGTACAAAAGAGCTTGATGATCTGTAAAGAACACAAATTTGTTTGCAAGTAGATAATGCCGAAATGTCTTTACAGCATAAATCATTCCTAATCCTTCCCTCTCGGTGGTTGTGTAGTTCTTTTCTGCACTGTTTAACTGTCGGCTCGCATAGCAAACCAAAAAATCCATTGTTCCGTCTCCAGGTTGAGCTAGAATACTTCCAATGGCATATGCTGAAGCATCAATGTGCACATAGAATATCTTTTCCCAATCTGGTGCCTTTAGTACAGGTGCCGATATAAGGTTTTCCTTCAGTTTTTGGAATGAGGTTTCATCGAAATTGACTAGCAACCGATACAGAGGTTGTGCAATAACCGCATACATGTATATGAATCTTCGATAATATCCGCAGTGCCCCATGAAGGATTGCACTTGTTTCGCATTAGTAGGCCTGGGCAGGTCTACAATGACTTTGACTTTGTCTAGGTCTGTGGTTATGCCGTTTTGTGAGACAATGTGTCCTAAGATTCGTCCTTGCTTAACCATAAATACACACTTTTTCGGGTTTAGACAGATTCGATATGTTCTGCACTTTTCAAAGACCTTTTGCAAATGGTCAATATGTTCCTCTCGCAGAAGAGAGTGTACACACAGGTCATCCATGTAAATTTCTAAGAATATTCTTAGGTATTCCTTGAAAGCGTGAGTCATTAACCTCTGAAAGTGGCTGGTGCATTTGTTAAGCCAAATGGCATAACTCGATATGCATAAATCCCCCATTCTGTGGAAAACGTTGTTTTGTGTTGATCCTCCCTTGCTATTGCCAGTTGGTTGTATCCTAAAAACCCATCTAGAAGGGAATAATCCCGTTTCCCGGCCACTCGCTCCAGTACATGTTGTGTGATTGGCAAGGGATAATTATCCCTTATGGTTGCTGCATTCACCTTCTTGAGGTTTACACACACCCGCAGTTTTCCATTATTTTTGGGAACTACCACAATGGGTGACACCCAATCTATATGTTCAATCTCATAGATGAATTCCGCTTCCATCAGTTTATCAATCTCTTCCTTGATTCGTTTAGCAAATGTGTCATTATATGTATAAGGACATTGTTTGCTAGGTTTTGCATCCGATTTCAAAGGAATTGTATGTTGGCATATCAATGGATCAACTCCTTTGAGGTCTTTATAGAACCAAGCAAACACATCTTTATACTTCGTGAGAAGTTGTGTTAGCTGTGCTTCCTCCTCAGGCTCTAAATCGCTAGCTATATAGACTGGCTGAGGCTTTTCACCTGGTTCTGCGAGGTCTATTTTTTTTGCATTTTCAGGCCCATCGTAAGATTCTTGGTTGGTTCTCTCCCTGATTGGTAGTGTCATAATTATTTTTCTATCTTGGATAGTAAATTTTCGATAGTGTGCTGGTACGTGCATGTTGCCCTTTTCTGACTCCCTTTTTCCATCACTATCTTCTTCAGTAGTCCATATCTCTTTCAAAGACCATTTCAGTTCTTGATATTTCTGTTTACGCTCCAGTTTGGTCCACTCTTGGTCTTTTGTTGTTTCTTTTTTTTATTTTTCAGATTTTGTTTCAGTTTTAGCTTTTCTTACCTGTTTTATTTCTTCTCGCGTTCTTTCTTTTCGATTTTCTGAGAATTTTTCTGATATTTGATTTTTTACACAATCCTCAGCTTTTACAAGCATCAAATAGTGAGTTTTACCTTTTATCATGGGCATCAGGTTCTCTCTCACTTTGTTTCCTGCTCTTTTCCTCCTATAGCGTTCTTGGCATCTAGGGTGTTGATTAGCAAAATCATAAAACTTGATATTCTTGGCTTCGTTTCCACGCTCACTTGAGGTGTCTGAACACTCATTATCTGCATCATCATTTACTTCTAAATGTTCAGAGGAGTTGTAAAACTCTTGTTGTTCTGGAGGTTCTACCGTCTCTTTTTTCCGGTACAATGCTTACCATGTAATAGGGTAGCACATCATAGCCATCCTTATCGCAAAATTTTGTTGTTGGACTGTCAGTAATGGTACAGACATCCAATGTTGCCAGTATGTGTTCCCATTCTAGAGGTTCCAATGCATCTTCAGGGAAAGGTTCCTGAATATACTGTTTGTCCTCAATTGCTCTTTCTAAGATGCATTCTTCTTTTGTTAAACTTCCACAATGTGAAGTTCTGCATATCCATAGCTCTTTTGGTTGCCCTAATCATGCTGGTAGTTCCGATCCTGCTACCGTAGCCGAATCAAACTCTTCCACTGGTGTTTGGTTTACATCTTTGTAACTATGGTCTTTCAGGTGTATTTTAGTTGTCGTCTCGCCATGTCTGAGGTATATGTGGTCATAACCCAATCTTGGACCATCTTCAGTTGTCGCATGAATGGTCGTCCCAAGATTATCTCATAATTGTTCTTTTTGTCGAAATCGACTATTGCAAATGTATGCTCATACTCGATTTCGCACGAAGTGACAATTACTTTTTCTAAGAGTCCTAGAGGCTTCTCCATGAACCCATCTGCCAACTGCAGTTTCATTCTGGTAGCCCTAAAAGCTGGTTTTCCCCATTTTTTCCAAATTTCTTTGGTGGCGATAGCAACTCCCGCTCCACTGTCAAGAATAGCCTTGAAGACTACCCTTGGAATTCTACCGGTAGCGTGGTGTTTTCGTCTTCTCCCTCGCAATATTCTCCAACCTTATTCAATGGTACTGGTCTAGTGTTTAGGTTAGGTCTGTCCAACTCCCTGATTCCTTCTTGGAGCTTCAAGGTGGGGTCTTTCACTCCAAATTTTTCTAGGCATTTTCCTACTGTGGTCCACATGTTTGGTCTTAACCTTAGGAGTTCTGCTAACGTGATTGTGCATGTCACCGGGGTGGATAACAACTCAATCAATCCTTGCAAATCCATCACCTTGTCAGAAGAAAGTCTTTGAGATGGGATTGCTCTCACTTCTGACTTAGCTTCATATTCTCCCAGGTAAGAGGGTAAAGTTCTCAAAGAGTCTGGTTGGCAGTGCCCCGAACTAATAGATCCTTGGTCTCCCCCTTGTGAATGTATTTCTAAGTTCATTTGTGATCTTGCCTCAAATTCTTCAATAGGAGGTAAGATCACGTTCTTTTCTTCTCTCGTGCTATTCATGTGGTTACTCATCCTATTAGCCTCGTTGGCCTCTCGGATTTGCTTCCACAGATCATCTAAACCGTTACCGTCCTTACCCATTTCTGCCAATATTTTAGGATGGACCCCGTCACTTGCCCCATCGGTGGTATTCGGCACTATGATAGGCTCTCCTCTGGACTCATAATCATTAGTGAGTCTTTCCTTTGTTTCTTCATGTTTCTCTAATGTTGGTTGGATAGGGTTGGAGCTGGTGCGTCATGACAATTTTCCTGTTTACCCAACGGGTCTTCCATCAATGATTGAGCCATCTCGATCATCTTTTTACACATATCCAACCTGTGTTTTTCTATTTCTGCATATGGATAAGTCATCCACCTTTGCTCCTAGGTTTGGTTCTTTTTAAGTCGAGCTTCATAAGCTTGTAGCAGTGCATCCAACTGCTCGTTTACCTTGTCTGCCAGTACAGATCCTCCTGATCCTGCACTTTTGGGCTCTTCTATTTCCTTGGATGCTATGGCTATTGTGGTGTGTGAGCTTAAGCTAGCTAGGTCCTCTAACCACTCCAATCTCTTCTTTGTATGTTTCAACTCATCAAATAGGGCTGCTTGCTCTCGTTCTTTCCTGGATTTTCTACGCGCCTTTCTAGCTTTCCAAGTGCTTCTCTGATTTTTCTTTTTTAAACTTTGGGCATCGGTTTTTGGTTCTTCTACTATGGGTTCGTTCATCCTTCTTTGGGCTTGGGCTCGTGTTACCACCTGAATAGGTATGATTGTTTCATTTTCCGATCCTCCATTGGAAGGTACTGTTTCTAACAGGTTCAAGGTGGTTTTTGCTCCTTTGCTCTAGTTTTTAGGGAAATTGGGAATCAAATGAGTAATTCCACATTCTGGGCAATACGCATTGACTCTAATGATTTCATCATGAGGACAGTCTCTCAGCCAATGGTCTCCTCCACACTTGTAACAGGGTCCCTTGGGTTGTTGAGGTGCTCCTTGAGCCCCTCTTTGCTGGTAAGCTTGTCTCTGTCCGCCCATGCCTCCATTAGCTATGAACAACAATGTTCGTTCATCTAAACTATATCTTCCTTCTCCTGCGGCCTGTGCAACAGTTGGCGGTCCTTGATTCCCTATCATGCTCCATGGTTTTGGTGTCGAGGGTTCTTCCGGTGGATAGTAGACAGGGTTTGTCGCATATCCATTGGGATCTTCATAATATGCATGCATAGTCACCAAAGCCTTTTCTTCTGATTCGGTTATTGTTAGTGTGTATCTTATACCAACTGGTCGTAAACCTGGTAGGGGTGGTTGTTGCCCCAACACCGGTTGTGGTCTTTCTACACCTACAGGTCCTAGTAAGTTGCCTGCTTGATATCTGGGCATCGGTGGTACTTGAGGGGAAGCTGAGCTTGGGGAGCGTAAGGTCTCTCTCTCACATATCCCTTGTTATAATAACATTCCTTGGTCCCATGGTTTGTCCATTTTTGTTCATTAGCACACCACTTGGGCTGTTTAGCGTGGGGTTTGGCGTACAAGTTGATCTTTTTTAGCACTTCATCTACGAGCTGCTCCTGGTTTACCACTATTTCTCCTTTCAGTGTTGTCTTGGAAGACTTGCTCCCACTTTGCTGTGAAGATGAATCGTCATCAAGGTCCTAGAACTCCCCTTCTTTGTAGACCGCACAATTGTCCACAAGGTACAGAGCCTCCTTGGTCAACTCATTCAACGTCGTGCTCCTCTTCATATGTAAGTCTTTCAGGAGATCTGCATTCCTTACTCCTTGGATGAATATCATCATAAGTCTGGACTGAGTTGGCAGTTCTTCAACAGGACAGAACTTAACATATCTTTTTAATCTTAGGGCTTCCTTCCGTACAGATTCTCCATCTTTTTGTTTGAATTTATGGATTTGTGAGACAGTATTATGAGCTATTCCCCTTTGAGAGAATTCCTCAATAAACTCGTCAAACACTTCCTCCATCGACTCAAAGTCTCTATGCTCCACAGACTCAAACCAAGTTGCAGCATCATTCTCTAGGGTTAGTCCAAACCCTGCAAATTGGGTTGGAAAATCTAACACCTCTTCGGCTCTAATTACACGCACAAAGGCTGCTACATGATCTCTTGAGTCTCTGTTTCCTGAGTATTTCTTGTTTACCCATTTTTGCACTTGAGAAGGTCTAATTCTATGATGGTCTACAAACCTCATCATTGGATCACCCCGTCCAAGTCGATACACCTCCTCGGGCCTTCTGTAATAGGTTGGTTCCTCTCCCAACGGTGTTCCTAAGCCATAATTTCTAACGGTTCTCGCTGGAGGTGGTTCATCTCTTCGAACTCGTTCCATGGGTGGTCCTCCAGGCTCAGTCGACCCTTGTGTCTTTGTCTTACTCTCTGCTTGATACCTTGAATAGTGTGGTGGTTCTTGCAAATCCCTAAGCCCTCATGTGGCTTGATAACCGTCTCGGTTTCAATCTGGTTCCATTGTTGCACTCTGACGAAGCCGCGCCTGCAATGATGGCTAGTTTGCTGGTTGGTCTTGGTTGTTGAATGCTTGCGGTCTGGTGGAATGTGAGGTAGTGTCATACTCATCTGAAAATGGATTTGTTGACTTGCTTGGGGTGTGGACAGCTCTCGGTATTTCCTCAGGGGCGTATGCTGATGCTCCTGGTCTTGTTGCTCTTTCTACTTCCTCTGGGAGACTATGCTGGTATTCTCGCCCGTATCTATCAACAAAAACTATGCCCTTCCCCGTAGCAGTTTCAATAGCAACTTCATAAGAGAATAAGTAGAGAACCTTGTCTTTGCTCGGTTCGTTTATATATGGTTCTTTGCTGCGAAAGTAAGAGACAATACCCTCACTCTCATGTTTGTAGATTCCCACATTCTCGTTATAAGTTGGAATCCTGGTTGTTTTCTTATCATACATAAAAATAGCTCCGGGCCGATCAATGTTTAGTGGCGGTTCTTGAATTTCTGAAACCATTTTCCCTTTTGCCACGTTATCTCCATATTTGTTGTAATCTTCAGGGTTGCTAACTATTAAATAGTGGTACCCCTTTTCGTCTCGGAATCTATCTCCATCATCATACACTCGGATTATCTGCAATCTTTGTGCTGGCCTCTCTTTGATACAAATGCACTTGCGGCCTCGATAGTCAGAATAGACTAGGGCTCCTCTTGAGTTTGTTCCCTCTAAGAAGATCACCGTAAGCCTAGAATCATTCAAAGGATTTTGGGAGGTGCTTCCTCCTCGCATAGGTCCATCATAGGTGAAACCTCCTGGCTGTTGACTACCCATCATGAAGAAATATTTGTCTAATGAAGTGTCAATATCACTACCTTCCTCAATAATCGGTGCTAGCGGATCTAGCCTTGCCTGAGTTACACTCTCTTCGGTGGACACTAAGCTACCTTGGTCACCTGCCACCTTCTGGTCTCTAACAATGTATCTTCCTGATCTTAAATTCATCAAACTTATCAATGCAATTTATCACAAATTCAACCACTCACCTGGCAATGGGTCAGTTTCTGCACAACTTCTTGTCATGTTGCTGAATATACCTGTACACAAGGGTTTTAATTTCGGCAATTGAATCAAAGCATTTATCTGCTAGAGGTTATCTTAGTAATGATTGGTATAACTGGAGAGTTAATCTCAACCACTATTGTATTTTATACACTACTGATGTTCTGGATTAGGTTTGCTAATGTGGAACAATACTTCTCTCTTACGTTGGCCAATTTACGCGAAAAAGTCTGAATTCAGTTTTTGCTTTGTCAAATGGGCAAACAAGGTCCAAATTCACTTCTGAAAGAAGTTCTGGAACCCTTAAGCCAAATGGAATCTCACTGTCTAGGCCAGGTCAAATTTTCTCTGCAGTATACCCCAATAGAAATCCTACGTGTAGGATGTCTCCTGCTGTGTTTTGCCTGGATTTTTGCACTGTTGTTTCCCTTTGTTGTGCTGGGCTTACAGCTGCTTTTTTGATTTGGACACCTATTAGCTGGTCAATGAGTTAGAAATCTATTCCGACGGCCTGTTGATGGTATTGATCAGTCTAATCAACTCTAAATTGTACCAAAATTGACTAGCAGGCTTGCTTTAGGCTATATAACACCTTGCAATGCCCAAAGTCAAAGTCTGGCTTCACTTTCTTGCATTAGACATCCTACGCGTAGTATGTCTTTTTCTTCAGAATGGCTTTAAACTCAAGTCTTAAGCTCCCCTTGAGTTGCTGATCACTTTGGTATACTCAAAATTCAGTTTGGAGTCCCAAATCACTCAGAAGTCATCCTACGCGTAGGATGTCTTTTTGGCCTGTTTGACCCCAGATTTGTCCCACAGTTTCCCCTTAAAAAGGCCCTTTGGCAAGCACAAAAATACACACACGTACTCCATTTCTGCAAATAAGCTCCTCTAAGGTTAGGGAAGCCCTAATCTCTCTCTCCTCTTGTATCCAAAAACCTTTGATATAATTATCAGAGGTATAACACACCTTGAACAATCCATGATAAATACCCCAACCTCAGATTCAATATTTACACGCGGAGAAGTACGGGGAGTGTGGAACAATGGATTTCCCAGTTTTTAATGCAAGCCGACACCTAAATAGTGCAAAAAAGAACTACACAACCACTGAAAGAGAGGGGTTAGGAATGATTTATGCTGTAAAGAAATTTCGGCATTATTTGCTCGCAAAAAAACTTGTGTTCTTCACAGATCATCAAGCTCTTTTATATCTAGTAAATAAACCATGCAATACTGGGAGAATTGTACGCTGGTCTATTATATTGCTAGAGTTTGACTTCACAGTGGTGGTCAAAAAGGGTAAAACTCATCTATGGGCGGATCATCTTTCAAGGCTGCAAAACGGGGAAGCTCCTGAAGAAGTAGATGATGACATACTTGATGCTTATCTTTTCAATATTGAAATGATGCCCAAATGGTCTCTATAAATTATTAACATTCTTTCCTTTAGAGGTAGATTTGATAACAAGGAAGACAGATCCAAACAACAAACAATTCGACAAATAAAAAACTTCGAGTTGATGGCAAGACGAGGCTCGGACCAAATTTTACGATTATGTATAAATCCATAGGAATTCGAGTATTATCTTGAAAAAGTACACGTCCAGGATTGTGCATTACATTGTTCAACAATGAAAACACACTAACGACTGAAACAATTAGGAGTTTATTGTCCAACTATGTATGCTAACACACATGCGTATGTTAACAATTGTATTATATGTAGTGCCAAGCGACCGGTGGATCACGCGACATTGTTTCAGGTAAACATTGCACCTGCATGAAGTCAATATATCATTGATTTCTTAACAACAAGGACATTTCCTGAAAACATAACAAAAGCGCAAAAAAGGGCTGTAGAGCTGGAGGCTCGCGACTTTAATTTAATTGAAAATCAACTCTATAAGCGAGGAAAGGATAATCAACTTAGAATATGTGCAAGTGAAAGCGAATACCTTCTGATTCTAAAACACGCGCATGGAGGAATAAGTGGAGGCCATTTTTCAGGCGATAAGACGGAAAAAAATGTCTTAACCGCAGGAATATGGTGGCCTACATTGCATATGGATGCTGAGGAGTTTGTAAAGCGTTGTGTCGCATGTCAGCGCACCAAGGTGCCGATAAAGAGAGATGAGATGCCACTATGGCCAATGATGGGAGCAAGGGCATTTGTAAAATGGGGCATTGATTTTGTGGGGCCTATTTCACCCCCTGCATATCGCACCCATACCCAATATATCATTGTGGCTACGGACTATCTCACAAAATGGGCGGAAGCCAAGGCAACACAAAAAGCAGATACAAGAACCACTGCACAATTTTTGTATGAGAATGTCTTTGTACGATACGGATTACCAATAGAAATTGTCAGTGATCGAGGAACACATTTTCTTAATGAAGTCATTGAATATTTGCTAGAGAAATTCATGGTTATACATAGAAAATTTGCTCCATATCATCCACACACAAATGGACAAGCTAAGGCCACAAATAAAACATTATGCACTGTTCTGACTAAAATTGTATCAGAGTCAAGGACAGACTGGGATCAGCAGTTACACTCAACACTATGGGCATACAAGGTAGCTTACAAAACATCAATAGGAACAACATCGTACAACATGGTGTTTGGCCTAAACGCTATATTACCCATAGAGTTTTTAATTCCAACTCTACGAGTAGCAAAACGCTTAGAATGGACAGGGCATGAGCTCTCTTCAAGAATAGATGATCTTGAAAAGCTAGACGAACTTCGATTGAGAGCTGTAGCTTCGATCTATGCTAAAAAGAGAAGACAAAAAGAGTTTTTTGACAAGCGTGTGCGCACGAAAGAGTTCAAAACAGGTGATTATGTACTTGTTTATACCTTAAAGCAACATGCCAAGAAACTTAAAAAGCGAGGGATGGGACCCTTTGTGATTAGTGACTTATCACAAAGTGGAGCTGTCAAACTTGCTACATTAGCAGGGGAAGAAATGCCAAATTGGATTAGTGGGTGTCGATTAAAAAAGTATCATTTACCACTAACATAGGATATGCTTCAACAAATACATCAAGAAAAACAACGGATGAAGGAGAAATAAAGGGTACAAGAAGAATCCCAAGCAGAAGCAAAAGAAGGCATTGCAAAAAGAAGGCTTCTACGACAACAACAACAATGTGGATCACCATTGCGAATAAATGCTATTCGACTAAAAGAATTTTGGTGAAGACACAGTGGAGCCAATAATTGCAGTCAAAGTGGATAGCAATCAAGTTGAATCGACGGCATTGCTTGATTCTGGAGCTCAAGCAAATTTGATCTTTTACAGATTGTACAAATAGCTCAAGCCCGAAGATCAACTACATCCTACCCCACAAGTTCTGGAAAGTAATACATCACATTCGCTAAAAACATTGTGCTGGATTATATTGCATGTACAACTACATCAATATATTTACCCACACAAGTTTTACGTCGTTGAGGATGAAAGCACAAAACACCCCATGTTGTTGGGACAACCTTGGCAAAAAGAGTATAATGTGCACATAGATTGGAATGCGGATGCAGTCAAAATTCAACATGCACAAGAACAACAAGTGGTAGCATTTGCTCAACAACCCCGGAAGAACCAGATGGCAGCAATGCAATCACTGGATAAAGAACCAAAAGGATGGGTGCCAATAAAGAACTACACGATACCAATGGCGACCAACCATGGAACATCCAACAACACAGACCACAGTGAAAAGATCAAGGTTAGCAACACGCGAAAAACAAGTATGGGTGCGGAAGGATAAAGGTGACATGGCATACATGCAATACAATAGAAGAAGTCAACAGAAGCACACAGTTCAACCAATAACTAAGGGAATAAAACAGATATGGATCCCAAAGAGAATGCTCAATAACAACCTAAATGAGACTCACATTTGGACGAAACCCAAGCAACAGGAACTCCCTTCAGTACAAGAAACATCGGCATGCAGACACACACTACATACGAAACCGCCAAACCGATCTATGTGGGTGCCAATCACCAGCACAACAATGACAACTGTGGAAGTAGCAATAAACCTACAAAGACCTCCAAAACAAAGCTACAAATGGAAAGCAAAAGAGACACAGACTATGGCCAATTCCGCCACGACAATTCTCTCCAAGGAGACAACCATGGCCATATCGACAGTAGTGGCAAACCAAGTGACTTTTGCAAGAAAGACGATCAAACAGAGAGCTGTAGAGTTACAACTTTTACTTGCAAAGAAAATCCACCAACGAAATCAACAACAAACAGGAAACCTCGATGTTGAATGCCAATAAGCATCTTGCTTATATCCTCCTCTTGTACAACATTGATTTTTCCATGCATTGACCGCGTATGCATCATATAGGGCCACATTACACGGCCGAGCATTCGCACAATTTTCAACCCATGCATGAAACATACTCCGAGGCGATACCTTGTCGTCCGGGAGGACTCCAGCTAGGAGGGGGGGAGGCATTCTCAAATGCGGACCCAATGGTAAAAAGAGCAAAAAAGGACATGTTTTTTGACTATTTTAGAGGGTTGTCATTTGATTGCAAAATTCTTTGGACTAACCTAAGTACATATGCCCTTATACAGTATGAATCTACAAGTATATGGGGCCCAATGCCAAATCAAGCCCCTAGGTGTGTGTATATAGGTAAAAATAGCCATTTTTTGGACAAATTATTGATAAAACAGAGAAATCCGGCCATAAAAATTGCATGTGAGTGTATATAGTGTTTTGCGGTGATGTTTTTGAATTATTATGATTTTTTGGGATTTTTTGGGTTTAATTTGCTATTTTCTTTTTAATTTTACTAATTATCAAAAGAAAAACTTCAAAAATACAAAAAGCAAGTGAAATACGGTCGTAATGAAAAACAAAAAATATGGGGATGATCAGTGACTATAGGAAAACCTATGGTACAATGGGGGTGCAATTATGTGAATGAAGCGGAAAGCGTGTTTTAGCCAGATTTTGACCGAAACGTCAAATTTCTCGGAAACTAGGCAAATGGAGTCCAAATCAATTTCGAGCCTAAACCGCATCTCGCAAGAAGTTGGGAGCACATGTCAAATTTCATGGAAAGTGGTTTGGGGACCCCCATTATAAGATTTTTTCACTTCATTTAAAGCTCATTTCTACTATTGCCTTCTTGAGAGAGAGCTCTTGCCACCTAGAGTGAACCGGACTTCTAGCCGCTTCTACGATGCGCACGACTACCCGATAGGCTCCAGACATGAGAGGTAGGCTCACCACCTTGAGCTTTTCATGAGTATATTGTGCAAGTTTCATGTGATTTGGACTAGTTTTGGTAGGTCTATGACCCATTATTGCCTCTATGCTCTTACTTTGCGTTTTCTGATGCATATGAGATCAACTTTTGTCCAAATGTGATGAAACTTGGTGGCTAGAATGTACACGCTATGCAGAAGCTGTGTGTGAGATGAGATGTTGAGTTTAGTTCCCATATATGGCCTTGAGACATCCTACGTGTAGGATGTCTCCTGATGAAATTTATATGAGAAGTGCTATTGGTGCTTGCCTCAAGCCCCCCTGAGTCCCCGTAGGTTGCATCCAACAAAGTTTCCTCCATGTCTGCCATAACCTCGGCCTCTTCCACCACGATCACGATTTTGATTTAGCCTTGTGTAACATTCTCTTTCAAAGTGACCATAAATGCCACATCTGTTACAATATCCATCTCTTTGAGGATGTACAAATCGTCCACCTCCACGTCCACGAGTTCGGGCTCTCCCCCTACCTCTTTGGCTATAATCATTGTAACTTTGACTTTGTTGGTTTTGCCATTGACCTCTTCCAACATTGTTTCCACGACCATAGTTTCCTCTTCCACCTCTATTGTTTCCACGACCTCTAGAGTAAAAAACCTGATCTCTGGAATTGTTATTTGATGTAGAAGGACCTGACTCGCCTAACTTCACCTCTTCTTGCAAACAAAGGTTTACTAACTCTTCAAAATCAGGCATGTGTCCTCGAACAGATATAGATGTATCCAATGACTTGTATTCCGGTCCCAAACCATTCAATGTCACTAAAACTAAGTCATCATCTGGAACTTCAACATTAATGCTCGCAAGATCTTCCTGTATTTGCTTTATCTTTGTCACATAATCTGATATGGATCTATTTCCTCGCCATACACAATGTAACCTTTGCTTCAAGTGAACTTTTCGTGGTTCTGTATTGGAGCTGTTCATTCTTGCTAGTATCTCCCATGCTTCCTTTGGAGATTGAACCTTCTTCACATGTGGTATAAATAAGTCACTAATGCATAGTGAAATCCAATGCATCACTTTCCTTGAATTCTCGATCCACTTCTTGTAAGCTTCTACTCCTGCTTGCCATGTTTTATGTGCTTCAACATTCTCTCTATTTGGTTCCAAACCAACCTCGGGACACTCTTGTTCACCTGTAATGTAATCCCATAAACCTTTGCCCATGATAAAGTTCTCCATCCTGTAAGACCATATGATGTAGTTCTCTCTGGTCAGCTTCTCTCCAACAATCTGTGTGACTTGAGTTGAACTTTCTGCCATCTTCACTCTCTCAATTTCTTTCAAAGGATTTTGATAAAATTTCGGCAGAGTTTCGTTTGTATTTGGACAATATCTCAAGTGAAAATCTTAACCAAAGTGCTCATAAACACTGACAGAAAATCTCTCACTACCAAGGGAAAATCCACTGACTCACTTTGCCACAGACTGACTCAGTACTATGCATAAATACTCTAAAACAATGTCCACATGGACCTGTATGCAAATGCAATCCATACGCTATCATGTACCACATATCCATACATCCACCTTCTTCCCATAGTCGTAAACGACATATGAGGTCTGTCGCAGGGCCAGTCGGGGGTTCGCTCCAGTACCTAATCCACCTTGCCAAGGTACCAAAGCTCCCAAGGCAAGGCTTCAAAAAACCTCACTCGACCCTCACAAAGGCTGTAGTTTTCCAAAATACATTGACCGCATATCCATACATAACCACAAAGTACTCAATCTGACAATATAACCGCCTCAACTTCTTCCCACAACCTTTCTTACATAGGCGGTTGTCCATAACGGACCCACAACAACCAAACATAATCTTCGATAACACAATATCATGATGCAAAAGCTCTATGTCGCTCTCCAAAACCTGTGTAAGTGCTGAATTCTTCACCTGTAACTTGTAAATCTACTGCCGAGTGCAAACTGGACATCTCCTATGCTTGTGTGAGCTGGCTGTTTGCTGCAGAAAATTGCAGATTTTGGTAAATCTGAGTATGCCAATGCGTCCGGAACGCCCAAAAACATAAAGATGGACTCTTGGATCACTGTATTCAGAGTTCGCGTGAGGGAGTTATGACCAAAAAACCTCTCTTTTTTGTTGTTTTCCAGAGCTGCGGAAACCTGTGTATTGACTGTAGCTCCTCAAACTGAGCTCTGATACCACTTTGTAGAGTGCGCAGGTGATGGAGAAGGTAGGAAAGAAGACTACACACACACACCAACACACATCGAGACACACACACACACACAATCGTTACCCTGTAGCAGCCATTCAACGAGCTGCTCTTCTCTTCTTCTCTTTTGAACTATTATCCAAAGTATATTTACAACATAGTGTAGTCAGTGTCCAGCCGCCCATAGCACAATGGACATATTCTTTAACATCATATTCTTCAACATCATGAGTATACTTCTGCTCACTAGCTCAAATCATTGGGCTGAGATAACTAATCTATTGAGGGGGGGGGTCTTTCTTTCTTGCAATAGCACTGATTACCTATACTCACTTTAGGCTTTTTTTGCTTGACTTAAGAATAACATCAATGAGTTAAGGGAATTGCAAAATGATACACTAGTTCTCGCTGCCCTTTTTTGGTACAGTTATGTCCACATCCGTATGGGATGTTGTTTGGCTTCTCTACCTGGTACTGACTGATCCTCTGCTACTACTGTTCTGGAGTATGACATCAAATACTATTTTCAAAAGAAAACAGTTCGTTATACTGGTTATACTGCTTTTTTTGGTTGCAGTTAGTTATGTTCAAAAAAAAGGGGGAGCTTATACTTGGCCAGGTCTAGCGTGTTATACTTAGAATTTACATCTTCAGGCTTAATCTAAGGAACACTACAAAATGGTACACTGGTTTTGCTGCCATTTTTTGGTTCAACTTTGTTCACATTAGCATATGATGGTGTTTGGGCTTCTTTATCTGGTACTGATTGATCCTCTGCTACTGTGCTAGAGTATAGCAGATACAAGTAAATTTTTGATACAAGTGTTGCTCGATATTTTAATTTTTGGCAGTTACTCGAGCTTACTTTATGGTTGCTTTTTTGAGTGTTGCATACTGGATCCTACTTTGATCTACTGCTCTGTTTTTGACTGGTTTATTTACTGATTTTTACTTGTTAGAAGGAGTGATTACCAAGATTGCTATAACACAACCTAATTTAACCTATCTGCGGATTCGATCGATAATACTGGATACATGAGTTTCTCTAGGGATGTTGGCTATCTGCTGGCTTTGGCTGGCCTTTGCTGGTTGTTTTGATGATCTCAACCTGAAGCAAATTTATAACGGATACCTTGTTTGGTTGTTGATTGCTCTTATTTATGGCAGAAGTTAAAACAAATAGAGTAACTCTAGCAGGAATATGATGCTAGAAAATCCTTGGTACTTTATTATACAAGATAGTAGCTGGTCTAATAATTTTAAGTTTGACATGGATAACAACTGATAGATTCCTTGAAGCCTGCCATACGTAGCCAAGTCTAACATATCTGTTGTCTTGACTATATGGATGCAGGTGAGAATTCTATCTTGGCTTAAAGAGGTTTAGCTTGCTGCAGTCCGACTTTGGAAGCATTTTAATGATGCAATTGGGATAGTTTTTGATACCTTTGTACAAATTCCTTTGGAATGATACTTCATTCTTACTATATTGTACAGTTTTGATTCAAAGACTGAATTATTTCTGCACGTATCTTTGCCTTGACATCTTCAGCCAGTCGCGTCTTTTTGAACATCTTATTCAATTGGTGTGTTATTTATATAGTTTAGCAGCTACACACACACCTCTAAACACCAGGCCCTCCTAGGGAACTGGGAGGACTAGGATACTGGCTTTAGATATGTTTTTGTCTGTAGGCTTTGAGTGACCCACTGTTTGTAATTCCTTTACTGGTTGACAAGTGTTAGGTGGTCTCTCCTTGACTATAGACTGGATTCCTTCTCACGACTATTATAGTCGTTATGGCTCAGTCGTTTTTAAGTAGCAAGTTAATCCAATTCTACTTACCTATGCTTTGGCAAATTGGTTTCTTGACTGTTGCAGGTACATGCTACTCATATGCTGAACAAGATAACTTTTTGGAACAAGATGATTTGCCTTATGTTTTTCTTCCAATAGCTACTCAATGACAACCATACTTACTTCAAACTGGATGACAAAGCCTTAAAACTCCTACAGGAGTAATGTCTTCCTTGAGAACTTTTATCTGTAGACATTTCTTCCCTTTTGAGGGTCACTCTTAATTTTTCTATACTCATGAAATTAAAAATCTCATCTTTCTCATGAGGCAGTAGGCCCATCCACAATGGGCCTACTGCCAAGACCCATTGTGTATGGCGCCGGGGTTAGGGCGGGTACACACACACACACACACACACACACTTTGTCACAGCAAGCTGACCATAGCTACACAAACATACACACACACACACACACAATCACTTGGCAAAATTGAATTGCTACCCTGTGTTGTACAACTGCTGGTGAAGTTAGTGCTTTTTACCAACTTTTGGGGCTATCCTATGGATACTACCCCTTAATCTATCTCTTAACTTATACTTTGCCCTCTGAATATTTTGGGCGGCTTTCAAGTTCATTGACTCTGCTTGGTTTCCATCAAATTGTCGCGGCTATCATAGTGCATCGCGGCCCGGATCTCTTTGGGGATTGCCTCTGTTGCAGAATCTTACATTCACTCTGTCTCTAAACCAAGCAGCTAGCACATTAAGGAGTGCATTATATGATCCTCCTTGGTGCTTCAAGACCATATATAAAGAGGTGAGGGATCTTCTGCTCCCTCACTTAGACTTTGTTGTTTTTTCTTGAGAAAAAGTGAGAGGAAGGAATGGTGCTGTTGATTCATCTCTTGAAAACATAATGCTTGACACCCGGTGCCTCACAAGCAGGACTGCTTTAAATCTGATGGCTTTGTTAAGTTGTAATACTAGTAGATGGCATCTAATCTTTCATATGGTGATTATTTTGGTATTTTGACACTAATGGGGAATATAAAGGCTGAATGCCTGGTGAGTTGCTGGTTATCCATGCCTTTTTCTGAGTAATGGAAGGAGGGTTATTGGTTATACTGCCATTTTGTGATGGCTGCAGTTGGTGATGCTACATTCAAAAAAAGGGGGGAGATTTTACTTGGCCTAATGTAGCTGGTTATACACAATCTCTACATCTTCATGCTTAATCTTTGGTATGTTTCAATAATAGCAGGGTATGGTTCTTCCATTTAACAGAGTTGGGCTGATTTAACTAATCTTTACAAATGGGGCCTTCTTCTTTTTTCTTGATACTGACTACATACATACACTCTAATTTTTTGATTGCCAGTGTGCTAGAATATAACATCTAACCTATCATATATATACTTTTTTGGATTTGTTTACAATCAGATGGTGAGTGTAAAGGCTAAAAGCTTGGTGGTGGTGCTGGTTATGCATAGATTTTCTGGATTACTAGAATACTGCCATATTCTGATAGTTATAATTATAGCTGTCATTGGATGTTTACCTATCTTAGCTTCTGGGAAACTATCATGAGTATACTTCTGCTTACTAGCTCAAATCACTGGGTTGAGATAACTGATCTATTGAGGGGGGGGGTCTTTCTTTCTTGCATAGCACTGATTACCTATACTCACTTTAGGCTTTTTTTGCTTGACTTAAGAATAACATCAATGAGTTAAGGGTATTGCAAAATGATACACTAGTTTTGGCTTCCATTTTTTGGTACAGTTTCAGCTGCCACACACGGAGCCTTGGTTGTGCACAAGGGCTTTCTTAGCTAGATTGGACTCTCTCACAATTGCATTGTAGGTTGAGATTTGAGTCTCATACACACACATTGCCAACAACCAACCGCGCTGCTTCTCTCTCTCTCTCTCTCTCTCTCTCTCACACACACACACACACACACACACACACACACCACATACACACAACATGGACATGAATACACGCACAAGTAGCTGTTGCAGATCGAGATTGGTCTGAGACCTTCAAGCGTCGGGGTCGTTGAGCTGTAGTTATTTCATGGAGTTTCAAACATGGACGGTTGTGCAAGTTACAATGGATGACACGTGGGAGGCCTCTCCTTACTTGGAAAAATTTAAGCTCAAATATATATGTATAGATTTACTTTAAAATATTTCGATCAAGAAAAAAAAAATGATACTCTCTTTGAGGCCTCTCTCTCTCTCTCTCTCTCTCTCTCTCTCTCTCTCTCTCTCAAGTTACAGTGGATGACACAGTGGATGACACGTGGGAGGCCTCTCCTTACATGGAAAATTTAAGCTCAAGTATATATATAGATTTAGTTTAAAATTATTTCGATGAATATTTGTTTTTGACACTCTCTTTGAGGCTCTCTCTCTCTCTCTCTCTCTCTCTCTCACACACACACACACACACACACATGTGCATGCCTTTCCATTTTGGAGCTATTCGAGACCACAATTCCATTAAATTTAGGGTTTAATGTGTTAATTGCAAAATCTTAACCAGATTTTAAGATTGTCTTTAAGTAAATTGATCAAATTTTGGTAGCGTACATATGAACACTTCATAAGTTCTAAACTTTTATGGCCATTGGCTTTCCAAAAACAAAGTTGAGCCACCCTTCAATTGGCTTTCAAAAGAAAATGAAAGTATGCAAAAGTAATCCTTTTTTATTACTTGAAAGGTTGAAAAGGTTCTCACATTCCAACATTTCAAACTTCAAAGAAATGAGAAGTTTTATAAGGTTTTCTCTTAAGTGAAGCATTGAGTGACACATGGAGGGTCTCTGCTTCCTTGAAAAATTTAAGCTTCCTTGAAAAATTTAAGCTGCTTCTATAGTTCTATTATGCAGCTTGAGATTTTCAAGCTCTTTGAGTCCCTCCACATGTCGCATGTTGGAGGGCTTTGTTTTGGTTGGTTTTTAAAAAACAAATTGGTTCAAGCGCTGACTTGATGGGTTAGAGTCGTATTAGATTGCTCATCGTGCATGTTGCGTTTAATAGATTTGACGAGTTTGTGTGTGTGTGAGGTTTGTCTGCCGTGCATGCGCTGCCTAATCAAGGCTATGACGCTGGAGAGCCCAATCAAGCCAAGCACGTGAGAAGATCTCAAGGAGGGTGGGATTCTTTCAAATTATTTCAGTCCAGGTCCCCTGCGCTGCTGCGGCGTGTGAGAGTGAGACAGAGAGAGCGAAGATGAAGAGAAACTTGATGTCTGTGCATGAGAGAGGGAGAGGGAGAGGGGGAGAGAAAGATAACATCAAGGTGCGCGGCTCACTGTGTGCGCGGCTCGAGGTCAGTAAGGTTTCTCTCTCTCTCTCTCTCTCTCTCTCTCTCTCTCTCTCTCTCTCTCTCAACTAACTCCTGCTGCCTCCTCCATGAGAGCAATGGTGGCTTCGTATCGTATGTGTGTCGTGTGTCGTCTCTTTCCAGCTTGCAACAAGGTGTCTCCTCCATTGTGCCCTGCAGTCTCTGTCCAGCTTGCAACAAGGTGTCTTCTCCATCGTGCCCTGCAGGACTGCCCCCCTTGACACAAGGTGTCTCCTCCATCGTGTCCTGTAGTCTCTGTCCACCTTGCAACAAGGTGTCTGCTCCATCGTGCCCTGCTGGACTGCCCCCCTCGACACAAAGTGTCTCCTCGCATGATCTGCAAACACAGCCCCAACAACCAACAAAAACACCATCGCCTGCGTAGGGGTGAAGCCAAGATCCTCCTACTTAGCAGGCTGTGATCGAGTAGAGTAACGCCATAGAGACAGACACGAGACCCTCGACACAGATAGAGAGAGCTCCATACGGACGTTTCGCCAAGATCACTCTGCCCTGCCCTGGTTCTCCCAAATTGCAAGATCTGGGGCTTGGGGCTCAGAAGTCTTTCCTGAAAACAAACCCTGGTATTTGAAGATCATACTCTGAGGTATGAGAAGGACCGAGAGCCGGAGATGGAAGGAGATGGCGTTGCAGGTCTTGGAGCGTGAGCCGGAGACGGAAACGAGGACATGCCTCACCCTGGATTCGCGCGCTCTCTCTCTCTCTCACCCAATGCAAGGCAGGAAGCGGGTGATGTGGCAAAAGAATCTCTCTCTCTTTCTCTCTCTCCTTCAAGTGGCCACATCTCCCTTTTCTTTTACTACCCTCCAAACAAAACATCTTTAGAAATTCCATGTAATAAAACATGCGTGCCCACCGCCAACCTATTGTATGGCTATTTAAAAGGGTCCATTCACAAGAAGATTTAGAAATTTTCTCATGTAGGAAAAGGGAGACTTTTTCAATGTTTTTCATACAATGCATAACATCATGAGCTTCTGCTCGGGAGGCACCGCGTACCTAGCTAGGTGCAATTGGGGGCACGAGACCACTGGTCCCCCCGTTGGGCTGGCGGTCCCCTGCCCTCAATCGTACCTAGCTAGGTATGCCATGCCTCCCTCACAGAAGCTCATGATGTTGCATTAAGTCATAATGTGGGAATTATTGTGAGAATTTGTCCAAAACTTATTGTGATTGAGTCTACCCTCCAACGCGAATCATTTGCGTCGTGCGTGAGAGAAATAAAAAGGCTTTGGGGTGGAGGCAAATCATTATATCTTTTTATTTACGCCATAAAAGGCGAGAGTGAGCAAGGCGACGGGCTTGCTGGAGTGGTTAGATGCGCGCAAGGATGGGGACCGGGGAAGGGGACACTCAGAGTTTGGGGTGGAGGCAAATCATTATATCTTTTTTTGCATAGATTGCCAATGTGAGCCATGCGGCGGGCTTGCTGGAGTGGTTGAGTGCGATTGAAGGGCGCGGGTTAGAATTCCGACCTTTACTTTTGTAAAGGTAGGATATCCTTGGGAGAGAATCAGAATCTGAGTGAAAATTGAATAAAATAGTAGAGGAGCGAGTAGGCACAATATAAGTAATTCATGGTTCTCTTTGATGACTCAAATTGTTTCGCCTGGATATGGTTTCTTTACCATAGGGATGAGACTTGTGAGACCTTTATAAATCGCACACACTTGTGGAGAAGTACTTCCAATGCAATGATGTAGTTCTGCTATATGAGGGAAGCAACATAGAGAGACTTTATGAAAGTACTCTATTCGGTAAGCCTTGAAGATTTTGGAGCCTTTGTGTACCTATGCAGGTTCCATCACTTGAGAGCGCCCTTTATTTGATGTTACTGGTTGATGGCTCTAATCATTTCACCTGGATATGTTTTCTTTATCGTAAGGATGAGACCTTTGATAAATTGGTATATATGCTCATGAAGTAGTACTTTCGATGCCTCAATCCATTTCCAAAGAAGTAGAGGGGGAACTTGGGAAGTTTGTCTTGAAAGTCCAATAAAATTATCTATGCTAGTTATAACACTTTTTCCAAAAGCTAGCGCTTTTATGGTCTGGTGTAGGAGGATATCATAGTCAGGAGAGGTGATGTCTTTGACAAGCATCTTCTGAATGAAGCAGCACAAAAAATATTTAGGGTGTAAAAAACGTTTTTCAGACATACAAAATTCCTTTCCTTTAATTTTCCAAGGGGAAATTTTGAAAAAATAAGTTTATTTTTTGAACTTTTTACACCATTTTTATCTATTTCGGAGCAGAATTTCACATTTTTGCCTTTCCCTCAATCGACAGTTTTGAAATTGAGAACGGCACAATATTAAGTTGAAACACATTTTTCCCGAACATTGCAGGCCATGCGAGACAAACTCATGTCCTTTGACGGTTATCTTGCACTGATGCTTTTGGGACGGAGCCTTTTCCCCTTGCCCCTTGCCCCTCACCTTATTGCCAAGCTTTGCACAGATTTTCTTGATTTTTTGGAGCAAAGTTTCACTTTTTCCCTTGCCCCCAACTGGCTCTTTTCAATTGCTAGACCGAAAGTTTATTTTAAAAAAAGGTTGATATCCAGGGTTTTGCGGCGGAATTTCGCCTTTTCCTTGCCCTAAAATGAAACTTTGGGAAATAGTTGTTTTGAAAGTTTGGAAATTAAGGTGTAAAAACCTTTTAAAACATACAAAATTCCTTTCCTTTAATTTGCCAAGTGAAATTTTTAAAAAATAAGTTTATTTTTTTCTATTTTTACACTATTTTTTCTATTTCGGGGTAGAAATTCTCCTTTTCCCCTTGCCCTCAATCGGCATTTTTGAAATTGAGAACGACACAATATTGTGCTGAAACTCATTTTTCCTTAACAGTGCACGCCATGCGAGGTGGACCCATGTACTGTTGAAGATGATGAAACAGGAAACAGAAGGAAGACAGCAACTCAGAGTAGGAAGAAGATGGAGAAGGAGAAGACACAGAGCTTGTGTACGAGATCTCTGTAGTCTCTCTTTCTGTATTGGAATAATAGTATATGTACAAACTCAGAGCTACAAAGCTTATATGAAACCCTAAGAGATAAGGTGTCCTTTCACACCGGATGTCCAGGGGGAAAAACCCAGTGGGAGAAAAGTGCCCCTGGTGAAGCGCGTATACACACTAACACTACTACATGTCTACAAATCCCCCCTGTAGTGATAGTGTGAATCTGTACAAGGTAGCAGATCATCATGTGTATGAGAGTAAGCCCAAAGCTTTTCGGAAAGCTTCAAACTTTTCTCGTGATAACGCCTTCGTAAATAGATCTGCAATGTTATCTTGTGTAGGACAGTAAGTTAGTGTGATCTCCCCTGCATGTAGCCTTTCCCTGACATAGTGGTAGTGAACCTCTATGTGCTTTGTTCTTGCATGAAATACTGGATTCCTTGCAACTGCCATAGCACTCTGACTGTCAGTGAAAATGGTAGTGGGTGCCTGTTGACACTCACAAAGATCTGCCAATAACCTGCGTATCCATACACAATCAACTGTTGCCGTGAAAGCTGCCCTGTACTCAGCTTCACAAGTTGATGTAGCCACTGTGGGTTGCTTCTTGCTTAGCCAAGATATACATGCATTTCCCAAGAAAAAACAATTGCCACTTGTGGAATGTCGTGTGTCAAAATCACCAGCCCAATCTGAATCGCTGTAACCAAGAAGCTGCATAGAACTGTGCTTTCCATACATATCCCCCCTTGGAAAGAACATGGCAAGATTAGGGGTACCTGAAAGGTAACGAAGTATGCGCTTCACAGCCTGCCAATGATGCATACCTGGGCTGTGCATAAATCTGCTTGCTTGTGAAACCCCAAATTGAATGTCTGGACGAGTGTTGCCTGCCAAATATATCAAGCAACCAACCGCTGCTGCATAAGTATGTACATCAAAAGGTTCTCCAGCATCGTGCATGCTCAACTTTGATCCAGTTTCTACGGGTGTAGAGATTGGCTTACAATTTTGCATACCAAACTTGTCCAAAATTTTATGCAAATATTTTGCCTGCAACATGTATATGCCATCCTCTGATTGCACAAACTGAATACCCAAGTAATAATGTAGCAAACCAAGATCAGACATCTCAAAGGTTTTTCTCAAAGCATCTTTAAACGCTTCAATTTCATTTGCATTATTTCCTGTAAGAAGCATATCATCCACATAAAGTGTTAGCATAATGAGAACTCCATCTCTCTTTTTGACATACAAAGTACTTTCTGTTGGACTATTCTGAAATCCCTGGCCAATCAAATAAGTATGTATCTTCTCATACCATGCTCTTGGAGCCTGTTTGAGACCATACAAAGCTTTACGCAATCTACATACCTTTTGCTCTTGACCTTTTACAACAAAACCACTTGGTTGACTTACATAAACTTCTTCCTGCAAATCACCATTCAAAAAAGCAGTTTTGATATCCAACTGATGCACTTTCCAACCATGATGAGCAGCAATTGCAACTAGTGATCTAACTGTGGATGCACGAGAAGTAGGAGCAAAGGTTTCATCATAATCTATGCCTTTCTGTTGCGCATAGCCTTTTGCCACAAGCCTTGCTTTGTACCTGTCAACAGTACCATCTTGTTTCCTTTTTACCTTACAAAACCCACTTTGTACCAATAGGCTTTTTACCTGTAGGCAAGTCCACTAGATCCCATGTATGATTCTTATGAATAGAATCAATTTCTTGCTGCATAGCATCTTTCCACTGAACACACTCTAAAGCTTGTTCAAATGAATCAGGCTCATCTGCATCACAAAGAGTGCTAAAGCAAGCCAAATCTACTTGCTCTCTGCCAAAAGTAGTACCAGCACGTGTTTTTCGTGGCAACGGTGCATCCAACTTGCTATCCTGCAAAGTTTTCTGAACCCATTTAGGCAAGGTTCTTTCTTCCCTGAGAACTTCTTGCTCTTCACGCACAATTTCCTCTACATCATGAGGTGTCACATGCTGATCAAAAGATTGATCAAGATTATCAACCTGTTGTGATTCTTGATTCTCCACAAAAGAAGGAAGCAAACCTTCAAATACATCATGTGTCTGCATATGAGGTACATCAAAAGCAACCATAGGTTGAGCAGTAGTTTCTGCAAAAATTACATCACGACTTTCAAAAATCTTGTTTGTAGCAGGATTGTAAAGTCTATAACCTTTACTTCCACTACTGTACCCCACAAATATACATTTGATTGCCTTATCATCAAGCTTTCCACGTAACTGCCGAGGGATGTGAGCATAAGCAAGACAACCAAAAACACGAAGATAACTGACTGAAGGTTTTTTGTCATACCAAGCTTCATATGCAGTAATGGTCTTCAAGGCACGAGTAGGACACCTGTTCAAAACATGTGCTGCACAAGCAACTGCCTCCATCCATAGCTTATGAGGCAAACTCTTAGCCTTGAGCATACATCTAGCCGTCTCCATTAAAGACCTGTTCTTCCTTTCTGCAACACCATTCTGTTGTGGTGTGTATGGCATAGTGCATTGGTGTTTAATGCCTTTCTTTCCCAAAAAATCCTTAAATGCACCTGACATGTATTCACCTCCTCGATCGGTACGAAGAGTCTGTACTTTGCAACCTGTTTCATTTTCAACCATGGAGACATAATGTTGAAAAACTGCAAACACATCTGACTTTGCTTTGAGTGGATACACCCAACAAAACCTGGAAAAGTCATCAATGAAGGTCACAAAATAAAGGCTGTTTCCTATAGATGGCGTCCTCATAGGACCACATACATCACTGTGTACAAGCTGCAACTTTCTTGTCGCTCTAACTGAACCATCCTGTGAAAATGCAAATCTGTGCATCTTTCCAAGAACGCAACCTTCACATACATGTCTTGGTGGCATCTCCAATAAAGACAAATCATGCACCATATTATGACGTTGTAAAGTCATCAAACTGCCATAACCAACATGCCCAAATCTAGCATGCCACAACTCAGCATCCTGCATGGCCTGAGTCTTTGTTTCTGCAATACATACCTGAATCTGCTTTTCATAATGATCTAGCACAAATAGTCCATTGTCCAGCGTACCTGTAGTGATAAGAGAATAACCATTCTCTCGATCTCGTACAACACATCTGTCATCCTCAAAAATGACCCGAAGACCATTTTTTGCAAGAGAGGATACAGACAACAAATTCTTCTTGATCCCTGGAACATATAAGACATCTGGCAAGCATAAATCTGAACCATCTGAAATGGTAATCAAAATCTTACCAACACCTTTGATTGGATAAGAAGCATTATTTGCACATGTCACCTTCTTTCCTGTTGGAGCTGCATCCAATGAACAAAACAAATCCTTCCTTGAAGTAATATGCCTGGATGCACCACTATCAAAGTACCAAATCATTTGTGTCTTGTCAACACTGTAAGCAGAAAAATTTGAACATACTACAAAAGCATAAGAATCCTGCACAAAGTTTGCAGACTCTTCTTTAGCTGTAGAAGAATCACCAGAAGCTGAAACAACCAAACTTGACTCTTTCTTCTTTTCTTTAGCAATTCGCTTTTTACACTCACTAATGTAGTGACCAGGTTTCTTGCAGTAGTGACATTTACCTTTCTTCTTGGACTTGTCGGAATCACCTTTAGACTTCTCTGAAGACTGTCCTGCACCAGACTTGGAGTGATGAGCACTCTCTTTACCCCTGTTTTTGTTCTGTACAACAAGAGCATGATCCATACCATCCACCTGTAAAGACTTGTTCTTACGTGATTGATCCTCCTGCAATAGCAAAGCCACTAACTCTTCAAAATGAAGAGGTTTTGGAAACCAAGTCCTTCTCTGGAATCACTTCATCAATGCTAAGCAATTGCTCTTTAAGATCCCTGATTTTTGTAAGATGCTCAACAATATCGTCACCTTCGTCCATCTGTATTTTGTCAAGTTGTTTCTTCAAAAACTCTATTCTGGCAGCGTTTCTTCCTCCAAACATAGCTTGCAGAGTGTTCCAAGCATCCTCAGAAGTTCTGCAAGATCTGATATGTGGTGTGATTGTCCTCTTTATGGTTAAGGCAATCACAGCCATAGCCTGTGCATCTTTAGTATCCCATCTCTTTTGCTCTGGAGTGACTTGTGAGGGTCCTGCACCAACAGCTGCACCACGACCAGGCGTGGCAGGTGCAATGCTACCTGGACGAACTTCATCTCCAGATACATAATCCCACAATCTTTTACCAACCAAAACATTTTTGGCCATAAAAGACCAAAGAGAATAGTTGGTACCATCCAATTTGTCTTCGGATGTAAACGCACCAAAAATCTCTTTCTCCGTAGATTGAGCCATACTGTAGATGCACACAAGAGAGCAAAAGAACCTCCAAGAGATTCACAAATCTCCTCTCCAATCCAAGCAAAACTCTACACAAAATCTCAGCACAAAGCTAAGACAAGCTGCTTCCCAAAAGAACTGTTTACCTGAAGAAAATCTGTCAAAAAGCACACCCTCTTGATCTAAACGCCTCCGAAAAGTAACTTCTGCTACGCTGCTCAGAACAAAATTCTGAGGGCTCGAACGGCTTCGAAAGGGGGGTAAAACCCCAGGTTGCCTGATCAGGATACTCCCGGAACGTCGAGGATGCTCCCAAAAACAAATTTTCCGAAAACTGCCTGAAAACTGCGATTGTGCGCGCGGACGCGAAAACGGAAGTAGAGGCTCTGGAAATCACCTCGCTCTGATACCAATTGTTGAAGATGATGAAACAGGAAACAGAAGGAAGACAGCAACTCAGAGTAGGAAGAAGATGGAGAAGGAGAAGACACAGAGCTTGTGTACGAGATCTCTGTAGTCTCTCTCTCTGTATTAGAATAATAATTGTGTGTATACAAACTCAGAGCTACAAAGCTTATATGAAACCCTAAGAGATAAGGTGTCCTTTCACACCGGATGTCCAGGGGGAAAAACCCAGTGGGAGAAAAGTGCCCCTGGTGAAGCGCGTATACACACTAACACTACTACATGTCTACATGTACTTTGACGGCTATCTCGCACCCATGCTTTTGGGGTAGAATTTGGCCTTTTCCCCTTGCCCTCACCTTGCTTTTGGAGTATAGAAAACCTTTTTTCATTCATACAAAATTCATTTCCTTTAATTTGCCAAGGGAATTGTTTTAATAAAAGTTTACATATAATGCCTTACTGGTGTGCTAGGTACTCTAGAAAGAGATCACTAACTGTAAATGCCCTCGATTGGCATTTTTGACATTGAGAACCACACAATATTAAGCTGGGACACATTTTTTCCAAACACTGTTGCGAGGCGAACCCATGTACTTTGACGATTGTCTTGCACCCGTGGTTTTGGGGCGGAGTTTGGCCTTTTCCCTTTGCCCTAAAGTTATTGCCAAGCTTACACTAATTTTCTCAATTTTTTGGGGTGGAGTTTCACCTTTTCCCCTTGCCCCCAATTGGCGCTTTCCGATTGCTAGATCGAAAGTTTTTTAAAAAATTGGTTGTTTTCCAGGGTTTTGCACTACTTTTTCTCTATTTTGGGGTGGAATTTCGCCTTCTCCCCTTGCCCTCAACCGGGACTTTTTATTAACAAGGGGAAAGTTTGGAAACTAGGGTGTTTTTGCATTGTTTTCCTTGATCTTGGTACGAAATTGGTGTATAAGCTTAGGAATTCGTGTGATAGTGGACATAGTTGCACCACAACTAAGTCTATTATTATAATGGTAGAAAATGGTACGATGTTAAGCTGAGACACATTTTTCCCGAACACATTGTGTGTGTGTGTGTGTGTGTGTGTGTGTGTGTGTGTGTGTGTGTGTGTGTGTGTGTGTGTGTGTGTGTGTGTGTGTGTGTGTGAGAGAGAGAGAGAGAGAGAGAGAGAGAGAGAGAGAGAGAGAAAATAAGATGCTAATTCCATATATTGGTTTTTGGCATTGACAAGACCCAAAGCAAGAAGCCAAGTCCAAGGTTGAAGGCAAGCAAATCTGAGGCAAAGAGTGAGCAAATCCAAGGCAGCATGAGTGAATTCGAGGCGACCAAGGCGGAGGAAAATCTTGACTAAAGTTGAAGGTTTTCTCTAAACTATATGCCATTCTCACCTTTGACTTGGGATTTCAAGGTCTAAATGAAAATTTGAAAATTACAATTTTTAGGCGTAAATATCATAATTTATCAGGTGGGATTACACTAAACCGGTCCTCTTGACATTGCATTTTCTTTGCGTTTCATGGGTGCAATCACCTTATGGTGTTCTCAAGGTCAAAATGAAAATCTCAAGGTAAATATTAAATTTTTTTAGGTGGGACTACACTAAGCTGATCTTTTAGAGCACTCTCATAGCCAAATGTTTTTTTCAAAACACTTATGATGAAGGGCACGACGAATTAGGCTAGCCCTCCACTATATTTGGAGATTTCTAAATTGAATTCCTCCAAGTTTCATGCGTGCTATCACCTTTGGGTGAAATTTAGAGATAAATCTCAAAATTCGTATGTGGGATTGCACTTAAGTTAGGATGCTTTTCTCCAAAACACGGGTGCTTTGAGTTTCATGGGTGCTATCACCTTTCGTAGGTGCTATCACCTTGAGGTGAAAGTTTAAAGGTGGATCTCAAAATTCATAGGTGGGATTGCACTAAACTTGGATTTTTCGTATGTGTCAATGAGTGGTGGTCTTTTGACGTGGTGTGTTTTCCCTTGGGACCAGAAAGAGAAGCAAAAGCCTTTAATTTGGTGATGGTTCAAATGGTCTCACCTACAGTCAATGTTGTGTGGTTGACTTTATCATGATTGAGATTATTTGGCCCTCTTTTTTAAAATAAGATATCCATGGATGGAAGTACACTAAACCAATCTTCGAGCACTCCAATACACAATGATTTTTCCCAAAATGTGAGTGGTGAAGATGGGTGGTGGCAAAGGGAAACCCTTTCCTATATTTGAATTTTTTTACACCCTAAATTCCTTTTAGCTTTGGAGGTGTTCTTGCTTTCCAATTGGAATTTAGAGGTGAATTCCAAATTTGCAAGTGAGAATGCACTAAACCTAGGTTTGAACAATGTTTAAAGGAAAATTATAGCTTTTGAGACAACTATCTCTCTCCCTCCTCCCTCTTTTTATCATAGCCACTTTTGGCCACGAGCTATCCTCTATGTCTTTGTAGGTTTTCTCAGCTTCAAATAATGATTTCAAAAGTAAATTCAAAAGTAAAAGTTATGTGGGATTACACTAAACATATGTTTGCGGATACGCCGCGAAGGATGTCAGCACAGCAAGAACTCACCTAACAAGATTTTTCAGCTAAGGAAGAAGCTCGACCCACACGCGCGTGGAAGCAAGCATAGGGTGTCAACCTAGACTCGACCGACTCTAGACTACTTCCTACAGAGGTCTCTATCCAATGTCTGCACTACAGCCTTCAGGAGTACATAAGAGGAGATTTTCTACAACGCTTTCAAGAGCCAAATACCCATCAAACGTTCTCGAAATGCCACATAACTTGAAGGAGACTCTATTAACACCAATAGGTCGCTTTCCCCAAGGTCAATGAACCAAAATTCCAACCCTAAACACCTGGTGCAAAATCACATAGGATATCTGGTCGAAATTTGAAGGTCGTCGTTTCCAAAAACTAAAGTGCCTAATGTGTAGCTCTACTCGATAAGAACGCGTGGATATGCTGAAATGCAAAAACAGACAACGTATGCAAAAACAGACAACGTCTGTTGCTTGTCTAAGTTTACAGGTTTCGAAGACCGCCAGAAGGGTTTTACATATTTTTCTAAGCATGATGCAAGATAGGTCAAGCGAGCCAGTGAACAATTTGATGGTGCCCGTTAGGGTTTTCACCATGTATTGCTCACTCATTCTCTCGCCTGCCTTCAAGCCTAGCAACTTCGGGTAATTGAGCCAAGTGGGTTGGCTTCTCTGCAACAGTTTGTGTGCTGTCCATGTCCGCATCCTTGGTAGAGGGCAAAACTTGAGGTTGTCTCTGTTTCTTTTAGGTGCCTCTACCAGATGGATTAAATATTGCGGATATTTGGTGAGCCATGCCTTTCTCCACCTGGGTTGAGAATCCACTATCAGCTTAACTCCTTCAGGTTTGGAGATATCTGCTTTGTATAATGGCACTGTTGGCTCCTCTTTTATCTGTTTGTTGATCGTAGCAGCTTCATACTTTAGAAGTGGATATGGGAGAGAAGGCTATAGCCATTCATGCCGAATGATATTGACATCTATCTACTGAATGGTCATCGCACTCTCTGCTCCCACTCAATGCTTTTTTGGTTGTGTCTCTTACTACCGCTTCTATGGCCTTCTGCAACTTTTCTTCTTCTTCTTGTGTCAGATCCTAGGGTTCTTGTGAGGGTCCCACCAGGTTGTCCTCTTGCATGGTGGTGTCCACTGGATCTGACACATTTTCTATGTCAATACCCTCCATTGCTGCTGGCCCGGTGCTAAACTGTTGCTCTTCAGTTTGTTGTTGGCCTTTCAGCTCTTCTATCTGCTTCTGAAATGTCTTCTTTGCCTCTTCCGCTTGATCTCCCATGTTTACTAGGAGGTCATTTAGATCTGCATTGATTTTTTCAACCTCCTCTAGCTTTCTCTTGATGTCTCCGTTTTTTGTTTGACATCTCTGAAATTCCTCGTCCATCTTTCTTTTCACGGCTTCTAGCTCATTTTTCATGGCCTGGTTCTCTTCTTCCAAGCGGTTTTGCATTAAAAGAGATCCCTCAGCCAGCATCAGTCTTTGCCTCTTCTCTAGTGTTAACTCCTTTTGGAGTTCCTTCATTTGTTCTTCATATAGATCATTTTTTGAAGTTGTGCCAGTCGAGCTAGCAGCTCTGACTCTGGCCGGAGATGCCCTTAGCCTTTGGATGGTCCGATCTTTCACTTTCATCTGATCTTTCAGCTCGATCACTTCATCCTGGCTTGCCTCCCGTTCTATCTCGGCCTTTTCCTTGGCATTCCTCAAGGTTTCAACCTCTTTGGACTCTTCAGCAAGTTGTAGTGTCAGGTTGTCCCTCTCTTTTTCCGCATCTTTCAGTGACTTGCTGATTTTCTTGTATTCCTCTTCTACTCTTTGAAGCTTGTGTTCAGCTGCCTGATTCTATCGTTCCATCTCCTGGCATCTTTGTAATGCCGCATCCAGACTGGCTTGCAGCTTTGTTTGTTTCTCTATATTCTCTTGGTCCTGTTTTGCCAGTGAGTCACTTGGTTTCCTTGATTGGCACTTGTAGACTTTCTTTCTTTCCCTTCTTTGACTCTGGCGGCTCTTCTAGCACGGTCTCTAATCGGCGCTTCATCCTTGTGGCTACCCTGGGTGCCTTGGGAGGTTCTTCTTCTTTATCTTCCTTTAGCTTTAGCTAATCATTTTGTGAGGGAGGTTCATGCCAGTTTCCTTTGGCATGCAATGCTCCATAGACAACTTTTGTTATCAACTCACCAGGTACAATATAGGTGGGGTTTCTATTCCCCATCTTCACCAGATTGTCGTGGATGTAAGCGGCATAATTTATCTCTTTTGGTTTTCCTTTCTGCATTGCCCATGTGAAAGTGGTTGCAATGGCTCCAAGTGGCATTCTGTATTTTTGTGGCCGCTTTGTACACATGTGGAAGTATTGATTGTAGAGTTGGCTCATGATAGCCACCTTCGGGTTTGCAATGTCTTCAAATGTGTAGTTATTCTTCTTTTCCGAGTAGACCTTGACTTCATCTCGCCTCTTTGTCACACTGTCTCCTTTGTTTGAGATGTCAAGTGCGGCTGCCACCACCTTTTCTGTGATGAACTGCATCTTCTTTGATTGTGCTAAAAAATTCCCACACTCTTTTGATATCAATCCTTGCTGGCAAAGCTTCAAAGTAGTTGTGGAGATCCAGCATCTCCAAGTAATCCCCCATCTTGCTCCTGACAAATTCATTGAGCTCTCGTGGTATCATGGGTAGCTCCACTGCATTGCCTTCAGGATCTTTGAATACTCCTTGGTAGATTCTCAGATCATTGGACTCTAGCAGATCGTCTTGAATCCATGTGCTTGTGGTCTCCAGGGTTCCTTCTGGGATCACAAAAGGCTCCACTTCTTCTAAGTAGTCTTTTATAGTCATCCTTTTCTTCTTTATAGGTGATTTTGCGGCTACCATGGATCCTGTTGCACTCAGTAGTCCAAAGTTAATGTTTTTTACATATTAGCTGATAAACTGAGTTCTAACTACCCAAATGACTTGAAAATTAAAAATAAAGATCAAAAGGAACTAGGGAAACTCTACATGTGCTCACAGTAGCTTTCTGGCTAAAAATTTATCTTTCTAGCTTTCTACGCGTAGGATGTCTACCTTGTCTGTTTTTTGTTAAACTTGGCAAGCATGTGGCCCTTGACCTGTGCAACATGGCTATGTGATTGGAATTGGGTTTGGGCATCAAAAAGTGCAATTTTGGGTAGATTCAGGCTTTTGGCTCACAAATTGGGTAGGATGTCCTCAACAGGTGGAAAATGATATTCAAATGGGTTGAAAGTTGATTTACAGGCTTCTTACACCATGTAAATGGTTTTCATGAAGTCAGATCCTGCACAGTAGGTCAATATCACACTAGAGACATCCTATGCGTAGGATGTCTATTTTATCATAATGGTTTGAAATTGGTTCTGTGGGTAGCCCTTAGCATGTGGAACATGGCCCTGCTCTCAGATTTTGATTTGGATAAGCATTGGTGTGGCTAAGAGCATGTGTAGTGTTTTTAGGCTCAAAAAGTGCATCTTGGAGGTTTTGGGGGCCAAAGGTGATGGGAATGGCTTGAAATTTGATACATGAGCTTGTGAAGGTGTTATAAGAGATCTGGAACTCAAAAATACCATCTGGGGGTCAAATTGGTCATTTAGACATTCTATGCATGGGATGTCTATTTCATCAATTTTCACATATGACCCCACATTTACCTTGGTAATGGGTCATGATCAAAATATATATGACAATAGGTCAAGTGGACATTTATTTCCTATGGAGCATGTTGTTGGAAGCATGGTGGAGCCACATCATACAGATGATTGGTATTTAGATAGTGGTGCCACAAATCATATGACATATCATGGTGAATGGTTTGACAGAAAAGAGAAGTTAGAAGAGGATGAGTTTGTCACTATAGGTGATGATACTATGCATCGGATTACACATGTTGGTTCAGTTCCATTGCTAGAAAAAGATGGGACATACAACACATTGGGAGATGTTCTATATGTGCGGTCAATCACAAAGAATTTAGCATCAGTTGGACAAACGACAGATCAAGGGTTGCAAGTCCGTTTTAATCGTTATGGATGCTTCATAGAGGAGTTTCACAAAGGCAGACTAGGCAAGATATTGGCACGTGGAAGAAAGAAAGGTCGCTTGTTCTCATTGGAAGCTGGAGATCCATGTTTACACAGTGGTATGTATGCAAACAAATCAGCCACTCAAGATGATTGGGCAGAGTTATGGCATAAGAGAATTGGTCATGTCAATTTTAGAAGACTAAAGCATATGCAATCAAATCAAATTGTACATGGATTACCAAAGTTTGGCAGATTAAATTTTGATCATGTTTGTGAAGCTTGTCAATTTGGAAAGCAATCTCGTTTACCATTTCCAAAGAGGGGGAGAATTAGCCAAAGTTCTTTGGAAATTGTTCATTCAGATATTTGGGGACCTTGTGATCATGCTACATCAAATGGTTGTCGATATTTTATCACATATATGGATGATTATAGCAGAATGACATGGGTTTACTTTCTAAAGGCAAAGTCAGAGGCATTTGAGGTATTTTTGGAGTTCAAAGTTATGGTTGAGAAAGAGAATGGTTGTCAAATTAAATGCCTACGTACAGATGGAGGGGGAGAGTACATGTCACACAGTTTTGATGATTACTTACGTGAACAAGGCATAAGAAGACAGATTACTTGCAGATACACACCACAACAAAATGGAGTTGCTGAGAGAAAGAATAGAGTCATAGCAGAGATTGCAAGAGCCATGATGAATGAGATGAATATGCCATTAACATACTGGGCTGAAGCAGTTCATACAGCTGTACACATTATGAATCTAACACCAACAGCTGCCATTCATGAAATTTCACCTTATGAGAGACTTTATGGGATCAAGCCAACAGTTTCCTACATGAAAGTTTTTGGATGTGTTTGCTATGTTCATGTGCCAAATGAAGCAAGAAAGAAGATGGAGCCAAAGGCAGTGAAGTGTATATTCTTGGGCTACCCAGTTGAAAAGAAAGGTTACAAGTGCTATGATCCTACGACAAGACAAGTTTATGTCAGTAGAGATGTCAGATTTTGTGAGCATGAACCATGGTATAAACCAAAGCCAGTGATGATAGAAGATGAGTATGAAGAGCAAGAGAATGTGCGTCATGTTGTTGATAAGCCAGGACCATCAACAAGAACTATTTCAGGACCACATATGGCAGAGGAGAGTACAGGAAGTGTCAACCCATGGAGCAGTCGTTTGCGAGATAAGAAGCAAGACGAGAAAGGCAAGAAGAAAGTGGTTGAAGAGAGTTCTGGAGATGAAAGCCTCGATGAAGAGCATGGTTTACCACATTTGAGGACACCTGGCAGTAAGCATATTGAGAAATATGTACCCCCATATGCAAGAGTTGAAGAGAAGAGTGCACCACAGTTGAGAAGATCAGAGAGGGTGCGTTATTCAGTTGATAGATTGGCATACAACGGTTACATGCGTACACATTATGCATACATGGTTTCACGTGTGTAACATAAAGAGCCTATATGTTTTCAAGAGGCAATTGGAAAATCAGAATGGGAGTCAGCTATGGATGATGAGATGGATGCTCTTGTGAAGAATGACACTTGGGATTTGGTTCGCTTGCCAAGTGGAAAGAAAGCAATTGGTTCAAAATGGGTATACAAAGTCAAGTGCAAGTCAAATGGTAGTGTGGAAAGATACAAAGCGAGGCTTGTTGCTAAAGGTTATGCACAAACAAAAGGTCTTGATTATGATGAGACATTTAGTCTAGTTGTAAAGATGACAACAGTCAGATTGGTGATAGCAATGGCAAGTATGTTCGGTAGGAAGTTACGGCAAATGGATGTGGATAATGCATTCTTGAATGGTGACTTGGAAGAAGAATTTTATATGATACAGCCAGAGGGTTATCAACATCCAGAGTTTCCATATTATGTGTGTAAGTTGAAGAAAGCATTGTATGGTTTGCAGCAAGCATCTAGAGCTTGGTGTGAAAAGATAACCAGATTCTTGAAGAAGATTGGATTTAAACAATCTACTGCTGATCACTCATTATTTTTGAAGCATGTTGATGGAGAGATCGTCGTTATTGTTATATGTTGATGACTTGATTCTCACTGGAAGTCATGTTGAGCAAATTTTGCATGTCAAGAAGAGTTTGTTGAGAGAATTCAACATGAAGGACCTTGGTGAGTTGAGATATTTCTTGGGAATTGAAATTGTCAATACTTTGTCAGGAATTTGGATGATACAAAGACAATACGCGTTGGATATGCTTGAGAAGTATGGAATGACAGCGTGCAAACCGGTTGATACACCTCTTGATCAAAATGTGAAGTTTTTTTATGATGGACATTACATTGAGGATGTCACTATGTATCGCAAGATGGTTGGAAGCCTTATTTACTTGACAATAAGAAGGTCAGATTTGAGTTATGCAGTGGGTGTTGTGAGTCAATTTATGCAAAATCCATGTAAACGTCATCTTGATGCAGTGAGACGGATAATGAGATATGTGAAAGCCACTGTCAGTTATGGAATGTTTTATGAAAAGAATGGGAAGCTTTGTCTTTATGGTTACACAGATGCAGATTGGGCAGGAGATTTTATGGATAGAAGATCTACAAGTGGTTATGCATTTTCCATTGGTAATGGTATGATAAGTTGGAGTAGCAAGAAGCAATCAACTGTAGCATTATCAAGTACAGAAGCTGAATATCGTGGAGCAGCTTTGGCAGCATGTGAAGAGTCATGGTTGAGAGTACTTATAGTAGACTTTGGTTTTGACTATCTTGACAGTGTCATTATATATTGTGACAATATTAGCAGCATCATGTTGGTAAAGAATCCAGTCTACCATGCTCGCACTAAACACATTGAGGTCCATTATCACTTCATTAGAGAAAAAGTTTTGGCAGGTGAGATTGATTTGGTGTATGTGAAGACAAATGATCAAGTTGTGGATATATTCACAAAAGCTCTTGGAAAGGAGAAGTTTTGCTACTTTCGTGAAGCATTGGGAATCCATCATATGCAAGCTCACTCTGAGCTTGAGGGGGAGTGTTAAAGAATATGATGTTAAAGAATATGTCCATTGTGCTATGGGCGACTGGACACTGACTACACTATGTTGTAAATATACTTTGGATAATAGTTCAAAAGAGAAGAAGAGAAGAGCAGCTCGTTGAATGGCTGCTATAGAGTAACGATTGTGTGTGTGTGTGTCTCGATGTGTGTTGGTGTGTGTGTGTGTAGTCTTCTTTCCTACCTTCTCCATCACCTGCGCACTCTACACATGATAGTTTCCCAGAATCCAAGATAGGTAAACATCCAATGACAGCTACAATTATAACTATCAGAATATGGTAGTATTCTAGTAATCCAAAAAATCTATGCATAACTAGCACCACCACCAAGCTTTTAGCCTTTACACTCACCATCTGATTGTAAACAAATCCAAAAAAGTATATATATGATAGGTTAGATGTTATATTCTAGCACATTAGCAATCACAAAATTAGAGTGAATGTATGCAGTCAGTATCAAGTAAAAAGAAGAAGGCCCCATTTGTAAAGATCAGTTAAATCAGCCCAACTTTGTTAAATGGAAGAACCAGACCCTGCTATTATTGAAACATACCAAAGATTAAGCATGAAGATGTAGAGACTGTGTATAACCAGCTAGATTAGTCCAAGTAAAAGCTCCCCCCTTTTTTTTAATGTAATATCACCAATTGCACCCATCAAGAATGGCAGTATAACAAGTAACCCTCCTTCCATTACTCAGAAAAAGGCATGGATAACCAGAAACTCACAAGGCATTCAGCCTTTATATTCCCCATCAGTGTCAAAACACCAAAATAATCACCATATGAAAGATTCGATGCCATCTACTAGTATTAAAACTTAACAAAGCCATCAGATTTAAAACAGTCCTACCTCCTGTGAGGCACCGGGTGTCCAACATTATGTTTTCAAGAGATGAATCAACAACACCATTCCTTCCTCTTACATTTTCTCAAGAAAAAACAACAAAGTCTAAGTGAGGGCGCAGAAGATCCCTCACCTCTTTGTATATGATCTTGAAGCACCAAGGAGGATCATATAATGCACTCCTTAATGTGATAGCTGCCTGGTTTAGAGACAGAGTGAATGTAAGATTCCGCAACAGAGGCAATCCCCAAAGAGATCCGGGCCGCGATGCAGTATGATAGCCACGACAGTTTGATGGAAACTCGCAGAGTCAATGAACTCGAAAACCGCCCAAAATACTCAAGAGGCCAAAGTATAAGTTAAGAGATAGATTAGGGGGTAGTATCCATAGGGTAGCCCCAAAAGTTGATAAAAAGCACTAACTTCACCAGCAGTTATACAGCACAGGGTAGCAATTCAATTTTACCAAGTGAGTGTGTGTGTGTGTGTGTGTGTGTGTGTGTGTGTGTGTGTGTGTGTATGTGTGTGTAGCTATGGTCAGCTTGTTGTGACAAAGTGTGTGTGTGTGTGTGTGTGTGTGTGTGTGTGTGAGAGAGAGAGAGAGAGACAGAGAGCAGCAGTTGGTCCCATAGCCGATCATGAACAAAGGCGAGTAAGCCCAAGTTTACGAATCCTGAACAGGGAGAAAATCTAGGACGGGTGGCGAGCAATTACAGGTTAACAACAACGGAACGCATACAAACTGTTGACTTTGTTTAAAGGTTTTTGCGCTAAATTTCTCTGAACTTTGAAGGTGTTCTCAACTTCAAATTCAAATTTAAAGGTAAATTTCAAAATTTATGGGTGGGATTACACTAGACCTAGGTTTTTCCTATTAACTTCATAGGCATTCTCACCTTCAAATTAGAATAGAGAGTTAAATCTCAAAAATTATAGGTGGGATTACACCAAAAATTATAGGTGGGATTACACCAAACCTAGGGTTTTTTGAGCACTTAAATACATAGTGCTTCTCTATAAACTTCATGGATTTGCTCATCTTCAAATCTAGAATTTAAAATTTGTAGGTGGGATTACACTAAACCTAGCCTTTTTCCTAGCACCAGCACTCAGATATATAGTGCTTTTTTTCAAAAACTTGGAAAAACTACATATGAGAAAAGTATATTGAACGTCTTTACCTGATTTTCCTAAAACTTGCCTCTAAAATTTGGAGATTTTCCTTTAAAATTTGAAGGTTTATACGAATGTGGAGGTTTCCATCAAGGGCTCTTGGAGAATCCCGCAAAAAATTGAAAATTGAAAAACCTACATATGATAAACTTTTAGAGACAAATTTACTATAATTGAAGGTTTTTATATTTAAATTTTTTAGTTTGTGTGTATGATGATGATTGTATACCTCCCCTTTGATCTATAGTTCATCTTGCTAATTTCTATGAACTTTGTAAGTTTTCTCACCTTTAAATCTAGAATTTAGAGGTAACCCTCAAAATTTGTACGTAGGATTACACTTAACGTTGTCTTGCCGCTCCGCTCCCATGACAAGAAAATGAGCAAAGGAATGATGTTCAAGAGTATTTGAATCCTGCATGGTTAATCAGCAGTTATAAGGGCTTGCTAACAAGCCAATTTTTAAGCTTAAAGTGTGCCAGATGCGGCTCTAAGGGTCAGAAGATGTCTTGGTAATGCTAAACAGTGAGTATTCTTGAAGTGGTCATAGCTGGGATTTTATTAATCCAAGTTGAAGTACTCAAAAAGCTCTACATGCCTGTCTTTACGGCTCGTCAATCGGAGCTATAGGTAAGAAGTTATGACAGTTTTAAGTTGAGTCAATAGCAGATCTGTACCGGATTGAGCACCTGCTGATAAAAGGTCAAAGGTGATAGGAATGCATGAGTCCCAAGTGCTCACTTTTAGGATCATGTCGGTCTTTTTAGTTTGTCAATCGGGATTTCAGTTGGCAAGATATAGCCAATTTAAGTATCACTGGGGGCCGGGTTCGAACTGCCCTAGTCGGCTCGGTCGAAGTGCTCTCTGGGAATTTTTGACATTGACCAAGTTTTGAGATACCATGCAGAAATGGTTTGCTTGATATGTTGAGCCTAACAAGAATTATTTATTGGAGTTTGCTTATAGCAGGAAATTTCCAACACAGCTATGGCTTTAGCAAATACGAAGTCGAGGGTTTTTGCATCTTAATGGCTTGCGGCAAGAACACTAAAATGAGCAATAAAATTCATGATGATATTGTCATTAAAAACCAGTTGTCATGCTTGCCAATGCGGTGCCTGGCAATGCTTTGCTAATATGTATGCTTAATGGGGTGTCAACCCAAAGCAAAGCCGCCCAATGAACGTGCTTGGCAATGCTTTAGCCGACATGTATACTAAATGTGGTGAGGCCCTTACAAAGGCCATGTCACTAAGCAAAGCCGCCCAAGGGCCATTAAGAATGGCCGCCCGTTTTTAAGCAAAGGGGTTTTTTTTAAATTCAACCTAAGTGTGAAGAGGGAAGAAAAAACAAAAGCATAGCGCACAGCAAAAGCCGCAGGCAGCGAGGAGGAAAGGGAAGCTTGCAGCACGTGCTACGCTGCTCGAATGAACTCGCCACAAAAGTGTAAATTGCAAGAGGTCCCCTCGCGGTCCTTTTCGGCACCGTTTTCATCGGGTTTGGCGCAGGTCCGAATGAAAAGCGGCCACGTCATCAAGGGCTAGGACCCATTAGCGACGTCGCTAATGGGTGCCTAGCTAATTTTAGCAAGAGAGGCATGTAACCTACAAAAAGGAAGGGACTCGTGGATTCTTGGCTATCCATCATCATCTTGTTGTGGAGTTCTTCTCCTTCATGAGGGCTCCTCTTCATCTTCTTGAAGGAAGCTCTTAAGCTCCGAGAATCCTCTTGAAACCGAGAATCCAAATCTCTTAAACTCTCATTTAAAAGCTCTTAAGCCATCGGTAACCTACTCTTAACCTCTTAAGCCATCATTAACCTACTCTTAACCTCGTATACCATCCAAACCCTAATCGAATTCTAAAGCTTAAGCTCATAATCTTTCAATAACCTACTCTCCAAGCACTCTTAAGCCGAATTAAGCCTATTAACTCGAAGCCATAAGCCAAGATCTGAAATCGAGCCTAATCTTTCGGATGCCAAGCCAAAGCTAAGCCTAATACAATTCCTAAGCTTCTTAATCTCAAAAGCTTGAGCCAAGCTCTATACATCAAGCCTAATCTCTCGAGCTAGTTCTCGGCAAGGCACGCAAGCAAGGAAGATGGAGGTCGAAGCTTGAGCAAAATCTTGTCATGATTAAAGCAGGTAAGGAATTGAAGCCTACAAGATCATGGAACTAAGCAGATGCATAATCTCAATTCATTAGCCAAGCCTAATCTCTGAGCCTAATCTTAAATCATTAGCCGAGCCTAAACCCATTCAATTCTAGAAGACAAATCAGATGGCCATTGGAAGAGGAAGTTCCTAAGCCATAACGAGAAGAAGCAAAAGGCAGTATTAAGCAAGTCATTATCACTTTTCTTGATTAGCACCTGGTTTAAGCAAGGATTCATCTTATAAGCAGCATTAAGCCTCCATTAATGATTGATTAATGTTGATTAGGGTGGCTTAACTGGAATTAAGAGTATCGTTTGTTTCGAGCTCTGTCTTGTTAATTGTGCCTGCTGCATCTCTTTTCCCCACACCTCTCACAGTTAGGGGCCCAGTACCTTCCCGGCTCACCATTCGTACAATTATCCCCCGACATTCTTGGTGAACCCGACACGAAACGAGTCGTGGTGGGAGGTCAAGATGGAGATTCCAGCAGAATTGAAGCATTTCATTGAAGATTACAACCTGAATAGCTTTGATAAAAATCTAGCAACAGCAGATCTACCAAAAAAGTGGGGCTTAGTTAAGGGATGCTTGCAAGAAGTAAAAGCTATGAAGATGAAAAAGCAGCTTGATGATGTAGTGGAGATGGCACTTGATGCTGTACACGAACGGTATGGGATTTTTCAAGGGCATGATCTAGATGGACTCCTTGCATGCTATCAAGCGGAGATGAAGAGCCGAGGAATTCCAGAAGATCGGATGATTTCGACCTTTGAAGAAGTTGTAACCTCCGAGTTTAAAGACAAGGTTCAAGAACTGGCAGAGACATACCCCACACAGTGGGATTATTTTGTAGAAGGGTTTGTTCATGAAAGGTCAAAAATTATAGAGTTAACAATGAAGGAGATTAATGAACGAGGCCAGATTATTTTCTATAAAGAAGAAGGGGATCATATGCAGTTCCTTAATTAAGATCAATTTTGGGACCATATTTCTACAAGAAGTCAATCCCAGGAAAATACAGCTTTGGAAGAAGCAGATTCAACGACAAAGGACCATTTTTGAGCAACCAAGCAAAGGTACATGATGGATTACTGCTGAAACACAAATGTATGAATTTTTCTTGAAGATTACTTGCATGGAAGTTACTTCGAATAATGGTTCTAGTGAAGAGCTAGACTGTACATCAAAAAATTTCAAGCTACTGACCTTGTCATGGGATGCTCTCAACAAGTTTATCAAGAAGATGAGCCACTAAAAGCTTCTAATGGTTCTATTGGCACTATAGCTAAACAGAGCAGCAGATTTATTGCAGATGATTGCATAAACAAATCCATAATACATGCAATAGCTGATGAATTGGGCGAGAATGTGAACCTAACACATGATGTACCTGATAATATCAATGAGTTTATGGTTGCTTTTGGCAATATGTTTGCCGATTCAATTATCACATAAGTAGATTCCATAATTGATGGGTTTTTGACCCAATTTGAAGGAGAAGATTATAGCGGTATAGCTCAGCTTTGTGATGCATGTATCCCTTCAGAAGGGGTGCCTGATGAACCTTTTCAAAGTAATAATGGATTGCTAAGTAGCATGGACGTAGATGAGGAAGCAGAGGGCGATATTGAAGATTGCCTACATCATGTTGATTGTGAGCAGGATATTGACATGGATTGTACATCTATGCTTATATATGGGCTGCAAGAGGAGCCAACTCCTATAGCTTTGATGAATGATGAGACTTCCAAGGTTGATTTTTTCAAGGATGTTATGGATGAACATTTTTAGGACAAAGCTATTATTCATTATCAACCTCAAGAGCCAGGTAAAAGTCTCTCTGATGATACAAGTCCAGAAAGTCCTAAGATTTTTCATAATGGCTGTGAAGCTAGAAGGGGTGATGATGCTATATCATCCCTGATAATGCATAAGTGCTCAGGATTTTTCATTTCTTTGGGCAATGTGCCAAATGTGGCTGGATTTGGATATTATTCCTAATTCTTAAGTCAGTGATGTCCTCGCTACTAGTAAAAGGGAGTCAGAATTCTTTGATTCTTGCTAGTAACGACATTAAGTTACCAAACGTTTATGACATGTGGCTGCTGCACTATGCTTCAGGTGAAGCTCTAGTATATTGCGGAGGCTATCAGTGCTATGTGATTTTAATGGTATTGGAGCACTTGAGTTTGGCGGGGTTCACTAAACATATTTTTATAATTGCATGCTCTGGCGATACGACCACTATGGCTCAAAGATTTATGATGGGATAGCTACTAGATAATTGAGCTAGACTATTGATGTTATGATTTACACCTTCTTTTTGTTTTACATAGCTTTATTAACTACGTGAGCTTGATGACAAGTAGCTTAAGGTATTTATAGAAGATGCAGCTTGAAGACCGGTTGGCACAGACCGGAGGTTGTGCAGGTTCAGAGGGGGTGAATGTCGTGCCACTCCGCTCCCATGACAAGAAAATGAACAAAGGAATGATGTTCAAGAGTATTTGAATCTTGCATGGTTAATCAGCAGTTATAAGGGCTTGCTAACAAGCCAATTTTTAAGCTGAAAGTGTGCCAGATGCAGCTCTAAGGGTTAGAAGATGTCTTGGTAATTCTAAACAGTGAGTATTCTTGAAGTGGTCATAGCTGGGATTTTATTAATCCAAGTTGAAGTACTCAAAAATCTCTACATGCCTGTCTTTACGTCTCGTCAATCGGAGCTACGGGTAAGAAGTTATGACAGTTTTAAGTCGAGTCAATAGCAGATCTGTACCGGATTGAGCACCTGCTGATAAAAGGTCAAAGGTGATAGGAATGCATGAGTCCGAAGTGCTCACTTTCAAGAGCATGTTGATCTTTTCAGTTCGTCAATTGGGGTTTCAATTGGCAAGATATAGCCAATTTAAGTATCACCGGGGCAAGAATTATGTACTGGAGTTTTCTTATAGCAGGAAATTTCCAACACATCTATGGCTTAAGCAGATACGAAGTCGAGGGTTTTTGCATCTTAATGGCTTGCGGCAAGGTCTGCAACACTAAAATGAGCAATAAAATGATGATATTGTCATTAAAAACCAGTTGTCATGCTTGCCAATACGGTGCCAGGCAATGCTTTGCCAATATGTATGCTTAATGGGGTGTCAACCCAAAGCAAATCCGCCCAATGAACGTGCTTGGCAATGCTTTAGCCGCCATGTATATTAAATGTGTTGAGGCCCTTACAAAGGCCATGCCACTAAGCAAAACTGCCCAAGGGCCATTAAGAATGGCTGCCCGTTTTTAAGCAAAGGGTTTTTTATTTATTGAACCTAAGTGTCAAGAGGGAAGAAAAAACAAAAGCATGGTGCATAGTAGAAGCCACAGGAAACGAGGAGGAAAGGGAAGCTTGCAACGCGTGCTACGCTGCTCGAATGAACTCGCCACAGAAGCGTAAATTGCAGGAGGTCCCCTCGCGATCCTTTTTGGCACCATTTTTGTCGGGTTTGGCGCAGATCCGAATGAAAAGCTGTCGTGTCATCAAGGGCTAGGACACATTAGCGACGTCGCTAATGGGGTTCCTAGATAATTTTAGCAAGAGAGGCATGCAACCTACAAAAATGAAGGGACTCGTGGATTATTGGCTATCCACATCATCATCTTGTTGTGGAGTTCTTCTCCTTCATGAGGGCTCCTCTTCATCTTCTTGAAGGAAGCTCTTAAGCTTTGAGAATCCTCTTGAAATCGGGAATCCAAATCTCTTAAACTCTCATTTCAAAGCTCTTAAGCCATCGGTAACCTACTCTTAACCTCTTAAGCCCTCGTCAACCTACTCTTAACCTTATATACCATCCAAAGCCTAATCGAATCCTAAAGCTTAAGCTTATAATCTTCCAATAACCCACTCTCTAAGCGCTCCTAAGCCGAATTAAGCCTATTAACTCGAAGCCATAAGCCAAGATCTGAAATCAAGCCTAATCTTTCGGATGCCAAGCCAAAGCTAAGCCTAATCGAATTCCTAAGCTTCTTAATCTCAAAAGATTGAGCCAAGCTCTATACATCAAGCCTAATCTCTCGAGCTAGTTCTCGGCAAGGCACGCAAGCAAGGAAGATGGAGGTTGATGCTTGAGCAAAATCTTGTCACGGATTAAAGCAAGTAAGGAATTGAAGCCTATAGGATCATGGAACTAAGCCGATGCCTAATCTCAATTCATTAGCCAAGCCTAATCTCTGAGCCTAGTCTTAAACCATTAGCTGAGCCTAAACCCTTCAATTCTAGAAGACAAATCAGATGGCCATTGGAAGAGGAAGTTCCTAAGACATAACAGGAAGAAGCAGAAGGTAGTATTAAGCAGGTCATTATCACTTTTCTTGATTAGCACCTGGTTTAAGCCAGGATTCATCTTGTAAGGAGCATTAAGCCTCCATTAATGATTGATTAATGTTGATTACGTGGCTTAATTGGAATTAAGAGTACCGTTTGTTTCGAGCTCTGCCTTGTTAATTGTGCCTGTTGCATCTCTTTTCTTCACACCTCTCACAGCCAGGGTCCCAGTGCCTTCCCGGCTCACCATTCGCACAATTATCCCCCGACAATGTAGGTTTTTTTTTTAGCACTTCAGATAGCGCTTTTTTCCAAATACTTGGAAAACCTTCATATGAGAAATTTTAGAGGAAAATGTACATATTTGAAGATTTTTACACGATTTTTCTAAAAAATTTCTCTAAAAGCTTGGAGATTTGCATCTAAAATTTGAAGATTTTTACTAAATTTAGAGGTTTCCATCAAGGGCCAATCCTACAAAAAATGATTCTGTATGAGAAATTTTAGAAGAAAATTTACTATATTTGAAGGTTTTCAAGTTTTATTTTCTCAATTTGCATGCATGATGATGATTCAATGCGTGCTCTCTGATTATTAACTCATCCCTACTAATTGGTCCCAAAGTCAGTAAAACTTGCAACTCCTCAAGATCTCTACCTTGTGGATCCCTCTAGAGTGTGTTTTGTCAGTGTTAATCTTTGGGCTTTCACTAAGGAACTTGAGAAGTCATCATTCATAGTTTCCCTTTCTAGAAACTTACATCCAAGTCACGCGCTTCGCATGCCAGCACAACTAGCTTTTTTCTGCTTATTAAATGGCCTAAATGATATCAACATTGGCTTGCACATTGAAGGTATGTTATTATTATCCAATGCCAACATTTAAGAAGTTGACATGAATGAAAGAATTCATGATGAGATTCTTATCAAGGGCTCTTGGAAAAGGTTAAAAAACAGATTATGGTTGAAAATGCTATACTCAACATGTACACTAAGTGTGATCATGTACTGAAAAATGCACAACAAGCTCTCGATGGTATTAATGTTTGTAGTTTAGGATGCCGCATATGTCTGAAAGGAGAAGGGTGAGGTAAGGAAGCTTTGAGTAGTTTTCACATGAGGCAAGGTGAGGGCTTGTGTCCAGATACAATTTTGTATCCTTATATCTCAAAGATATGTGGCATCATGGAAGTATTTGGCATAAGCAAACTAGAATGACTATTGAGGGGTAAAAAAACCATCCTGGTTCAAAATGTTTTGGTCAATATGTACACCATATTTAAATGAGCCTCTTGGAATACACTTATGTGGCCCTTAGCACCCCTATTCTTAGGGGTTCTTACTCTTTAGGGTCACTTTGAGGAAAATTTACTATATTTACATCGAACTTAGATTTTCTTCAAGCACTTAGGTACACAATGCTTTTTTCAAAAATTAAAAAAACCTACCTATGAGAAATTTTAGAGGCAACTTTATTGTATTTGATGGGTTTTACACTAAATTTGTCTAAACTTTGTAGGAGTTCTTACCTTCAAATCTAGAATTTAGAGGTAAATCTCAAAATTTGTAGGTCAAATTACAGTAAACATAGGTTTTTTCTAGCATTCAGATACACAATACTTTCTCCCAAAAACTTGGAAAACCTACCCATGAAAACTTTTAAAGGAAACTTTATTTTATTTGCAGGTTTTATTTTGTAGGTGGGATCACATTAAACCTAGGTTTTTTTTTAGCACTCAAATACACAATATTTTTTCCAAAAGACTTAGAAAATCTACATATGATTATAGTAAGCGTACACTCAATTTCTAAGTGTGATTGCACCAAACCTAGCCCTTTTTCCATCATTTTTTGAAGGTGTCATTGATCTAGCATCTAATGATGATGGTGAAGAGGCAAATTCTCCCTCATCTAGGTTGTAGGCTAGCACATTAATGGTTTCTTGAACTATTGGTTTGCTTGAATGTGGGATGGGTATGGAGCTAATTCTTTGAAGGCTAGCAGCCTAACAACATGCTTTGATGTCTTGTAAACCATTCTTCATCTCTTCCTACATCAAGTTAAGGGCCAATCCCATGGACTCGAGAATGTCGAGTCTAATGCATAAGTCATCCAATGAGAAAACATGAGCTATGCTTCTTTTCACCTCTTGTAAATGCTTGGAATCGTCCATTGTTAGCATACGAGCTCAATGTGAGTGCAACGAAGTGGTGATGGTACTCCTCACAAGATGGCTCATTGAGTGGCGATGGCACCACACATCTTCTGCACGTCCATGGCCAATTGCATCTCTTAGATGTGTGGTACACATAGGCATGATCGTCTTCCATGTTGGCCAAAGATGTGCACTAGATCCTTGGAGAAGCTATTTAAGGTTAAATTATCCTTCATCATGGAGTTGGAAGGCCCTATGTAGCTCTCTTTTTTCTCAAAAAATTAGACATTGTGTGTGTGTGTGTGTGTGTGTGTGTGTGTGTGCGCGCGCAGTGTACAACAAACACCATAAATGTTGGAGAGTTCATGACTTGAAAACAAAGATTGAGAAAAAAATGGAATGTCACCTACAAATTTTGAAACGCTACCTCTAAATTATAAATTAGAAGATAAGAAAACCTACAAAATATGAAGGTACTTAGTATTTAAATTTCTTTTTGGACGCGAGAGAGAGAGAGAGAGAGAGAGAGAGAGAGAGAGAGAGAGAGAGAGAGAGAGAGAGAGAGAGAGAGAGAGAGAGAGAGAGAGAGAGAGAGAGAGACTCCAATGGCTGTGTGTGTGTGTGAGTGAGAGAGGGAGAGACTCATTATCCTTTGTGTGTGTGTGTGTGTGTGTGTGTGTGTGTGTGTGTGTGTGTGTGTGTGTGTGTGTGTGTGTGTGTGTGAGAGAGAGAGAGAGAGAGAGAGAGAGAGAGTACGACTCTGAAAATGGCAGTGGCAAGAGAATGAGTCTCATTGTGTGTATATTAATCTCTCTCAAGTACGACTCTGAAAATGGCAGTGGCAAGAGAATGAGTCTCATTGTGTGTATATTAATTTCCGAAGTGAACAGGTTCAACAAAATTGATTCTCATCTCCTATTTTACATACAATGTCTTCCGGCACTCGCAAGGGTTCTTCTTCTTCAACAAGGTCCACAACCATTGTGGAAAATGATCCAAAATCTCCTAAGTATGGAGATAGCAACACAACCACCCAACCAACGACATCGGAAACCATGATCATGGCGTACTTGGTATCGAAGAGACCGTAAACAAACAAGGCGAAGACTTACGAGCACTTGCAATGGAGAATGGCACACTAAGGGTACCTGTGGTTGAGAATGAGAATCTCAAGAGGACACTTGAGATGCAAACAACACGTTTGATGCAACTTGAAGAGGAAGTCAAGGAATGTAAACGCTCTCTTGTGGACTTGAATGCTTTGAAGGAGCGGATGAGCAAAGTAGAGCATGACCATGTATTGAAAGAGGAGAAATTTGACACTATGATCCGGGATGTATGCAACATGAAAAATGTATGCACAAACAAGTCTTGGGCTGATGTATGTGGTAGCAATGTGGTTTCTAATTCCTCACTCATGCAAGCTATGGTTCAAACAAAGAATGTTGAGAATGTGGATGTGGAGGAGTTGAAGGAACGGGAGCGACGTTCCAAGAACATTGTTATTCGTGGAATTCTCGAAGAGAAGTTAGAGACACCTCCTTCTCTTGCCATTGTTATTGAAGATTTCTTCAAAACCCACTTTGGCATGTCCGGACTTATGGTCTATGGAGCACATAGAGTGGAGAAGCAAGGAGCTCCTCGCTCGGGAGAACGGCCAATTGTATGCACCATGCCGGATGAGACCAAGAGAAAGATTATCCTTGATAATAGTTGGATCTATTTGAGGGATACAAAATGTTTTGTATGTGAAGATCACACTATTAAGCAACAAAATATGCGTCGCAAGGCATATGAGGAAAAGAATAATAAAAACAAGGAGATCTCTCATGAAGAAAATGTGCCCAAGGAGGAGGCAAGTCTCTCAAGCAAATAGGGATGCGTGACCTATGAGACCGAGTTACAATTGAAAATATGCTTTTGGAATTGTAATGGATACCCATGGAATGCGGGGGTTGGCATTGATGAACTAACAAGCAAAGCCGATGTTGTACTTCTTGTTGAAACTTGGGAGCATGATACACAAAGGATTAACGGCTTGGAGGATTACAATGTACATTCATTGATGTGGTCAAAGAATCTCAAGCAACGAAGAGGACAAGGAGGGTTAGCATGTATGGTTAAGAAAGGAGTGGAAGATTTTGTATCGATTGTGAAAGATGACAAGTACAAACGTTATGTATGGCTGAAAATTATGACACCAAAAAGAGCACCCATTTTTGTAGCCGGTTGCTACATTCCTCATCATGATTCTCCCTTTTATGCTTGCATGGATAGAGATCAACCATTTTCTAATTTGGAAGAGGACATTGCTTATTTCAAAGGTGAAGGTGATGTTATTGTATTTGGGGATATGAATGCTCGCACAAAAACATTGCAACATGATACTCAACAATTTGATATGCCATACATTTCAAGGGAGTTGGAGGAAGTTCACTTGTATGATCGTACTTCAATGGATGAGAAAGAGCCGGATCACTATGGAAAGTTACTTTTACACATGTGTAATAGCACGGGTATGCTCATTGCCAATGGTGTATCTTTGTGGAGTGGAACCAATGGATTTACATGTAGAAGACATAATGGGGATAGTGTGATTGACTATATGCTACTCTCTGAAGCCATCATGTATCGCATAAAGAGTTTTATGTTTGGTCAATGGACCCCGGAATCTGACCATCGCACCTTATGTATTGACCTTTCATGTGGAGAAGCAACTAAGCATGATAATCTCAGCCAAAGGAAAGAGAAGTTATCACTATGTATGGATTTCAAACGGGCACCAATGTACATTGAAATGGTTGAGCAAAACTTATGGATAACAAAGCTTCAATGTGATACACCATTGGAAACTAAATGGGAAGCTTTCAAGAAAGCTATTTGTTCTTGTGCGGAAGAATGCTTTGCCATAAAGCATCTCCATGGTATCCACAAAGATAGATCACGCAAAAGGTGGTTTGATAAAGAATGTCAAGATGCTCGAAAGTCCTTGATAAAGCTTGATGCAACTATGGACAAAGACAACTATCAAAGTCATTTGCGTACATACAAGGCATTGATTCAAAAGAAGAGAAGAAGATGGGAAGTAAAGCAACAAGAATTTCAAGTCCAAGAAAAGGCACATGCATGTGGAAGATTTTGGAGAAACTTGAGAGGCAAGCGGGTTGAGAATTTTGGTAACTTGAGTCTAGTGGATATGTACACACATTGTAGGCAATTATATGAGCAAGAAAATACTGAAAAAATGCCATTTTATGGTTCACTCCCATGTATGCCGTCTTTTTTTACTATTGAGGATGTATGCGGTGGGCTTGAAAAGTTGGTCACTCGCAAAGCGGGAGATCTTCAAGGTATCAAGCCGGAGATGATCAAATGGACGGGAGATTTTACCCATGAGTGGATGTGTGATATGTTTAACCTTGCACTTCAACATGGTATGCCTTATGATTGGAGTACTAATTGGGTTAAGCCTTTGCATAAAGGAGGGGATGTAAAGAATGTAAGCAACTACCGGACTATAATGATTGGGTCTCTTATGGCAAAGTTGTTTGGGTGCATAATGGAGATGAAATTGAGTGATTGGGCTGAAGAGAATGACAAGCGTGCAAAGGGACAAGCGGGTTTTCGTCGATGCCATAGCACCATTGATCATCTTGTCACTCTTCGTGTTCTCATGGAGGAAAGTCAGTTGAAAGGCAAGCGATTGTATTGTTGTTTTGTGGACTTTAAGAAAGCCTTTGATATGATTCCACGTAACAATTTGTGGAGAAGGATGGAAGAACTCCAAGTGCCAAGTGAGTTTATGCTTGCGGTTTCTCGAATCTATGAGAAGGTGATTTGTCAATTGCGCATGGGAAGAGAAATTTCAGAAATTTTTGTAAGCACTATTGGGGTTAAACAAGGATGTCCATTGTCACCAACTCTCTTTGGTCTATGCATCGATCAATTGGAACAAATGGTACTTGAATTTATGCAAGAAGAAGGCATTGAAGAGGTCACTATTTGCAATGCGGTAATCATGCTTTTGTTGTATGCGGATGATGTAGTGCTTCTAGCACACACTTTAGAAGATGCACAAAAGCTTATGGTTGTCCTTGAGAACTTTTGCTTGCATAGTGGGCTGATTGTAAATGAATCCAAAACAAAGGTTATGCTTGTGAAAACCAACCATAAGGAGAAGCCATGCATTGTGTACAACAACGAGACACTTGAAGTTGTTGAGAGCTTTAAGTACCTTGGCCTTGAGGTTCCATCCAATCACAAGTGGCATGAATGTGCTATGCGTCGTTTGGAAGCGGGAAAAAGAGCATATTATGCATTTGAGAACATGTGTAATGCGGGAAACATGAAGTGTTGGGTTCTCAAGAAGTATCTTTTTGATGCATTGGTGACACCGGTTCTTCTTTATGGAGTTGAAGTGTGGGGCGGGAGCATCTCAAAATCTACTTGGAAAGAGTTTGAGAATGTCCAAAAGCGTTTTCTTACAAAATTTCTCCAAGTTAAGACACAAACACCATATATGCTCTTACTTCTTGAGTCGGGATCTCTTCCAATTGAGGTTATGGGCATGGAAAGGGTTGTGGAGTACATGATAAAGATGCGTCAAAACCCCTCACATCGACTTCCTACAATTGCATGGGAAGCAAGCAAAAAAGTTCAAAAGACGCATAAAAGCAAGATCTTGAGCACGGGATGGATGCAAGACATAAAGAAGTGGTTTGGGAGATGGGATGCATTACACTTGCTACATGATGCTTCAATTGACTCTCAAGTGAATGAAGCTTTTCTACAACGCCAATGTATTACGGCTTGGGAGAAATCCGGTGGGTCACGCTTCATACATTACACCACCTATATTGCCCCCAACTACAAAACCATGTTCTTCGCTGAGAGAGGAAACCGTACTCACACTTACATGCTTGAGCCTATTCCCTTGTCCGCGATACGCACTATCGCAGCAATTCGGCTTAGCTCCCATTTCCTTCGATGCGAGATAGGGCGTTGGGACAATGGAGAAGAGTCAAATCGATTGTGCACCGAGAGTCACTCATCAGCCATACACATACTACATCACATGTAACTTTGGTTCCATAGGTCATATTTGACCTCCGAGGACGATAATAAAATCTATCTATCTATCTATCTCTCTCTCTCTCTCTCTCTCTCTCTCTCTCTCTCTCTCAGACACACACACACAAGGCACATCGAGGACAATCGCATTCTCTCTCTCTCTCTCTCTCTCTCTCTCTCTCTCTCTCTCTCTCTCTCTCTCTCTCACACACACACACACACACACACACACACACACACACACACACACACGTGCATGCACTCGTACAACTAATAATGTAGCTTGCTGGTATCGAAAAGATTGGACTCAGGAGTCGGAACCATGCCGATCTCCGAGGTCGTCGGGTGCCTTTACTCGATTTCGACTTCCAAAGTGCAGTGCGCTCTAGACATGTCAATGCCTCAAATGATGACACGTGGAGGGCTTCTCCTTCCTTAAAAAAATTAAGCTCCATTATAAATAGTACAGACAGTCTTCTCATTTTCTACCATCATAGTACTTATTGTACTAATTGCTTACCTTTCACTTTTGCATTTCAAACCCCCAACTTAAGGTTTTCTTTCAAATGAACCACAGGATGACACACACAGATGCTTTCTCCTTCCTTGAAAATTTTAAGATCCAAGTAGGCTCTCCGTGTGCACATGGCAAAAGCGTCCCTTTCCCTTTTTTAGTTTTCCAAATGGCATCTTCCAATGATTCCTTCAAAACTGTCGCGTGGGCAGGGAGACATGCGTTTGCAAGGCAGTATTACAGAGTAGCACGAAGGAGATCTCTCTCTCTCTCTCTCTCTCTCTCTCTCTCTCTCTCTCTCTCTCTCTCTCTCTCTCGTCCTTTCCATGGAGGTGAAGAACCCAACAATGGAGTCTCTCTCTCTCTCTCTCTCTCTCTCTCTCTCTCTCTCTCTCTCTCGCGTGCGTGCGCGCGGGTCTCATCTACCTTGGTATCTGTGGTGGGCTCTCAGCAGATGCGAATAGAGAGGCGATGATGCAGGCACAATCGTGGAGGTACGAAGGGAGACAAAAACGAGAGCTTGTCATGGCGATGGAGTGGAGCTCTGTGTTATGGGATAGAGCTTGTCATGGCGATCATAGAGCTTGTCAGGGGATGCAGGCATAGGGAAATGAGAGCTTGTTATGGCGATGGAGGGAAGCTCTTGTAGCAGCTCGAGCCAGTGGTATCGACCCGACAATGGCAAGTGGGGTGTGTTTTGGTTGTTGCAACTATCTGTCGTCGCCATAGGAGCAAGGCATGACGGGGGATGTGTGAGAACAGGGCAAAATCGATGGGTTTTGCCTTTAGCGTGGTGCAATTGAGGGAATCTTGAGGCCTAATTAATTAAAATATGGAGAAAGACCCAAAATGATTTTAACACAACCATACAACAGCCAAAATTTTAGTTAAATGAGTTAATATTGAGCCTAAAAGTCCTCAAGAATTACATGTTCTTAAAGACCTAGGTAGAGATAGTCTTTTCATTTTCTACCATGATAGTACTTATTGTACTTATTGCTTACCTTTCACTTTTGCATTTCAAACCCCCAACTTAAGGTTTTCTTTCAAATGAACACAGGATGACACAGGGATGCCTTCTCTTTCCTTGAAAATTTTAAGCTACACTCACATTGTAGAGTTGGCTCACAATTTGGCGACAACATATATGCATTAGTGCTAGTTGCTCGATAAATTTTGAAGTTCCATAAGAAAAAGTGTAGAAATTGAAGGCATTTGTGTAGGAAGAAAAAGGACCATGGCCTTTTAAAAAGCAACTAGTATGTAACCCGCACATTGCCGCGGCTAGAATGCATGTTTTCTATTCTTACAACTATAAAGGTGGAAAATTATATAGACTCTATTTTTCTAAATGTATACACTCTTTTGCATTTCAAAAAAATTCATTCACAACATCTCTTATCTATGGATTCTCAAAAAAATTTATACATGAAAGAGTCAACAAATATTCCTTTAATACCAAGCTTGGCAAGTTCTCACATGTTACATAGGTTCAATTGTTAACCTCTATCCCTCAAGGCTCGGCCTGAGCTTGAGGCCGATTTGTATATTTGTTGGTGACTATATAATACAATCACTCACAATTGTGAGTTTTGAAAAAAAAAAAGGATTTTCTAGCCCTTATTCAATGGATGTAGGAGTGCTTTATAGCTATTGCGAGAGAGAGAGAGAGAGAGAGAGAGAGAGAGAGAGAGAGAGAGAGAGAGAGAGAGAGAGTACAACTCTGAAAATGGCAGTGGGAGAATGAGACTCATTGTGTGTATGAGTGAGTGAGTGAGAGAGAGCCTTCCGATGGCTATGTGAATGAGTGGGTATGAGAGAGAGAGAGAGAGAGAGAGAGAGAGAGAGAGAGAGAGAGAGAGAGAGAGAACTCAGTACTAGCGAGACTCATTGTGTGTATGAGTGAGTGAGTGAGAGAGAGCCTTCCGATGCTATGTGAATGAGTGGGTATGAGAGAGAGAGAAAGAGAGAGAGAACTCAGTACTAGCAAACCTCTAAATACTTAGTGGGTGGCTGGCGAGAGAGAAAGACAGAGTGTGTCGAGACTCCTCAGTGGCAAGGGAGCGTTGTGGTTGTGTGTGTGGGGGGATAGAGAGAGAGAGAGAGAGAGAGAGAGAGAGAGAGAGAGAGAGAGAGAGAGAGAATAAGATTTTGGTCCCATAGTCAACGATCGACAAGGGCAGGCTTGGCAAATTTGAGTCTGAATGTGAACAAATCCAGGGCGGAAGGAGAATGAACCTCAAGTCGACAAAAGGGGGAGGTGGAGGAAAATTATTTTTTATGGTTTTTACACTAAATTTCTCTAAACTTTGTAGGCATTTTCACCTTCAAGTTGGCAGTTCGATGTGAATCTCAAAATTCGTAGGTGGGATTATGCTAATCTTCGATTTTTTTCTTCAATCATGTAGGTGTTCTCATCTTCAAATTAGAATTTAGAAGTGAATCTTAAATTTTTATGTAGGATTACACTAAATCTAGGTTTTCTCCAAGCACCGGCATACAATAGGGTTTAAAAACCCCCTATTTAACAACCTTTACGCCGTCGATGGTCGGATTTTTCTTGTGTTGTGCCATTTTGGGCATGGAGAGGTGCAATCCCTAGCCATCATCAAAATTGAGCTGGAGCATAAATCTTGGAGTGAATAACCCTTCACAAGCTGAGATCGACGTGATTATTTGCAATTGCATGTATCAAAAAGTGGAACCAGTAATGTAACTGGCGTGGGCCAATCAAAGATAAAAATTGACAGCACAAAACAAACCCCAATCCAACGACGTTTAACTCTGCTCGACCGTGCTAGCCACCAAGATACCCATGCTTAGATATTACAAAAGTGGTCCCTGCTTTGGTTATATTTTAGGTGATTGCCTTTCCACACACTAGACCCCAACCCATTACTTACCCCGTACCCTACAATGCTTTCTCCCAAAAAGTTTAAAAACCTACATATGAGAGATTTTGGAGGTAAATCTACTATGTTTGTAAATTTTTTCTCTAAAAGTTGTATGTTTTCTCACCTTCAAATTTAGAATTTAAAGGTGAATCTCAAAATGTATACGTGGGATAGCACTAAACTTAGGTTCCTTTTTAGCACTTGGATATACAACGCTTTTTCCCAAAAACTTGGAAAACATACATATGAGAAATTTTAGAGGCAATTTGCTATATATGAAGGTTTTTTTATTAAATTTGTCTAAAGTTTGTAGATGGTCCCACCTTCAAATCTAGAATCTATGGGTGGGATAACTCTAAACTTGGGTTTTTTTAGCACTCGGATACACAATGCTTTTTCCCTAAAGAACTTGAAAAGCCTATGTATGATAAATTTTAGAGGCAAATGTACTGTATTTTGAGATTTCCACACTAAATTTCCATAAACTTTGCAAGATTTTTCACCTTCAAATCTAGAATTTTGATGTTTCTCTAACATTGTAGATTTTTGGTAAATCTCAAATTTTGAAGGTGGGATCACATTAAACCTAGAGTTTTTTTTAGCACTTGGATACATAATGCTTTTCCCAAAAACTTAAAAGACGTACATACGGTAAATTTTAAAGGGAAATTTGCTGCATTTGCTAAAACTTTGAAGGTTTTCTCACCTTCAAATTAAAATTTAGAGGTAAATCTCAAAATTTGTGGACACTAAAACTAGGTTTTTGTTACAAAATTTGTCTAAACTTTATAGGTAATCTAGAATTCAGAGGTATATCTTTAAATTTGTAGGTGGGGGTACACTAAACCTAGGTTTTTTTAGCACTTCGATACACAATGTTTTTTCTTGAATTTTAGAGGCAAATTTATCTTACTTGAAGGTTTTCACACGAAATTTTCTTAAACTTTGTAGATTTTTTATTCTCACCTTCAATCTATAATTTGGAGGTTTCTCTAATCTAATCTAATCACCATCTCTACTTTATTAGAGCCAAAATGTTTGCTAGATTCCTTGAGACTCCCTTTTGTCTCTATAATCTGAAGACAAAGACACCTAGTAGGAGCCACAATCGACACGAACATTGGCGTTCATATCCAAGATTGTTCTGCAGTAACCATCTTGCCATCGATGCGTCCTTGTTCTCAACGTGACCCATTAGCTATATAAAGAAAGGTTTGACTTTCTCCTCAACTATTGCCTAGCCGCATGGCCTGTCTCCATTTTGAGCTATGCATGCCTTCACTAGCGCATCCTTCGCTCCCTTCACCAACACATCCTCTGTAATGCGAATGGCCTATGAACTTTGAGAGTAGCGGAATTAGGAAATTAGGTGAAGAATTTTTGAGAGATTACTTTGTGAGCATAGCGGGTGAACTTAATTGATGGTATCAACATAAGATACCGTCGGATAATCTTATCATGTCGTAGTACCTTGTCTTCATGCCAAAGTATAGATTTGGGTTGTAGTACCTCTTCTTGATCTTCGATTTCGGGAGGGTCTTCAATAATTAGTTCATTTGGAGGCTCTCCTTTGTAGGGCTTGAGTAGGTTCACATGGAAATCATTGTGTATGAGCCAATGGTTAGGCAACTTGAGTTGATAAGCCACCTATTGATTGGCTTCAAAATTTGAAAAGGACCATAGTATCTTTTTGCTAGTTTAGCATAATACTTTTGATGGCCCGTAGGATTTTTGCCCGTCGTTTGCCTCAATCGAGCCTTAGGAAACTTAAGTAAGACCCAATCATTTTCTTTGAATGTTAAGGCCCTTCTGTGCTTGTCAGCAGCAACTTTTTGCCTTAGTTGGGAGATGGATATAGCCTCCTTAATCTTTTGAAAAGATGCTTTCAGGTCACGGCTATACTCATCGGCAACGAAAATCTTCCCATGTACTTTAAGTAGCAAGGGACTTTTAGGTCTTCCCTCTATGATTTCAAAAGGTGCTTTTCCCGTAGAAGTATGGATAGTATTATTATATGCATACTCTACAAGAGGTAAGTACTTTTCCCATTGTGAGTGTTGATCTACTTCTTTAACATAGGTCTTTAGTAGATCAAGAATCGTAAGATTGGCTATCTCACTTTGGCCATCCGTTTGTGGGTGATAGGCCAAAGAGAAATTCAATCTTGTACTTAAATTTTCAAAGAGACCTTTCCAAAATTACCTGTCATTCTAGGATCTCTATCTGACACGATGGATGTTGGCAATCCATGGTGTTTGAAAATCTGTGATATAAAGAGAGTTTCCATTTGGTGTGCCTTAATAGTCTTCTTGACAGGGATAAAGTGTGCTTGCTTGCTAAACCTGTCAACTATTGTCCATATTCCCATATTCCCATGGATAGATTTTGGTAATCCAAAGATAAAATCCATGGATATACTCTCCCATGGTGAATTAGGAATTGGCAATGGCTGGAGTAATCCAGGTTGCTTCCCTCTATCATACTTGGTCTTTTGGCATACCACACACTTTGAAACATACTCTTGTATGTCCACTTCCATGGTAGGCGAATAAAAGTACGTCTCTACTCCTCAAAGAGTAGGTTGAATGCCTCTATGCCCCGCATAGGGAGGAGCATGGGATTCATACATGACTTTCTCACGAAGGGAGTGGGTAACACATAGCCTATTGTCATGGAGAAGATAACCATCTTGCAAGGTGAATGGTTCCTCTTTCTTTCCCAAAGCAAGGGCTGACATTATGCCTTTAAGGTCAAGTTCAGTAGCATACTTATCTATCATGTAAGATAGATCATTGTTAGTTGCTATCGACACATCATTAAATTTTGGTTGTCGTGAAAGTGCATCAGCCACTTGATTGTGCTTACCAGCAATGTGAGCAATGTGGAAATTAAATTGTGAAAGAAAATTTTTCCACCTCATTTGTTTGTCGAAAAGCTTTGTTTGAGTCATGAAGTACTTGAGACTTTGATGGTCTGTTCGTAAGATGAATGGAGTCCCCACTAGATAGTGCTTCCATGTGTCTAGGACATGTAGAACAGCTAACAGCTCTTTCTCAGAAATTCCTAAGACCCGTTCATCCGTGTTGAGCCTTCGGCTCTTATATGCTATGGCATGCCCTTCTTGAAGCAAGACTACTCCAAAGCAATCACCACAAGCATCACATTGGACCTCAAATGGCTTTGAGAGATCCGGAAGCATAAGGACTGGTTGGGAGATAATCTTCTCTTTGAGCTTGTCAAAAGCACTTTGCTCCTTAGCAGTCCATGAATACTTAACGTTTTTCTTTGTTAAGTCATGTAATGGTCCTGCTATTTGAGAGAATTTTGCTATGAAGCGTCTATAGTATGCACACATACCAATAAAGCTTCTTAGCTCATGTAGATTCCTTGGATTAGTAGGCCATGCTTTTATTACCTCCAACTTTAATGGATCCATACGGATACCATCTCGAGAGATAATATGACCTAAGTATTGAATCTCTTGAAGGAAAAATTCGCTTTTCTTTTGATTGAGGAAAAGCTTATTCTCCCTTAATGCTTGAAAAATCACTTGGAGATGTTGCTTGTGTTCCTCCAAGGAATTGGAGTAGATGATGATATCATCAAAGAACATTCCAGTGAATTTGCAATAGGGTCTAAAATTTTTCTCCATTAATTGATTGAATGTAGCTGGTGCATTAGTCAAGCCAAAAGGCATGACTAGATATTCATAAAGGCCAAACGTTGTACGAAACGCGGTCTTTAGGATATCTTCATTCACTATCCTTATTTGATGGTAGCCACTAAACGCGGTCTTTAGGATATCTTCATTCACTATCTTTTAAGGTCAATCCTACTGAAGTAGGTAGAACCTTGTAGCTTATCAAACAAATCTTCTATCCGAGGTACGGGAAATCTGTTTTTGATAGTGATATAGTTTAGTGCGCAATAGTCCACGCACATGCGGTATGTACCATATTTCTTTTGCACTAAAAGGACTGGAGTGAAAAATGGAGAGGAGCTAGGCCTCACCATTCCTTTGTATACCAAATCTTGTACTTGCCTCATGATCCTCTTGTTGAGCTTGGGAAACTCGATAGGGAGGTTTGTTAGGCTGTGAGCTTCCTACTAGGAGCTCAATTCGATGGTCATCATCCCCTCGTTTTGGAGGTAAGTCCATAGGGATATCATCGATGAACACATCTTGGAATACTTTTAGAAACTCTTCTTGATTCCTACCATTCACCTTTGATGAAACATTAGGACCTTTTAGGGATTCTTTGAGAAAAATCACGTATGCAGAAACTGAGCTTTTCATTTATTTATCAAGGGCTAGAGGATTTACAAGTGGTATAGTATGACCAGACTCATTAGCATCTATATACATATTCTTTCCCGTCTAGGTGAAGTAGATTCTCCTTTCAAGGAGCTTCATGCTGGTAGCCATGCGGTTGAACCATGGTACCCCTAGGATAGCATCCTCATGTTGGAGAGGAGAGATAAAGAAGTCTTCTTTGTTGACATAGCTTTGGACGTGAAGCCTCAACTTCCCAATCAAGGGAGTAATGGAGGCTTGCTGTCCCTTGAAAGCAGCATCGACAGTTACAACATCTCCCATCTTAAAATCTTGAATGCCCAACTTGGTGGCCAACTCCATTGATATGAAGTTGAGGGTAGAACCAGGGTCAAACAAGATGAAGGCATCATGCTCTGTTACCTTTCCCCAAGCATAGGAGAGAGGTGATCCTTTGCAATGAGTATCCTCTTTTGGAGCTTCGATAGTGGAAGCGCTAGGAGTCTCATTGCGAGCATTTCTTTTGGGGCAAGAACGATAGCCATGTCCTTGCTCCCCACACTTAAAACATTTGTGATCCTTGCGAAAAGTTTCAAGCTCTTCAGGAGAGAGTTTATTTTTACCTTTGTAAACTCCTTTCTCCTTGGACCAATTGTTGTTGTTGTTGTTGGAAACGCATAGGTTTGACATTTCGTCTAGCCCCTTGTTGGAAATTGATACGTGAAGCAACCATGGTATGGTGGATTACTTCGCTGATAGAGTCAAGCCATTGAAAGTTGACATAATTGGCCATCTCTTCAGGTAATTCCGCACAAAATTGTTGTTTTTGCTCAGCAAAGTCTATCTTTTGAAAAACAGTAGCCTTGAGGTGTAAATCCCAAAACTTGTCCACATATTTGTGGATAGACTCATGAGAGAGAAGCCTTAAACTCCACCATTCGGTGAGCACTTTGTCTTTGCATCGCTTGCAAGGAATTGCTTCATGATGGAAACTCGTAGAGTTTTCTATGTCTTTGGGGCTTCGTCATTGCCATGAAGGCTAGCCCACCATTGACGAGCCGAATTTTGGAAGTGCATAGCTACATGGCGTAGCTTGGAGGACTCCGTGAAGCCCTCGTCTCCAAAGGCCGCATCAAATTGTTGGATGATGGCCAATACTTTGTCGGTAGCACCAAAGGTTCCATCATAGGTGAGAAAAGAGATACTCTTTCCTCCCTCTTTGAACTTCTTGAGCTTTTGTGACCTTCGCCATGCAGGGTAAGATTTGTGATGTCCTCCCCTCTTACATTCTCTAAGAGAATAGCATTTGTATTATAGTTTCTCCAATCAAGAGAGACTTGGTACAATACACTCTTTGTGTTCCTTGTGACCTATGTGATGCAATGAAGATGGAAAGCTTCATGCATCACAAGCATAACATAAACTTGTAGAAAGCATTAACTATCCCAAGCCTCAGTCCCAGGGCCTCAAACACTTTCAAAGGTGGAGAGAGCTAGCGGGAAATGAGGGTAGGCAAGAGGAAGAAGAAACATTCCATAGGAGAAAGAAATAGATCCTCACTTATCATTAGTCTTCTTGCTAGCATACATAATAGCATAGTAATGGAGATGGAGAAGATGACAAGCTTACACATTGAAGCATGGCTCTTGGTTGGATTTGCATTCCATAGCCAAGAGAGTTGATGTAGGCTCTCACTTCTCACAAACTTGGAGAAGGAGGTGGTGTTCCTCAACTTTCACCAATTGAGAATGCCCTTGCAAATGAGTGTGTGTGTGGAGTATATCCCCCTAGCACCCCCCCTCCTTGCTTTGGGCGAGTGGTGACTTTTCTACATGCTTCGAGGTCATTGGACCCCTCCCCCCCTAGCCAATCACATGCAGCATGCAGTCAAGTACATGGGTAGTCTTTTGACAAGTGTCCTCCTTACCCCTTATTAGAGAGAGAGAGCTTGAAAATATCTAGATATTTGTTGGATGGAAGTAGAATCTCATTGGACCCCTCTTTAGCCCAACAAATAGCATTCAAGCACACCATGTGGTTAAGCTTAGTGAGAGTCTAACATGTGTCCCATGTGTCCTTTTAGAAAAAGGGTGCCCCTTGGGTGAGTGGAAGGTTAGGTCAAAGATTCCCCTAACTTTGGGATTTTTATGCATAGGAAGCTTCTCAAGCAGCTTCCTCATTAAATGTGTAGGGTCTCTTTTTGACTCAAGCATCTTACCCCCCATGCATAGGAAGCTTCTCAAGCAACTTCCTCATTAAGTGTGCAGGGTCAATTTTTGACTCAAGCATCTTACCCCCCATGCATAGGAAGCTTCTCAAGCAACTTCCTCATTAAGTGTGAAAAGTACCTCAAGTACCTTAGTCATCAAGCATGACAAGCACCTTAGGTGGAGTTCCCACCTCAAGCTCTTAGCTTGCCTAAGGTCAAAGGCAAGTTTAGGTCGGGTTCCCACCTCAAGCACAACCCTAGCTTTCTTAAGGTCAAAGACAAGTTTAGGTCGGGTTCCCATCTCAAGCTCAGCCTTAGCTTTGCTTAAGGTCAAAGGACTTTTAACACTAACCATTGGAGGTCTTTAATGAAGCTAACCCTAAGGTCTTTTAAGCTCAATTAGTTAACCTTGCTCTTTGACAGACCATCTCTCATTTGGGCCCCTTTACCATTGGCCCTGTGTTGAGATAGATCCGTAAGCACATGTCTATATTTTAACCCTTGTTTCGTTTATTATCCCACATTAAATGATCAGTTTAATATGAGAAAATGATTTGGGTTGGTTAGATATTAGATATTTAATGACATCCTCCCCTTATAATTAAGTCTTGAATATCACTTCATTCTTAAAAGTGAAATGTAATCGGGTCAGATTTCTCTAAAAAAAGACTCAAGCCAAATTGTATCGCTTTGTAGGTTTTCTCATCTTCAGATTAGAATTAGAAGTAAATCTCAAAAATTGTGGGTGGGATTACACTAAACCAAGGTTTTTCTAAACTTTGTAGGTTTTGAGGTTTCTCTGAACTTTGTCGATTTTCTCATCTTCAAATTAAAATTTAGTAGTAAATCTCAAAATCTGTATGTGGGATTACACTAAACCAAGCTTGTTTTTTAGCATTTGGAAACACGATGCTTTTTCCAAAACTTGGAAAACCTCCATATGAGAAATTTTAGAGGAAAATTTACTATTTTGAAGGTTTTTCACTAAATTTCTATCAACTTTGTAGGTTTTCTCACCTTCAAATCAGAATTTGGAGGTTTCTCTATACTTATAAGCTTTCTCATCTTCAAATTAGAATTTAGAGGTAAATCTCAAAATTTGTAGGTGGGGTTACTCTAGGCCAAGGTTTTTCTAAACTTGTAGGTTTTGAGGTTTCTCTAAACCTTGTAGGTTTTCTCATCTTCAAATTAGCATTTAGAAGTAAATCTCAAGATTTGTATGCGGGATTACACTAAATCAAGGTTTTTTTTAGCGCTTGGATACACAATGCTTTTCCCAAAAAACTTGGAAAACTTGCATATGAGAATTTTTAGAGGCAAATTTACTATCTTTAAAAGTTTTACATTGAATTCTCTAAAGTTTTTTTGCTTTTTTCACCAACAAATGTATGATTTAAAGAGGTGAATCTCAAATTTTTGGTAACACTAAATTCATATACACAATGCTTTTATTATATTTAAAGGTTTTACATTGAATTCTCTAAACTTTTTTGGTTTTTTCACCTTTGAAATGTAGAACTTAGAGGTGAATCTTAAAATTTGTAGGTGGGATAACAATAAACTCAGACACACAATACTTTTTCCCAAAAATTAGAAATTTGAAAAACCTACATACGATAGGCAAATGTACTATATCTGAAGGTTTTGCACTTTTCCCTAAACTTTGTAGGTTTTCACACTTTCAAAGCGAGAATTTTGAGGTTTCTCTAGACTTTGTAGGTTTTCTTACCTTCAAATTCTAATTTGAAGGGAGATCTCAACGTTTATAGGTGGGATTACACTAAATGTAGATTCTTTTCACTAAATTTATTTAAACTTTGTAGGCATTCTCACCTTCAAATCTAGAATTTAGAGATCAATCTCAAATATTGTAGATGGGGTTACACTAAACCTAGGGTTTTTTTTTAGCATTCAAATACACAATGCTTTTTCTCGAAATTAAGAACTTGGAAAACCTACGTATGAGAAATTCTAGAGGCAAATTTATTATATTTGAAGGTTTTTACACTATGTTTCCCTAAACTTTGTAGGCTTTAGACCTTTTCCACTAACTTGGAAAACCTCCATATGAGAAATTTTAAAGGCAAATATACTATGTTTGAAGGTTTTTACATAAAATTTCTCTAAAGTGTGTAGGTTTTCTCACCGTTGAATATGGAATTTAGAGCTAAACCTCATAATTTGTAAACCTAGGTTTTTTTGGCACGTGGGATTACAATAAACTTAGGGTTTAATTTTTTGAGCATTTGGATATACAAAGTTTTTTTGCAAAAATTGGAACTTGAAAAATCTACATACAATGAATTATAGGTGAAAATTTGATGTATTTTGAAAGATATTACACTAAAGTTCTATGAACTTTGTAGGTTTTCTCACCTTCAAATCTAAAATTTAAAAGTAAATCTCAAAATTTGTAGGTGAGATTACAATAGACCTAAGTTTCTCTCGAGTACTTAGGTACACGATATTTTTTTTAAAAAATTTGAAAAACTCACATATGATAAATTTTAGAGGCAAACTTACTATATTTGAAGGCTTTTATATTAAATTTCTCTAATTTTGTAGGTGTTCTCACCTTTAAATTAATATTTATAGGCAAATTCAAAATCTAAGTTTTTTTGAGCACTGAGATACAAGAACTTGAAAAACCTACATATGAGAAGTTCTAGAGGTAAATCTTTACTATATTTGAAGGTTTTTACACTAAATTCTCTAAACTTTGTAGGCACTCTCACTTTCACATCTAGAATTTAGGGATAAACCTAGAGTTTGTAGGTGGGATTACACTAAACTAGCCCTTTTTTGAGCATTGGGATACAAATTTTCAATGTTGCAAAAGTTGAAAGCTTTACGATTTGATTTTGTGTAGGGTGACCCATCAAAGTTATAATAGTTAAAAGCTTTAAGATTCTCTTTAGGGTGACCTAATTTGTTGCAATGCTAAATGTTTCCTTTCCATCTCTCTCTCTCTCTCTCTCTCTCTCTCTCTCTCTCTCTCACACACACACACACACACACACACACACACACACACACACAAAAAAGCTAAAATGTTTCCTCTCTCTCTCTCTCTCTCTCTCTCTCTCTCTCTCACTCTCATATATAGCCACTTCTGGCCACGAGCTACCCCTCTATACCTTTGTAGGTTTTCTCCGCTTCAAATTAGATTTACAAGCAAACCTTAAAATTTATAAGTGGGATTACAATAAACCTAGGTTCTTTTCTAACATTCAAATTATTTATTTATTTATTTTGGGGGTGAGGGGTGACATTCGTGATGGGCAAATAATATGTTCTATTTCGCTCTCTTTTCAAGTATTGTTAATGCCAAATTAGCTAGATGTAAATTGCTATGTTGCTTTCTCAAATTAAGTACTCTCTCTATGCTCATTGGGAACTTGTTCTTAATGAAATGCTCACTATGTTATCAATTTTCGCTACACACAAGTTACTAGTGCATTAAATGTTACATTTGCACATCCTGATGGGTGAGTGGGTCCTTCCTTGGTGCGACCGCCAATGCAAGGAAGCTCTTGCTGCGGGTGTGAGCTGGGGTGCTCGGGGAAGACATGCCTCCTCTTTGAGACATGTGGGAGCACATAGTCCTGTGTGACTCCACCCTTAGAGTCACAAAGCCTCACCATTGGAATTCTTTGCCGAATGGAATTCTTCCCAAACAATTCTCAACACCTTAGTTTCACTAAACTATCTTCTTGCCTCAGTCGCATCGAGCAGACTTGCCAACAGAGAGCTATACCTTTGTGATGGGCTCATTACTTTACACGAGCTCAAAAACCTCAACAATACTCCTTTTCTCTCAAAAGGCAGTGCCCAAAACAATGCCGGTGCCCTATTGGTGTGCCCCCTCATGAAAGTAGTGTCGACAAGAGCAGTGTTTGTGAAAAACGACGTTTTCACCACCTAATTCTTTTTATAAAGAAGTGCTCAGATGAGCTTGATTTTCATTAATCACAGAATGTTACAGTCAGCCGTGGCATATCCTTTGTGCTCTTCAGAGGATTGGGTTGAACATCTCAACACGATTTGGTCCAAGAAGTGGTTTGCAGGTAAATGGAGACAAGTGGTTGGAAACATCTGGAAGGCCAAATATAGTCTGCAAGTGGATGTACACTTATCTGGTCCTCCTTTCTTCACGGAGGACCTTGCAATGGGTTCGAAACGCATCGACAATGAAGATCTCGTAATGGACATATGCATAATTAGAACTAAGGTGTTGAGAACTGTTTGGGAATCCATAAATGCAATGAACCTCTATCTAGTTCTAGAATTGTCGTGATGAGAACTTGCAGTCGAGAAAAGTTTATTTTGGTGCTTCCAGTTCCTTCCTTGTGCGAAAATTTCACCGCGATTAGGAACAGACATAATGGCAGAGCAGCAGCAGCAGCAGGGTTCAACTCCAGTCAGCGGCCAAGGAGCATCTTCTCAGGCGGCAGCAACCAGCGCCCATCAGTCCAGCCAACCGCCTTCATCTGGTCAGCAGTCTCAGCCGCAGGCCGAGCAGCAGGACTCTTCTCCAGCTTTTGAGAAACAGAGTGAGGTACCCACCACAACACGTTTGGGCACTTGCTCATCAAGAAAAAGCATGCGCACCCCACACGAGGACCCAATGAATATGAAAGTCTCATGAAAGCCTCCTGCTTCATTCATTGCATAGCTTGTTTTCATTTTCTTGTTTGCATGGTCATATTTCTCTGCAGATTGTATGCTGTATTGATAATAAGTACTCCTTGAAAGGACACTAAGGTAAGGTTTCAAGCTTATGATTGGGCCGAACAATTGTTCTGTTCACATCATTTGCTCTCCATTTGTGGCAACAAAACTATAGATATTTGAGAACGCAGGTTGATCAGAGGATGTGCGAAACTACTTAACGAGGGGGTTACCCTTGGACTTATTAGTGTTTTGAATTTTTTATGTACCGCAAGGCCACAAAGGCAGCAAAGGAGGCTTTTCAAGCCCATCAAGAGGCAGAGATGGCAATGAAAAAAGCTCAGAGCATGCAAATGCAGGCCCAAGAGAAGGCATATCAGGCATCCATGGAGATGATGGCTCAGCAGAATTTGGCCTGACAGCTAGCGGACAAAGTTGCGCACAAAGCAGCGGAAGCTCAAAACAATCTCATGCAAGAGAAAATGGAGCAGTAAGCTATCCAACATTTAGCTGGACAGCAATTGGCCCAAAAGGTGATGGCCACTCAAGGTAAGTGAGTCGCTTTGTTTGTGCAGAGAGTCGGAGTCTAGTTTGGATTTGAAACATGGAACTTTGGAGATTGGCACTCAAAAGCATGCAGACCTTGTGCTATTATGTGTGCTTGTATAAAGACCTAGCGCTTCACCAAGTATCGAGTACTGATGATGTTAGTTGGGATGTTGGAGGATTTCATCAACACTATGCCTGATGGAATTGTTGGTTTTTTTCTTGGCCTACTTAAGGGCTTAGTAAAGCATGGAAAGGACCACGGACCCTTGGATAAGGGTTTGGTTAAATATCGGCTAGCTTGCCTGCGTGGCAGGGCAGCCGGAGCCGGTTGTCGGTCAAATGAAACCTGCTGGGAGGAGGTGACTAGTTGGATAAGGCTTGTTGATTAGTCCCACGTGACTAGTGAATAGTGGCAAACTTTTTGGGCCTGTATAAGGTCATTTGGTTAAATTTCAAGCACTAGTCACTATGTGGCACTAGCGAAAGCCCTTGATGTTGAAGATCTTAATTTTTGCAAAGGCATTTGCAAGTGTTACATATGGCACTACTGCTTGAAAAATATCACCAAGCTGTATAAGCCTGCATAGTTACCCGGAACGGGAACATGCATGAAATGCCATTCCCTGTTTCGAATACTCACGTTTGAAACACGGAACGAGAATTTGGAACGGGAAATTGGGATGGGAACGATGGCCATTCCTTGTTACTAAGAAAAGCAATGAACCCTGTGGGAGCAACTGTGGACCGTTTGATAAATCTTGTTAATTAGTGCCACATGGAAAGTCAATGATAGTATTTCTAATAAGAATCGAAAAGCATTGTCATTTGTATATGTAGGCCACTGTGAGTGTGTGTGCTGCTTTGTTTTCCTATGTCTATAAAGAAGGGTATTGAGTAGTGGGTCACACACACTTTTCTTTATCCTCTAATAAAGGCCATTGTGAGTCGCCAGGGTTGTTTTTTGATGGGCACCCGTGCCCTTCAAATTTAACGGCATTTAAGTGTATTTTTTGAAAGGGTAGCTCAATTTTCTACCCATAAAAAAACGGATAAAACGCCCATCAAAAAGCAACCTTGGAGTGGACTTTTCGACATCTTTGTCATAGTTGAAATGTCATTTTTTCATTTGTCTAGATATAATTAGTTGTATAAGTAGTGGATTCCTTAGGAATTTAGATAACTATCTTTGATTTGTTGCAACAGGTTCTCCTCAAGCTCAACAAGGGCCACAAGCTTCCGTTGTACAAAGCGGGATCCTACAGGCAGCAAACCAAGCGGCAAGTACAGCCAATACACAGTTAGCAGCTGCTATGTCAGCTGCTGCCGCAGCTCCTCAAGATCCTGCCAGTCAAGTGGTAAGAATCAAAGCCTTGAGCTGTTACTTGATGGCTTTAAGTGAGTAGTTTCATTTATGGTTTGTCTTCACATGGTTTCTTAATTATTAGTCACCTCTTATCATACGCTTAAAGCCCGTTTTTGTCATGGGAGAACATACTCACATATCTAACTTAGTTTTTCTTTCCAAGAAGCATGCAAAGATGTATGGTGCATCTCTGTTTATGGTTTGAGCATTGGGTGTTCCCTTGAGGGGGAGCTTTAAGCAATCATCGTGTTTCTTGTATCTAGTATTATAGAACAGGATGAGCAACAATCACAAGAGACGAGACCTCAAAGATCTATGCGATGAGTCTCGAACTCAAAAGAAATGATACTTTAAAGTGGACCCTAGGAACCGGAATATCTGATCTACCACAAAGGTCTGTCTCTGGAAGGTTGCTTTCTTGGTTTTTATGTGTTACCGAATGTGTACTTGGTTCTCACACACACGTGATCCCTTAGAGACTCAACCCACTACCGCACTGAGTTGTCCCCTCTCAACATCGTACCATGTGGTTCAAGCTTGCCTTCAGCTGATGAGAGGGACGAAGTTCCCTTCATGGGAGAACATTTGCAGTAGGTTACAAGGGCAGGTCAGCGTGGTGAGTGATAGGCTACCTTCAAAGGTGTGAGCTACATCTGCTGTTGATTAATGAGCAGGAACTGGTAATAACGATTTCTTTCACTCTTGTGGCCTCTCAATCTTCATAATTCAAGGTTGGTCGAAAACCAAAGATTGTGTATGTTATTGATTAAAAACTTAGAACACCTACCGGTTACCAAATATTATATTGCATTCAAAAACATGTGCTGGTTAGTTTTGATTAGCTGACGGTGTTTGTTAATGACATCAGGCAGCCAGGGCACAAGCTGAGTCTGCACATCAAAAAATGGCAACAGCTCAGCAGCTAGCAGCAGCAGCACAATCTCCGCATACAGCAATGCAGGCATCACAATTTTTAACCTCGGATGGGGCTGCCCCTACCCAGCCAATGCAACTTGGATAGCCTCGCACGCAAGCAATATATGAAGTCCAGTGCTTGAGCAGTATATGGCTCATAAAATACTAGGTTTGTGTTTCAAGCCATTTCATAGTGACTTTTAACGCCTCATTTTACAAAATGGGCTCTAAGACTTGGTATTTTTCAAGGAACCAAGAACATAGGATATCTTTGAGGTCGTGTTAAAATGCCTTGTTTTTAAATGCCCAAAAGTTTTTTCTGAGGTTTTTTGTGGTTTATGAGAACAAGAATTCTCACACGAGCTTGTATTTCATAGAACCAAAGATGTCTAAAAGGTGTCTTTTGTGGTTATCAGAACAAGGATTTTCATGCAAGTTTGTTATAGCCACAAAAGTGGCTTGAGTTAGTGTTAGTGGCATCTCTATACCCTACCAATTCATGTGTTGTAGGCATTTCACTTGTTGGCTGTGATATTTATGTATTCGTTAAAAGTAGCTAGGTACCTATGGTGGGTTTCCTTCACCTTCTGGCATCCATAGTTCCATGGCTGTCCAGTATTATTCTCAATTTAGTGCTGATGTATGTGATCAACTATTATCTCTCCGCTCTGTCTGGTGCGTGTGCAAAGCGTATGTACAGTGTTCCCTACACCAAAATCCCAAATTACATCCATCTCAAAAAAGAATTTTAGCATGAAGTTGTCACCAGCTAGAATCCAAAACTACATTCAAGCTCGTTTTGAAGAGAACTTAAAAAAATTTGCACATTAAAATTAAATTTGGTTTGTGAGTTTGTGATCTCATCATGAACTCGCTTGAGATCACAAACTCGGCTCATTGTTGCAAGCAAGCGGTCCCATAAAGGTGGAGAAAAAACTGTTCTTGTACCGTACGCAAGGTGGAGATCTTTCTTTAAGTGCCTTAGACAAGAAACTTTGAAACTTTCACCAATGAGCTCACAAATGGTAACAATCATGTCTATAAATAATGAATAATTGCATCTTTTATGCTTACATTACTATTAAAAATCACTATTTTATCACTTTCAATAATCAATCTTTCTTAGAAAAGCTAACAAAAGCCTTTTGAGGTTTGCAATATCCACAAGGTGTACTTGGAGGGTGGTGGTGCCAATGTATATAATTTTTAGGAGCACAATGGCAATTTCCCCTCACAAGTTTTGACACTAAACAAAATTTTCAGTTTGATGTGTGAGCACGTGCAACTGCAAGGATTTATCACCAACAGTTTAAGAACATGTCCACAAACCATCAAGGTCGTGCATCGTGGGGTAGCTAAGCACCACCATACATCTATTGACATTTTTGAAGTGGAATTCACTTATGACCGTTAGATGCACGACAGCTCAACACACACAATTGTTTACACAATCAACCAATTGTTTCTTAGAACTCAGCAAGTAGAAGATCGTTGAGACCATCACCTACACTTTCGATTAGAGTTGGGTTCTGCCCGTGCCAATGGGGGGAGGGGGATGTACCCACTTTTGTTTCAGCGCAGAGAAGATGAACGTAGAAAAGGTGACTGCACCTGCCTTGCTCTCATTGGCTCTTGCAACCCTACGATGAAGGAGGAAGCAAATCTCTCGTAACCTTCGCTTAGCCCCCCCCCCCCCCCCCCCCCCCCCCCTTTTTCAAAGTGGTAGTAGGGTTATTGGCACCTTTCAAGTTTCGTACAATTTTTTTTTGGATTTTCTTAAAATGGTAAACATCCTCCCCCCACCCCTTGACGTGTCCCCCTGGGCGCGACCCAGGTCTTACTTCAGCTCCTACCCTTGTCAAACACTCCAATGCATGCCCCCCCCTCCCACCATGGCTCTTGGCATCCATTGGTTTCCATGTGCTCACCCTTTCTTTTACGGAATGGTCGTTCCCTACACCGGCCCCATTGCTAAATATCGGTTGTGCATCCCAATCAGCAGGACCAAAGTGGTCCAGGTCAGTGCCAACGAGGCAATGCGGATGCACACTTTCATCGCATGCTCTTTACCTTGCCTATTTTACAATGGGCCCATCACGCCTCCTCTCCCTCTCTTCCTTGAATTCTAATGAGCGTGCCCGCTCTCTCTCTCTCTCTCTTCAATTTTAATGCTCCTCAGGCGTTGCCTTTAGAAGCATCCAAGCTATGCATTTAAGCTTAGAAAGCTTCCAACCCTTTCGTTTAAACCTCAAGGGTCCAAGTGCAGTTTGCTTAAAAGACTTGACTCCCATCCAAGCCATGCATTTAAATTTAGAAAGCTTAAACCAAGGGTCCAAGTGGAGTCTGCTTAAAAGACTTTACTCACACTCAAGGGTCCAAGTGGAGTCTGCTTAAAAGACTTTACTCACACTCACCCACACTTGTGAACTCACACATTCTCAAATTGCCCCTCCACACAAACACATACAAAATGAAAAAGGGTGTCCACACAATGCTTTTCCAAAAAATCTACACTTCTGAAAGTGGCTACAAAACAAACACACACACACACACACAATGGATTTTCCCTCAATGCTTAACCACCAATTAAGCTAATGGTATTGAAAGGTAAAACACACACACACACACACACACAATGGTTCTCTTCTCTATGAGCATTCTCACATATCCACATAATGCTTGCCTGAAAGCTTATGTTGATAGTATGGAAGAGAGAAACACACACACAATGGGTCTCTTCCTTGAGCTTTGCTTGATGCATGTTGATGGAGCTAATTAGGTAGCCGCCATTTTCAAGATACACCATGGACCTCCAAATTCCTAGCCCCGGTATTTTTAATTCATATTCACTTCAATGGTTGCACATACGTATTGGTCAATCTAGATACAAGATTGTCCATGAAGCACGAATTCTGTGGTCGTGTGTGAGCGATTTCATTGTGGGGAGGGCAAATCCATCCAATATCCAACGACCTTCAAGACATACACACACCATCGACGTACGCTTTCACAACTCAAGCTCATCACAGGCGACACTTGGATAGAGAGAATTTAGTGTGAGTTTGATTTACTTCTCTATTGTTTTAATCCCAATTTGGTTGCGATTTTACTGTGCAAATTTAATGCATTTTTTGGTGTGTGATTTTAGGTTCTGGTGTGCATATGGCCCAAAAGACTCGTCGGAGACAACACCACACCATTCAAGTGAGGTTGAAGGAGAAGAAGACCACATTGGGGATTCGTCAAGCTCAGTGCCCGTTACTACAAGGAAGAGGCGTGCCTGCTCACTAAAGGATTACTCTTCAAAGGTTACCAATGCCATTTCAGTGTTAAGAGATTGACTAAGGAGCCAGATGTAGGTGTGATATCTTACATCCATCCCTATCATACCAATAAGGCGGATGAGGTATGTCATGGTTCTTCTCATCTAGATGCATCTTCGAAGTTCTCCTCTTGGATTTCATTGCACAAAAAAATATGGGTATCAAGTATGCTTTATCGTGGTTTTTCTCCCTAGCAAGTCATGGAGAAACATATACAAGCACTACACACTCAAAAGGAAAAGGATCCTAATTACATATTTGTGAGGGATGACTTCTTGTGCATACGTGATATCATGAATATAGGTAGCAAGCTCTCCATTGAGCAATATCAAATGCATGATAATGATGCCGAAAGTGTGCCGCATTGGTGCAATGAAAATACGCTCAACATATTCATATATCAATCAAAAGATCCAATGCACAATGTTGAGTTTATGCTAGGAATCCAAACTTCATGGCAAAGAGATATTTGCTACAAGTATGGGAATGGAAATCTTCTAGCAATGGATGCAACCTTCGGAATAAATAAGTACAAGGTGGGTGTTATTGGCATTTTCATATTATGGTTGATAAAGTTCGCTATGTAGTTTGTTGCATTCTACCGACGAGCACTTTTGTGATGTTGTTTTATCTCTACACTATACTAGTCTTTGATAGTCATCGCAATGGCGTTCCCATTGCATGTATCTTGACTTCTTCGGGCACATTTGAAACGACATGTACATGGATCACAAGCTTTAGAAACCATAGGTTACTTTAAGTCTTGGGAGCCTGGAGCTTTCATGGTTGACGATGCTGAAATAGAAATTGACATGTCCACCTTTTATGTCACAATCAATGTAAATGACCACAATGGCATTATAAGTCTCACATATACACATGCTTTTTGCAGGACTGTATTCCATGTACCTATTTTGTTATGTTTATGGCATGTCAAGAGGTGTTGGCTAAAGCATCTCATAAAGAAGGTGAAGGATTGGCCAACAAGGGCATATATGTTCCATGCATTGGGATTGATTATGAATATGTATGGTCAACCTACCTTATCAGAGGATGCCACAAAGGGGGATGCAAAGCTTTTGTTGGAGTGTCCTTCTACTCAAAGTACAAGGAAGAGGAGCAATTCCCCTTGTACTTCAAAACATATCGGGAGTCAAAGATAGGTACACAATAAAATTCCTCTCATTTGTTTTTTGGGTATTGTCATTGTATCCCTCTCATAAGATTCATGATTTTGCACATAGGCATGTGGATACGTGCAACACACAATTTCCCACATGTAGGACAAGACACGAACGGTGCTATTGAGGTATACCATGGCCATCGCAAGTACAAGTTTTTAGGCTCATCAAAGAGATTATTGGAACGCAGAGTTGATTGCTTAGACACAAGCGAACTACATCGTGCCTACCCTTTTTTGGTTTTTACAAAAAGTGAAAGAAAATGGGTTCAAGCCCAACAATGCAATAAAAATGTCATTGAGAACTCCTACCAACGAGCATTAGGAATCCCCGAAGGATATGTCAAGCATATGGATTCTTATTCAGGTGTTGCATTCATGCAAATTATTTCAACATAAAGGGCATTTCCACACAGTGTACAATGCCAATTGTGATTGGGCATGTTGTACTTGTCGGTGGTCTGAACAAGGAAACGTTTGCAAGCACCAAATCAAGGTAATTCTTATGAAAGGAAATTCCCATTCATCACTAATAGCACAATGCTTGCTTATGTATAGCGGTTCGGACATGTCCTCTAGACCGAGACAAAACCGGGCCATACTTACAAGGATAGAAAGTCATGAGGCATCAAGTCCTTCCATGGATTGCAATGTCTTGGAAGGGGATCCTACTATGGTGGAATCGTCAACACACGCCACAAGCATTCAACCACTTCAACGCATTTTTGAGGAGTTGATTAACCTAGTGGGAGAGGACAAGGTGCTCATAAAGGAGGCATGTGAAGGACTAAGCGGACCTTAGGTCATGTGCACCTGGTGAAGGCACACAAAAAGATGGATGATGAAGCTAATGTGGGCTTCATCACTATAAAGGATAGTTTTGGAAACAAAATCAATCGTGCACAATCATTTTTTGAGAGGAAGTATGAAAAGAAGCACCAAGAGGCCACTGTCCAACCCTTCGTGAAGCGAAAAAAGAAACACAAGGTCTCTATGCAATCAAAGTTGGATGCAAAAGTCAAGAAGCTCACCACAAATGTAGAGTCAACTTGAGGTCTTGGCTTGTGGCAATCTTGTGGCAATCTCCTAATATTTGTGTATCTAAACTGGCCTTGTATCTTTTGTTCAAGTTTTTCAATTAATTCATTGTGCCCTTTCTCTCCAACATTTTGTGTGTGTAAATTCACCTTTGTAACCATCCACCCCCCACCACACACACACACACACACACACACAACATTTTGCAGGGGATTGTGGTTTCCACTACTGGTAGGATTTATATGTCTATTGAATTAAAAACAAAATAAATTGGATGTAAGGAGCACTTAAAGAAAGGTAGGAAATGGCCTACGCATTCCATTTATAATTCATGCCAATATCTTTGGTACCAAGCTTAACTCCATTTATAAATTCCATGTGAGAGGAATGTGTTACTCAAGTCATTAAATTAACTTTGGACACATTCCTAATCTCTCCCTCCCTCTCTCTCTCTCTCTCTCTCTCTCTCTCTCTCTCCCCCCCCCCCCCCCCCCCCAACAACCCACAAAACACACACACACACACACACACACACACACACACACACACACACTCTCTAGCACATAAAATCTCTCTCTCTCTCTCTCTCTCTCTCTCTCTCTCTCTCTCTACAAACAAACACACACACACACACACACACACAATTTGATAATCGAAAGAGCAAGGGAACCATACTTGAACTCTTTTTGCAATTTAATTTAGGAACCATACATAAAATAGCAGAGTTACAATAGCTTTGAATTCAAAAGAAGAATAACAAGGTTGGGTGGACGTAGAAGAGAAACTTTGAGCTACATTGCAATAAATGTCTTTGAGTCTAGTAGATCTCCTATGAGTCATTGTGTTGTTGATATTTTGAAACATTTTGCATTTCCTCTTGGAGTTGTCATGTACTATGGTTTCACCTGTTACTTGATTGCCTAAGACCTCAACGCTTGTAACTTGGACGTGGTCCTCCTTACCGAATTTGTCCGTCGTGTCCATGGAAAGAGGTTTATCTAAGTCATCCTCAACAAATACACCTTTTGTGGAAAGAGGAGTCACCAAGTCCACTATCACCGTACAAAAAGAACCATCAACAATATATACCATAAATTAAAAAGACAAGCATTTATATATATACCATAAATTTAAAAGAGAATCCTTTACATCTAGATAGTCACAACATAGAAAGAAAGGGGGTTTACCTTCAAGCCTTGAACCTTCAAGTTGCTTCTTCTTTGTACACTCTACATATCTTGCAACTAAGAATCGAGAAAATTTAGAAAGAATAGGAAGACTTGAATCATAGATGCGAAGAGCATTTCGAGCTCGTTGTACGTGCAAATCGTTCTCTCTTCTAGACCACTTCCCTACATAGCGAATATAAGAAATTGACACCCCTTTGTTGTGTTCTTGAGCAAAGTGGCGTACCATGCCTGCTTTGCCAATGATGCCTTGGAGCCCAATTTTTTTAGCCTTACACTCAACACGCTTGTAATAAAAAAAGTTTTTATTTCTTGATTTGTACATGATTTTCTTGTACTGCATGGACACAATAAAATGCATCCTTCACTTATCGCGAAGCTATTGAGTAATGTATGGTTTACATAATGTGTAAGCATGCATGAGCACTTATTAAAACTCCATGAGAATGATGCTCGGGTTATACGCACACAAAAACGTGAACCACAAAATCAACCCCACGCCAATGCATCTTCCCTTTATGGAAAAAAGAAAGTCAACACTGCAACATTCTCACCATTGATAACCAAGTCTTCTTTTAAGCTATTACAAAAAGCATAAGACTATGTTTGGAGCACGAGAGATTCTAGTAAAATAATCAGAACATCATCTAAGATGTAGGGTGTTTGTTTCTACTTCCATAAAACATTAGCAAAATTCAATCGACTCAAAGCTCCAAGCAAATTCAAAAGAATCTTGACAAATTTATGTGACTGCTTCGAATTAGGACCAAAACTTGGGCCAATTATACTTTTAGCATACCCACCCCCCCCCCCCCCCCCCCCTCTCTCTCTCTCTCACACACACACACACACACACACACACACACACACATACACACACACACACACAAAATCTCTTATCTCTCTCTCTCTCTCTCTCTCTCTATGTGTGTGTGTGTGTTTGCGCGCACGTGCTAGCCTCTTGGATGCTCTGTCAGATAGGGTTGCCCACTCAATGCCTTGTTGTATGGCATTGCCACTCATCCCTTGTTATTGCATTTGGATCACTTGACTTTGCTTGGTCGTCTTCATAAGCTAAAATTACCCAATGGCAATGACTTTATAGGACAGGCCATGCTGATCATTCGTTGTTCATGCCGCGCGATAACTAGGATGATGTGCAAGAGATTATGTAACCATTGGATATATTTGGTCTAGCAACAAGCCTTAGGGTTAACTTTTGAAAATCCAAACTCTTGTCTCTTGGTGTTTGTGACTAGCATCATCTTTTGTGGCATGCGGAAATTTTGGGTGCGCATGTGGCGGTCTGACACTTAGGATATCGTATTGGCCGGCAGAGGTAACTAATACCCAGCAAGTCGATTGGGTCATGCAACGATTAAATGTCAAATGGCACTATTGGAAACTGTCTACATGGCCGTTACATGTTCGACTTCGTATTGTCCAAAGTATCATGATGGCATATGTTCAACCTTACTTGTCGTTTTGTTACACTGACATCACTCTCACCTCTTGCTGCTTATATCTGATATTGTATCTCACTTGTGGCGCACTAGTTCTCATAAGAAAGGCCTGATCTATGTCAGCATGTTACCATTCCCGCCTTTGGTAATTGGCAGATTTCCCTTTAGGAGATTGTGTTTGGAAAGATGGTCGGTCATATTCCTGGTTGCCTGATCACCTCTAGTTTGCTCTTTGCTTAAAAGTTGTTACGGATCATCTCTCGTGGCATGGCAGGCAGCAAACAAATGGGAATTTGTTGCATTTGGAAAGCATTCACTGGAGTAGAGTGATCTCTTGTACTTTGGTTGATCGGTCGCCTTGACTAAGATGACTTGGAGTGGTTTAGTAGGAAGCTCTTCTGTATGAGCAAAGGAGACTTGCAAATGTACGTTTCATCTACCCTATGGAGGATTGAATGTGGCGTCTCCTATAGTGGTGAACTCAAAGAAGAATGGCACATGGAAGGTATGAGAGAATTATAAGCCGTTGAATGCTGCAACAAAGAGGGATCACCTCTCTTTCTCTTTCTACGATGAAATTCTTAATGAGGTCGCACATCAAGAAATTTGTGCAATGACTATGTAGGCCATTTTCAAACCAAGATTATAGGGAGAGACTAAAGGAAAAAAACTTGCAAAAAACCTGGGGTATCTTTTGCTTATAAAATAATGTCGTTTGTTCCAACTCATGCACCAAAAATTCTCAAAAGATTTGTAACTCATGTGCTTCAACCCTTTTTTAGGAAAAGGAATAAGGTTCTCTATTGATGATTTTAGTAGCCATAGCTCATATGCAGAGCATCTTGAAAAAGTATAAAAAGGATTTTTTAAAGGCTACACTCAATAGGTGGATAGTTAAATGTGGAGGGATTCACATTTTTAAATATCAAGTAACTTTTCTTGGTCATGTTGTATTTGCAAGGGGTCTCCTCTATCCAGAGTGCAAGATATCTTAACAAAATTATACATCTCCTCTCATGGATTGTACTTCATTTACAACTCCTCGTTCAAAGAGCCCTCTTCACACGGATTGAAGGAATAAGTAGAAATTTTGACATGTGAAAGAACACCAAGTTTTGGGGTGGTCACTTTTCAAAATGTGTATCATATAATGTGAGTTAATTGGAGAGGATTATTAATTATCCAAAATATATGCTTTTATGTATACATTAGAGGGGGGGTGGAAGATTTTTAAATAGGCTCGCAGTGTAAATATAGTATGTATATTGAGGTATTATTAATAACCTCTCCGGTTAACTCACGTTATTGAGGATTATCAATTATCCAAAATGTATACTTTTATGTATACAATAAAGGGGGATGGGGGATTTTTAAATAGGTCCGCAGTGTAGATATAGCATGTATATTGAGGTATTATTAAAAACCTCTCGAACACATGTGATATGGGGAGCTTTTGATAAGTGACTTCCCCGTGTATTGAGTTTTCTTCCAAATTATAGGCCCTCCGAGGTGGGATCAATTATTTGATCTTTAATGATTCCAACTTTTAAAGGTAGTAAGAGAAGAAGGTTAAAATTGAGCCACCCACAATGCAAAGCCAATGACGATAGATTTGGTGAGGCTTAGCAAATATCTCTTTATTTTTTAAAGGTCACTCTCTTATTTTTCAGGTACATATAATAAACTGATAGAGAAGGTAAAAATAGACCTTCTTCAATTGACGAGTATAATGAGTATCGGTATACATCTTTACTACTTCTAGCGGGAACCTAGAAGTTGTAAAGATAAACTAATAGACAAGGTAAAAATAGACCTTCTTCAATTGATGAGTATAATGAGTATCGGTATACATCTTTACTACTTCTAGCGAGAACCTACTCTAGATTAGGTATGCTCCTATTTGACACGATCATAAGGTAAAAATAGACCTTGTTCAATTGATCAGTATAATGAGTATCGGTACACAAATTTACTACTTCTAGCGTGAACCTACTCTAGATTAGGTATGCTCCTATTTGACACGATGAGTATGATGAGTATGACGAGTATCAGTATACATCTTTACTACTTCTAGAGGGAACCTACTCTAGATTAGGTATGCTCCTATTTGACAAGATCATGATGTCACTAGCCTCTACAATAAACTAGTAGATAAGGTAAAAACAGACCTTCTTGATGAGTATGATGAGTATCTATATGCATCTTTACTACTTCTAGCGAGAACCTACTCTAGATTAGGTATGCTCCTATTTGATACTATTTGATACGATCATGGTGTCACTAGCCTTTACCTAGGGCTATAAAAGGGCCTCTTTTCTTCCTCCTTTGGATCACTCCTATCATTCCCATTGTCCATTATCCTTAAGTACTACTAGTGTGTGACCCGCGCGTTGCGGCCAAGAAAAGTATGGACATTGGGTCACACACACACACACACACACACACACACACACACACACATGTAGGTGTATATAAGTGTTTGTATGCACACTTATAGAGAGAGTGCATCACTCCAAGAAGATGATAATTCTCTCTCTCTCTCTCTCTCTCACACACACACACACACACACACACACACACACACACACACACACACACACAAACTTTGGGAATTGTAATTGGAAGCATGCCATACAAATTGTCTCTACAAAAATGGATATGTAATACAATTCTGACAATTGATCCTTGTTGGTGTCTTCTCTAGTAAGGACATGCCCAATTGCACGCCTTTGATCTCTTTATGTTGAAGAAATTTTCAAGACAAACAATTCTTCAAGCAATCCATGCTTCTATATTAAAGAAATCTTCACGAGTTCTATGTTATAATGCAATGTCTTATGTAGCACAAATGCAAGAGCCTCTGTATGGAGAAAGTTCTTGAAATCATTATTTGGATATCCAAATTAATGGTAATATAGTTTTGTATACACCATCTAATCTCATGATTCCAAAGCCACATTCTCAAATATCACTTATCATTTCCCTCAAATGAACCACCCTTTGCTTTATTTTGAGCCTCAAAAATACGACCTCAATAGCCAATGGTGTAACCATCTCAATCTAGCACAATACTTTCACCCTCTTTTGTTGTTCACAACCTTAGATCCTTGAGCCATAATCAAAACTGTATCAATGTATATTAGGATAGTTTATCTTTGGCTTTCCATAATCTTTCCCTCGCAAGGCTCTCTTGGAATTAGGGTTGCAGAGAAACACACACAGCTTGGAGAAGACGAGGGAAGCTCAACGCACACAATAGAGAGCGTGTTAGTGTGCAATGGAAAGATAGATAGCCCTAGAGTGATGGGCGTATATACAGTGCACGGGGGAAAAAACCTCCTAAAGAGGGAAAAAATGCCACGGCGGTCCTAGTGTGTTCACACACATCACTACCACATGTATATGGTAACAAATCCCGCCTAGAGTGATGCGGTCAATGCCCGGGGGATTCACTCTATATATAAAATGGAACGCCACGTGCGAGCGGACAACTTTGATAAAACCCCTATATACGACTCATATTAGGGAATATGACCCCCCTTTCTACGCTTATACGACAATCAATGCAAGAAATTATTATATCCCTATCTTACATATAAAATTTAGGTCTCACATAATCTAGCTGAGTAGAACTAGTCAAAGAGCGTGTAGCATAGTGACTGGCAAGGTACTAAGGAGCCACTTATGTTGATAACTAGATGTACTCTCAATGTGTCTTAGTTTGACTTTCAAACTATGTACCCGTTCAGCTTGCACTCTAGCTACTCATCCAATTCTACCCCATCTAAATTACTCAAAAAACATGGTCATATAGTTGTGCTAGGTTATTCGTGTAAATTTGCATTTATACAAACTCTTTATATCTTTCATCCCTCAAAAAATGAATTATAATCACAAAAGAAGCAATTGATATAAAGCAGTGTTGGTTCTTGCATGGATCTTTGTAGCTACTGACTCAAAAGTTCAAGGGTAGACTCTTTTGGGAAGCAATGATTTCGAAACACAAAAACTTCCTCTCATTTTTTCCTTTTCTCTCCCCCCCCCCCAACCAATAAAATATGATACCCCCTCCCTTATTTTTAAGCTTATGACATAAATTATTGGGGGTCTACCCCTAACTTATACGCTTATGTAACTTGTAAAAAAACCCCCCTCCCTTGCACTTACATGGTGCGATAAGTTTTCCATGGTGAATCCCCCAGGGGTGAATGAGAGCTGGCACATGAGTCAAGGGAAGTGCCATGCCCTGAGGACATGATTAGTTCACAAAGGGGAGTAAGCCCAAATCTTTGCGGAAAGCTTCGAGCTTCTCACAAGATAATGCCTTTGTGAAAAGGTGTGCAAGGTTGTCCTGTGTTGGCACATAAGCCAAGCTAATCTTTCTGCTGAGAGCATCTCCCTGACATAGTGGTAGTGGTAGTGCACCTCAATGTGCTTTGTGCGAGCATGAGAAACTGGGTTCCTCGCAACTGCCAATGCGCTTTGACTATCAGTGTAGATAGTGTTGGCAGTGTCCTGTCCAACACCCAAATCAGCCATAAGGCGTCCGAGCCATACACACTCAAGCATAGTTGTGAAGACTAACTGTACTCAACCTCACAACTTGAAGTGGCAACAATAGGTTTCTTTTTGCTCAACCATGACATACATGAACTGCTAAGCATGAAACAAAAACCACTTGTGGACACTCGCGTGTCAAAACAACCAACCCAATCTGAGTCCGAAAAAGCATGTAAGTCTGGCGGCAATGATCCCCCCTTGGGATAAAACAATCCAAGTTGTAAAGTGCCACTAAGGTAGCAAAAAATCCTTTTGGTAGCCTACCAATGCTTAGACCCTGGGCTATGCATAAATCTGGTGACTTGTGAGATTGCAAACTGAATATCCGGCCTTATATTGCATACAGAAATGAGGCAGCCAGTAGTTTGGTAAAGAGTGACATCAGCAGGATCACCAGCATCATGTAGGCTTAACTCCAAACCTGGCAATAGGTTTGCGATCCTCAAGTCCAAACTTACATAGCAATGTTTCTATGTAACTTTTTTGACACAAGGAAATACCACCGTCACACTGCTTAAAACTATATGCCTAAGTAATTATGCAACAACCCCAAATCTTTCATCTTGAAAGTAGCATTCAAATCAGCCTTAAATTCAGAAATATGTCTCTCATTTGGTCCAATGATCAGAAAATAATCTACATAAAAGAACCACAATGAGAAAGTACATCACCCTCACGCTTTACATACAATGTGCTTTCTGTTGGACTGTTACGAAAGCCTTGTTTGACCAAATGAGTGTCAGCTTTCTCATACCAAGCACGAGGAGATTACTTCAATCCATATAAAGTCTTCTTACATCTGCACACTTTGTCCTCTTGTCCTTTCTTGACAAAACCGCGAGGCTGCGTTACATAAACTTCCTAAAATATGTCATCATTCAAGAAAGCAGTTCCAATGTCTGATTGATGTACATCCCAACCAAAATGAGCTGCCAATGCAAATAGAAAACGCACAGTAGTCATATGACAAGTGGGAGCAAAAGCCTCTTCATAATCTATGCCTTTTTAATGTGCATAACCCTTTGCAACAAGTCGAACCTTATGGCGATCTATCTCACCATCTAGCTCACGTTTTAACTTGTAAACCCACTTTGTACCAATGGCCTTTTGCCAGGAGGCAAATCACATAAAGTCCATGTGTCATTTTCTATAAGTGCATCATATTCTGATTGCATGGCAGCCATCCAATTTTTTGTGCTTCATCAAAAGATAGAGGTTCCTCAAAATCATGTAAGCTAGACACAGCCAAAGCATAACAATCTGATGCATAAGATGCATGGCGAGAGCTTGAACGAGTACAACTAGACAAAGGTGCATCCAATTTACTGTCATGCAATGTATGCACTAGCCATTTTGGCATACCTCTAGCCTGCTCATTTTCAGCCCTTTCCTCATCAAGTACATCATGTACATTTGCATCAGTAATAGGCTGATCTGTAACATTTTTGGGAACCCCCATAGGCTGTACATTTGCCTCAATGGAATTTACATTCAAACTTCCACCACTAAAAAGAGGCAACAAAGTGTCATAAATGTCTTGTGAGCTTACATTACTGTCTCTAGTACATGACACCAAGGGCTGAATAGAATATTTCACAAACACTACATCCCTTGAAACCAAAATACACTTTGCTAGTATTGAAGGAACACAAAGAACTATATTGTAAAATGTCTCTCTTGATGGGTGAAACCTATAATACATAGCCTTTTGGAGGGGGAACCGGCTCCATGAAAATCTGGTCCTCAACTGTTGTCAATAGCTTAATTTCTCTCTCTTTTGAAGTATTTTTCATGCTATCTAACAAGGTGTTATGCTTTTTGTTGCTCTCTCCACCCAAGCACTCTTGTTATGCTCATTAGGAATCTATTCTAATGAAATGCTTACTATGTTCATGCTATTTCCCGCTACACACAAGTTACTAGGCCATTAAATGTTACATTGGTATCAGAGCACAAGGTTTATCTTTTCTTGCTCAAGAAGGGAGGTCCTCAAGCTAGCTGTAAGTGGTTGTTATTATTAATTGCAAATGAGTAAGTAGAATAGGGAATTTTCAGCCTTGCAATGTGCCTCCCTCATGCAGATAACGGGGCATCACCGTCGAGAGTTATGGTCTTAATAGTGGAGTCCTATGGGGCTTGCCTACGTCTTAACCACTATTGAGCTATTAGACGCTTGATAGGAGATGATGCTGTTTGGGTGTTGAAAGATCCTCTCTTCTATTCCTTGCAATTAATGGTATTCGAGCCACGAGTACAATAGCTTGAGTGCTTTCTATAAAGGGGTAAAGAGGAGTAGCAAGTAGGGCTTGAAGTTCCAAAGTACACCTAAAAAGTTTACACCTAAAAGTTGTTAGAATGGCTGACAATATTAAAGAGAGGGAAATTAATGTTGATAGCTTTGATTTTGCTAATGAGCAGGCTACTAATGATGCCCTATGCTTGTTAACTACCTTGTTTCTAGGCTTCAACAAGCCATGGGCAATCCATCCCTCAAAAGTGAAGTGCAACGGCAGCTTCGTGCTCATGGGATTCTCCAAGCTCCCCACCATGACAAGAGAGTACCTAGGAAGCCTCCTTGTGAGACTTACAAAAGAGGCCTCTCTCAGATTCGGGAAGAAGAAGAAGATCCATATACGAAAGACTCAAAAATTTTCTTTTTGATGATGCATCTCCTTCCAAAGGAGAATTCAAGAGCCCCCACCGAAGGAACACAAAAGAAGTGAGTCTCCTACCACCTCGACGAAGATGACTGTACGAAGACGGCGGGCTAAACGCTCTCCCACACCTCCAAAATGGAGAATACCATTGCACACTTCTCCACACCATAATTCAAAGAGGGATGATAAAAAGCAAGAGAAGAAAAAGGCGAGAAAGAGGATACCCTCTTCTCCATCTTCTTCATCCTCTTCCTCTTATGAAAGTGATGGTGTAGACAAAGAAGATCAATGCAAGAAAAAGGCGAGAAAGAGGTCACCCTCTTCTCCATCTTCCTCAAATTCTTCATCTTTTGAAGAAAGTGATGGTGCAACTTTTGAATCATCAAAAAGAAAAGGCCATAGGAAATCTATGCCGCATGGAAGAGGTCGTCCAAGCTCAAGAAGTTCAAAGAGGGAGAAAAGAGCATCTCTTTCCTTACCTATGATGGCACCTTTGGTGCTACAGACAAAGTCTTGGCCTTTATCCAACAATTCAATGCGGCGTTTGGAGATGAGGGCTTCACGAAGTCCTTTAAGCTACGCCATGTAGCTATGCACTTTCAAAAGTCGGCCAGGAAATGGTGGTCTAGCCTACGGGCAAACGGTGAAGCTCCATGAACGTGGAAAGCTTTAAGAGCTTCCATTATGAAGCAGTTTTTGGCCACCAATGCCAAAGACAAAGTACTTACCGAATGGCGAATCTTGAATCTCTCTCCCTACGAATCCATTCACAAATATGTAGACAAGTTTTGAACTATTAAGACTATAATATATTCTAAAAGTATAAAAAATAATATTTGACACAATAGTCAATGCCTCTCTTCAAAGAGAGGTAAAAGAACCCATAAGCACACGGAAGTTGAATCAAAAAAGCATCCCTAAGCTTTAGAGCCCTGTGCTCTAGACCCCACTTTAAAACTCTACATTCTTCCATCACGGCGGCTAAATCGTGATGGCTAGGGTCGCGATTTAGCCGCCACGATGGAAGGATGTAGAGTTTTCAAAGTGGGGTCTAGAGCACAGGGATTTACAGAAGGTCCATGCTAGGTTGGGGGGCCATTTCGATGGTCTATTTGGGCCTAAGCTTTAGAGCCCTGTTCTCTAGACCCCACTTTAAAAACTCTACATTCTTCCATCATGGTGGCTAAATCGTGATGGCGAGGGTTGCGATTAGCCACTGCAATGGAAGGATGTAGAGTTTTTAAAGTGGGTTCTAGTGAATAGGGCTTTAACCAAGGTCCATGATGGGTTGGAGGGCCCTTTCGATGGTCTGTCTGGGGGTTGCGATGTGGGGTTGAGTTGTGCCTTGGGCGTGCTGTGGACTCAGGGACCACTGGGAGGGATCTGTTTCAGCGTGCATGGTAGGACACCCGGTTGTCACGTCCCTCTTGGGTGGTGAGCAGGGTTCAACATTGAAAATTTATGCATCTTTGTCTTGGCGGCTGTCCACCTCTTTTGTGGACGGACCTCGCAAGCTTGTATCTGCTCTCTGGTGGTTCAAGATGGTGTGTGTACGATTTGAGATGTCAGGTGCTGCTATTGTTGGGGTTGATTATTGGTGTGGTATCCTCTTTTCGTGGTCATTTAGTGCTTGGCTCACCTATTACAGCCTGCTTTGTCTGGTCCTCATGCTGGTTTGGATGATTTTCTGCTCGGTTTTGTCTAGGTCTTCCATCATGGGGGTGCCCGTGGACGATCCTACTATGGTAGCAACAGAGGTCTTGGGGCTCCCCTATTAGCCCATATGTATGGTGATGGAGGTTCTGGCTATCCGTTGGATGGTTCTCCTTGTCGGTTGTCTGGAATTTATTATCGAAGTGATGGAGGTTTTGACTTTGCCCTTATGTGGCTTATGGTTTGCATGTTGGGATGTTTATGTATAGGTTGTATGAATTTTTGGCTTGGTACTAGGTTCATGTCCTTGTGAAACCTTGTAGTTTGGTGTTGTGAGAGGATGGTACTATGCTCCTTTGTGTACATGGGATTACTTTGAATCCATGGCTCGATATGAGCATGGTCCAATTGTAATTTATTTGTTGATTAATCCAATCTACTCACTCTGTTGAGTGAGTTTTGAAAAAAAAACTCTACATCCTTAAGCTCTAAAGCCTTGTGCAATAGATCCCCCTTTAAAAGTTTAAATCTCTACATCCCAAAGTTGTAAACCCACTTTAAAAGCTATAGAGTTCTAAGCTCTAAAAACTATAAGGCCTTAAGGTCACCCTCCCCCTACATGTGGGTCCATGTAATATTTTTGGAGTGCCCCAAATGGGTGAGGCCTTAGTGATGCCTTCCCTTTTTTTTCCTAATGAAAACGAGGAATTTAACTTTTAAAAACTCACAATTTTTAGGTTGGTCCGAGAAGACAAAATATACTCATTAGAAAGACATTCAAAGATATTCACACTGTCATTGAATTATAGAAAGACAATTCATACATCGTAGCCATAATGGTGTTGCATTTTCGTGTCCCGTGCGATTGTCTGTGTGTGTGTGTGTGTGTGTGTGTGTGTGAGAGAGAGAGAGAGAGAGAGAGAGAGAGAGAGAGAGAGATCCAATCTAGGCACCAACTTGGCAGAAAGAAGATCAAGATCACACAACACTCATCAAAGAAAGCGGAGGATGGTTGAGAGTCATTGACAAATCTGTTTAAGGTAAGAGGGCTAGTTAATTAGGGAAGATGAAGAAACAGGGCAAGCATACTAGCAAGGATGATGTTTCCTGTGAGAGCTTAATCTAGCGAACTCATAAAGCGTTGAAGATTGTAGGGCGATGAAGCTAGAAATGATTAAACACTTGTCTCAGTATAATGAGTATCTTGGGGACATATCCTCCTCATTACCAAAATGCGGTGGTTAGTGCTCTGCAAAAAAAATGGTGAAAAATGCTCTGCTCGTCTCGCTACTGAGATAAGCTAGCGGAGGAATGGACACTGGCAGCATGTAGGAAATGATAGCATGCCAAGATGCTCCCATCGAGCTAGAATCTGAGGGCATGGTTAGGAACGGACCCAATGGGAGGTTAACAACCAAGCACGAAACTGTGAGAGGCGACTAGGGAAGAAGGAGGTGGTCAAAAAGGCCCGATAGGAGTAGTGATTTTTATTTAAAAAACAAAAGGTAAAGCATGTGATAGGAAAGCATCTACGAGTTCCTCTCTTACTAGTCTAGTAAATCACGAACTAATGCATCAAGGAGTGGTGGACACTGGTGGTAGACTAGGCGTATAAGATCCGTGCCAAATTATGGTGAGGTTGTCGTGCAGCTTGTCCTTTTGCATGCTTGCCATTCTCTTCAGCCCCATCACTCAATTTTATCTCCATCATGCACCCAAAAAACTTTGCCATAAGAGACCCAATCATTATAGTCCAGTGGTTATTTACATTATTTACATCCTTTCCTTTATGCAAAGTCTTGACCCACTTAGTACTCCAATCGTAAGGCATACCATGTTGAAGTGCAACCAATTGATAGCTAGGCTTTTTGCGGATGACTCGTTACTCTTCCTCAAAGCTTGCCCTTGAGTGATTAGGAAGCCTCTATAGATTGTGCAAATGTATTCCATAGCATCAAGGTCATTGTAGCATTGAAAAATCAAGATCTCTCTCTCTCTCTCTCTCTCTCTCTCTCTCTCTCTCTCTCTCTCTCTCTCTCTCAGCGCAACTCGTTCAATCCATCAATGTGGTCTAGGGAGATAGTGTCAAGAGGGAAAATATTTTGACACCTTGGATCCCCGCTAGAGGTTTTTCAAATAGGGTAGGGGAGTCATGTTAATACAATGGAGACAGTATGTAGGGGGTTATCTTAGTGCTTTGATATCCATGAATAGGGGAGTGGGTTGCTACACAAGGGGCCATAGATAGAGGTTTCCTAGGAGGATGCATGCAAGTGGCATCCCCTACCTAGTATTAGTGAATCCCCCATGGTTGCAATGGGGAGTGTGGATGATTCTTAGTGTTGGTGGGTGCAGGCACGAGGGAGGGATGCCCTGGAGAAATGGGCGGTTGGACTAGAGGCATTGGGTTGTTTTGCCTTGTGTGATTCGAGCGCTCCTCCCTTGCTTTGGCTTAGGCTCTCTTCTCTGTTTTTTGTCATTGAGAGAGGGAATCCCTCCTAACTCTTCTTGAAGATAAGAAAAGATTGCCAGCTCTCAAGTGGCCCTTGGGGGTTCGGTAGTCGAGTGGGAATCGAATCCGTGTTTCGTGGCAACAAGGGTGGCATTTTCTGGGGTATGGCTCCACATCCTAGCTTGATTCTCATATTCGGTTCTTGACCGGGTCTTGGTCCATTGCTAGGAAAAAATCATTGTTTTTGTCTAATCTGTGTGGAACGGGTGTGACTTGGAGAGGTGAATCATTCTTGACAAGTGATGGAGCTTGTTGGATCCCCCCTTTGTGAGGCTATAAGATGTGCACTATTTGATAGTATGTGGTGGATCTTTCGAGGCATGGTGTGTGTTGTTGTCAATGTTACCTCTATGGTGGCAACCTAGGAGATCGCCTTGGTGATGAGGATGTTGGGACCTGCCCTCTTCTTGACAATATATGTAGTTTGGTTCTGATCCGATTGTAGTCAAGGTTTGCCTCCCTTGTTTTGGGTAGTCATTTGCATAGTTATCTAATGAGATTCTGTACATGTGGCTCCCTAAAAAGCCGGTCTATGTTGTTGATGTTCTATGTATCCATGGCTCGTCTCGCATGGACTTCTATGTATTTCCTTTTGCTTCTTAATTTACCCACGCACACTTTTATTTCTGCAAAAATAAAAATAAAAATTTACAAGAAGGCATTATTCCCTGAGACCCCTTGTTTTTTTACATAATCACAAATTGAATGTGCTTATGAGTTATTTGATTGCTACTAATGCATTTACTTTTGTCTATTTAATGTTTTGGCTTTGACTAATGCTTCAATACTAACCCCTATTTTGTTGAAACATTTGGGCAATTTGGGATTTCTAAGTGATTTTGTAATGGCCATTGAATTCTACTATGGTTAGCTAGTTTTGCAAAATTTTCTCATCCTTTTGGACTAGGGACATCAAGTTTTGACAAGCTCATATTAGGGACAATTATTTCTTCTATGGTTAACTGAATCTGTAGTACTTTTACTTTTTCTTTTTGGATTTGACAAGCTTTTATGACTTGGTAGTTATTTTGGAATACTTCAGACCTAATGTTACCCTACACTTTGAAATTTTGTGGATAGCTTAAGGAGGATTAGACAGATTTGAACTTTTCTACTAAAGTAAAAGGGTATTATAAATGAATGCTTTCAAAATCATTTGTGTAATACTTAAAATATGCAATTTTGGCTTGGACACTTCAATCTTGAAAGAAGTGGGAATTACTTAAGTTTTGCTCATACTTTTAAGTACTATTTAGGATAGTAGCTAGTCTAATATTTTTAAGTTTGACATGGATAACAACTGATAGGTCTTTAAAGCTTGCCATACATAGACAAGTCTGACATATCTATTGAATTGTCTATATGGATGCAGGTGGGAATTCTATCTTGACTTAAAAAAGTTTAGTGTGCTATATTTTGACTTTGAAGACCCTGATGATTCAATCGAGATGACCTCAACAACTCTACTAGTTTTGTATAAGATCATTAGAATGATGCCTTATTCTTATTATGTTGTACATAAATGGGACATAAATGAATCAAGGACTCAGTCATTTCTGTACAAATCTTTGTCCAGTTATCTAAAGCCACATGTCTTTTGAATGTTATGTTCTTTTGTGTATATGTATCGAGTTTAATACAGTAACACACACATCTTAAACACAAGGCCCTCCCAGACATTTGGGTGGACCGGAATGCTGGCTCTAGATTATTCGTTGTCTATGTTGGTATACTTGCAATGCCCACCTCTCTAAGTTTTGCCACCACAATATATGCTGCACATTTTGTAAGGCCCCCATATGTGGAGAAGCCAATGGTGCACATATATTTGGTGGTGGAAGGAAAGAGAATCCGCCAACAATGTTGAAACAGACCTTGAACTATGGGCTGTCATAGAAGAGGTATGCTCATCAGCACAAACTTTGCTTGTTGATGGTTCTTGGATTCTAGATAGTGGTGCATCCCGACATATGACTAGTAAGAAAGATTGTTATAGTTCCTGGAAGCCTCTACAGGAACCCATAAGTGTAATTGTTGGGAATAATGCCAAATGTCCAACCGAAGGGTCTAGGAAAATTTATTTTTTAGAAGCTAAAGGTTAAACTAAAGAGCTCTCTAATGTGTTGTACGTGCCTCAAATCAAGAAGAATTTGTTGTCCATTGCTGCAATCACTGATCGTGATCTTGAAGCCCGTTTCAAGAAAAATGGAGCAAAAATCTTGGATTCTAAAGGCAACACACTGGGAAAGGGTGTAAGGTGCAACAACCTCTACGAACTTTCTGCACTTACGGTCACTACAAAAAAAGGTACAACTCAATTATGGCATGAGAGATTTGGTCACTTAAGCATTGCTGTGCTAAAAGAGATGCAAAAATCTGGGATGAGAGCACACTTGCCTCAAATCTCAGAGATGAATGAAGTTTGTGAAGCTTGCATGATGGGCAAGCAACAAAGAAAGGCATTTCCACAAGAGAGTAGTAATCGAGCTCAGTCTCCTCTAGAGTTGGTACACGCAGATCTCTGTGGAAAAATGTCTACATCCGCTTTAGGTGGATCTTTCTACTTTTTGCTGTTAGTCGACGACTTTAGTAGAAAGATGTGGGTGTATTTCATTCGTGAGAAGTTTGAAGCTTTTGGAAAGTTTAAAATGTGGCAAAAGCTTGTAGAAAATGAAACAGGAAAGAAGGTGAAGAAGCTTCGCACAGATCAAGGAGGAGAATTCATCTCAAATGAATTCAACAATTACTGCAATGAGCATGGCATAAAACGACACCTTACTACAGCTTACACATCACAACAAAATGGCATTGTGGAGCGTCGCAATCGGACGGTGGTAGAAATGGCAAGGTGTATGCTCAAAGCCAAGGGTATGCCAGATTCCTTTTGGGCCGAAGCAGTAAGTAAAGCAGTGTACATTCTCAATCGAAGCTACACAAAGTCTTTGAAAGGGAAAACACCTCAAGAAGCCTATTCTAGTAAGAAACCTTTAGTCTTGCATTTCAAAACATTTAGGTGTTTTTGTTATGCTCATATTCCTGATTCTCAAAGAACAAAGTTAGAAGCCAAAAGCAATAAGAGTGTATTTCTTGGATATAGTGAAGAGTCTAAGGCTTATAGACTCTATGATCCAGAGGCAAAGAAAATACTCACAAGTTGGGATGTGGTATTTGAAGAAGGGCCACATACGGTGGAGAAACCAGGTTCGTCCACTTTCTCATCAAATGAAGAAATAACTCACCATGTGCCAGACCAAAGTCAGGTAAAAAATCAAGAGGAGGACTTGTCTGATGATGACTCAAATAAATCTAACCAACCTGTTTTGCAGCATCACAAGAAAAGCCACTACCAAAGTGGACTCAACAACTTTTTGACGCTCGAAACCCTCAAGTTCACAATCCTCGTGAAGAGGAGGGGGGTTTGCGACGGTCAAAGAGAATAGAGGAGCAAAGGAGAGCCTCCGAACACATCGTCAACATCGCTCTCATGACAGAAATTGTGGGCTTTGTGAAGGAGCCAGCCTCCGTCGACGAGGCCATGGTTGATCGAAAATGGAAGGAAGCGATGCAGTTTGAATACGACAGCATCATAAAGAATGACACTTGGGAAGTAGTGGATCCGCCTCCAAAGAAGAAAGTCATTGGCACAAAATGGGTGTACAAGCTCAAACATAAAGCTGATGGCTCTTTGCAAAAGTACAAAGCCAGGTTAGTAGCACAAGGATTCTCTCAAGTCGAAGGGTTTGATGTTAGTGACACCTTCGCTCCCACAACTCGAATGACAACTATTCGTCTTGTGCTTGCTCTTGCTGCTATCTATTTATGGGTTGTTTACCAAATGGATGTCGTGTCTGCATTTTTGAATGGAATTCTCAAGGAGGAGGTGTATATTGAGCAACCACCAAGGTTTGAGACACCCCATTCAAAACAGAAGGTTTGTAGATTGAAGAAGGCTTTATATGGCCTGAAACAGTCTCCAAGAGCATGGTATGTCAGAATTGATAAGTTTTTAAAAAAACTTGGCTTTAGAAGAAGTGATTCTGAAGCGAATTTATATGTACTTAGAGAGAATGGAAAACAAGTCATTATTATCTTGTATCGATGACTTGATAATCACAGGTGATCACAAAGAGCTCATCCAACAAACTCGTGAGAGTTTGAGTTCTGAATTCGAAATGACAGACTTAGGTTTGTTGCATTATTGTTTGGGGATTGAGGTTTGGCAATCCTCAAAAGGCATCTTCATCTCTCAACAAAAGTATGCAACAGAGATCCTAAAAGCTTTTGGCATGATAGATTGCAAACCTGTGAGCACTCCAATGGAGCTAAATGCAAAACTCTCCATGGAAGATTCTTCTCCCTTAGTCGACATTAAAAAATACAGAAAACTTGTGGGAAGCTTAATTTTCTTGTGCAACACTAGGCCGGATACTTCTTTTGCAGTAGGTGTTTTAAGAAGGTTTTCCAACCAACCAAGAGAATCTCATTGGAAGGCAGGTATGCGAGTTCTTAAGTACATCAAAGGTACTTTAAGCCATGGCATTTCCTATGGCATTGGCACAAATACTCTTAGTGGGTATTGTGACTCTGATTGGGCAGGAGATTGTGACTCTAGAAAGTTAGTTTCTGGATTTTGTTTCTCACTTGGTTCTGGAGTGTTTTCTTGGATCAGCAAGAAGCAGCCAACCATCGCTCTTTCTTCAAAGGAAGTAGAGTATAAAGCTGCTTGTTTTGCAGCTTGTGAAGCAGTTTGGCTAAGGCGAGTCCTCATGGACTTAGGTGTTTCTCTTCATTCAGCAACAACACTTCAATGCGACAACCAGAGTTGCATGGCGATTGCCAAGAACCCTGTCTTCCATGCACACACAAAGCATATTGAGGTTCAGTATCATTATGTTCGAGAGCTAATTGAGGATGACATTGTGGAGCTAGAGTATTATCCTATTGAAGAGAATTGTGCAGATATCTTCACCAAAGCTCTAGGGAAAGACTAGCTACTTCGACATCTTCATCAACTTGGAGTTGGCACATGGCCAACATAGAGCATCTTCGGGTGTTCATTGAGGGGGGGTGTTGGTATACTTGCAATGCCCACCTCTCTAAGTTTTGCCACCACAATATATGCTGCATAGTTTGTAAGGCCCCCATATGAGGAGAAGCCAATGGTGCACATATATTTGGTGGATTCCAGCTATGCACGCTGATGAGATCTCTATTTGTGATCGTGGGTGGTACGGAGCAAATTCAGGGGCAACTTTGGGGGCCTCGGGGGCGGAAGCCCCCGATACTTTTTTTTCCTTCGCCGAAATATTCCTTTTCGCCGAATATCTTGGCCGGAAGACAATCGAAAAATGGCCATCCGGTGGCCGGTGGGCAGATGGTCCATGGTCTTTGGTCGGTGGTCGACGGCCGGTAGTCTTTGGCCAGTGGCCGGATTTCCTTGGCCGGTGGCCAATTTCTAGGAGGACTTGTCTACCCAAAAGCGGCTACACATGGGTGCATGGGAGAGTCCTACTCTCCACCTCATCAAAGTGGGAGGTGGAAGAGGGTCGAAGATGGTCTCCAATTCATTAGTGGAAAAAATGGTTCTCCCCTGAAGTGTTACGGGAATTACAAACCAAATTTTTGGTTGGTGGATTGCTGGGATATAGATGACCTATAAAAGAGAAGCCCAAAGTGAGTAACATTGTTATAATTAATGCTACAAGAAAATAAGAATAAAAAAGATACATGCCACTCACCTACTCACAGTTGCACGGTAAAACTAAATTGTCATACCTCCCTGTGTGATGCACACTAGAGTCCACCATGTAGAGGCCATTCTCATGTCGTCTAGACACATTTGCAAACCACTTGCACTCGAAGATACAGGTATGAAAGGTTCTAAAATTAACCTTTAATATCCTTTCAATAGTTCCACAGTACCTGGCATCATCACCGTCTGTGTCAAAGTTGCCCATGATGGCACAGTCCATGGTGGTTCTACGCTCGTAAATGTGACGCATACGAAAGTGACGACCCTTTGACCACATAGAGTTAAAGGAAAGGCACTACAAAATAGTAAAATATCTTTTATCAGATACCAATTAAAGATAACACACAAAAACATTTACAATATGGTTTGAGTATATGAGTACTCTACCTTTGGTTCACAACCTTGTGCATACTCCCATTCTTTGTTGCTGATGTCTTCTCTGCGCACTTTTGCTTCGGTCATTCTCTCATGAATCCACTCCGCACTAATGAGATCTGGGAAACATGCAAGGTGTCTAGGCACTTGGGGTTCCCTCCTTCCTCTATGTGCTTGTTTCCATGCTTCTCTCTCTTGCAAATGCCTTGCCTTTGCCACTATCCACACGTCCACCCACTTGGTCATAATCTTTATATTGAGAATACAAAAGTCATTGACCACTCGAGATAGATTCATATCCATGTTAAGTAGTTTTCCCTTTCCACTTGGCAAGTGTGAAGTCATCCTTGCATCTTCCTCGTCTGATCAGGGTCTTCCCATTTGTTGGAGCCTTGTGCTTGCTATGCCCTTGGGGTAGGAAATGATGGTTGTTTAGATAGATTACCTTGTGCAAGGCATCAGGCCTCTCTATCACCAACGATGGCCCGCAAGTAGGACATGCATTGTGCCCCGATGTGGACAACCCTGCATACGTAGAGTGAACTAAAGGGAGAGAGAGATAGAGAAAGAGAGGAAAAGGGGGTTACCAAAAATCTCGCCAAACCCAGGATAGTCGTGCATAGTCCACAAAAGGATTCCCCTCACAATGGCTTCTCTCCCCCCTTTTGCAAGTGAGACATCAACAACAAGAATGCCTCTCAATAACTCCTCCAACTCCTCGATGAGGGCCTTGAGGTAGACTTCAATATTTGACACTTTGTACTTCCCTAGCACAAGCAAGGAAAGAAGTATATTGCCCTTCTTGGTTGTCTCCCATGGTGGAATATTATAGTTGACGATCACCACAAGCCAAGTGCTCCATGAAGTAGACTTAGTGCCGAAGGGTTGACACCATCACTTGCTACAATTTCAAGTGTCGTGGCTCCAACCCAAACTTTGGCCATTGAGTTTTGATGTGCCTCCATGCAGGTGAATCGAAAGGACGGGCATCATTCCATCATTTGAGTGGTGGTTGGCGTGCCACGCAAGAAGCTCCACGATAGAACTGCTTTTAAACATGTGGAGAGAGAGAGAGAGAGAGAGAGAGAGAGAGAGAGAGAGAGAGAGAGAGAGAGAGAGAGAGAGAAAGAGATAGAGAGAGAGAGAGAGGGGGGAGGGAGGCGGGGGAGGGGGGGGGGGGGAGAGAGAGAGAGAGAGAGAGAGAGAGAGAGAGAGAGAGAGAGAGGGAGAGAGATAGTGGGGGAGGGAGAGGGAAGAGAGAGAGAGAGAGAGAGAGAGAGAGAGAGAGATAGAGAGGGAGAGAGAGAGAGAGAGAGAGAGAGAGAGAGAGAGAGAGAGAGAGAGAGAGAGAGAGAGAGAGAGAGAGAGAGAGAGAGAGAGATATAGATAGAGAAAGAGAGGGAGAGAGAGATAGAGAAAGAGAGAGGGAGGGAGGAAAGAGAGAGAGAGAGAGAGAGAGAGAGAGAGAGAGAGGGAGAGAGAGAGAAAGAGAAAGAGAGATAGATAGAGGGAAAGAGAGAGAGAGAGGTAGAGGGAGAGAGAGGGAGAGATAGAGATAGATAGATAAATAAATAGGGAGATAAAGGGCAATGGTTGAAGGTAAAGAAACCATTTTGTGGTGTGCGTAGTCCGTGTATGCTTTTGCTTTTGTAGAGTGGTATGGAAAATCACGTAAAGCCGATGGACCCTCAAAAATTACTTTCTACTCTCTTCTGCTTAGCTTCTCTATCTTTCTCTCTCTCTCTCTCTCTCTCTCTCTCTCTCTTCCTATCTCTTTTTCCCCATCGAATAGGCATTAGGTTGTACATATTTTAATGGTACTATACCTCAGGAGGAAGGTAGGCATGCAATGTGGAAAGTAATCCCTCAAACAAGGAGCTACTGTAAAGAGATGCTGATCAAGAAGCACAATAAAGAAGCTCTTCTTCATAGCACTCTATAGAAGCAAGAGCACTCTCGCATTGCGCACAACACAAATCGGTGGCTACATTTACAACCATAACTCTTTATCTCTACTCAAAACGATGGCTACATTACGTAATTGTATATATATTTATGTGTACATATATATTTGTTTATGCATGTATGTAGACACTAAGTATGGGAGCATAGCACCCGAAGGTTAGACGCTTCCTCTTGGGTATAGTCCTTTTTTAATGGTGGCGTTGCGGTCATTGATCCACTCATGCATGGATTACCATAATGTACCTTTGGTTTTACCACGATTGAGATTGTGATGATATCTAAAGAGGTGCACTTGACCTTTGGCACTACTAGCCTTTACTTAGGTCTACTAGTATGTATATGTATCTACATGTTTGTGTGCTAATATACTTGTGTACGTATTTATAGATGAGCGAGTAGGGGGGAAAGATAAATCTCATATTGATCTTTGTAATGTAGATGTCAGATGAGACCACCTGGTGGGGAGCAGCCATCTGGCTCTTCTTTTGGTTGGTTCACATGCCAGGTGGGATCCCACCCGAGGTGGACATCGCCTCCAGTGGACCCGAGTCTTGAAGCGGTGAGAACAAGCAAAGAAATAAAGATTGTTTCTGGCTAGTTAACCCTAAACCATGAGTGCCATAGGTTTATTTTTGTTATTTGCAGGCATGGACATCCTACACCTACTCTACTCAGGTTCCTCCATCGGTCGTAGATCCAGACCTACAACGGGCTATCTCTTTACAAGAGCAGTACCTCCGTTCAATGTAGGATTTGTTTGGCCACTACACTCTGCAGCAGCTTGGGACCTACGGTCTTTCTCTGCAGACCACACCATGGGGGAGTAGGGAGGGACTCCTTACCTACAGAGCATCGCACCAACGGCACCTCAGTCTATGGCCCCTTCTTATCATCCTACTCCCCTTCCATCGCAGGGTCCCACTCCCATCGCATCACAGGGTCCTACGCCACTCCATTTTGCTCCTGCTTTTCCAAAACACCATCGAAGAGCTTCCTCTAGCAGCGCGCGTCAACGCTCGTCTCAAGCCAGCAAGCGTCATGAGAGACAAAGCGGCGGTGGATCTTGTGGCTTCGCCTGTTTTGGTAGTGGTGGCAGGGGAACGGAGTCCCCACTTTCAAAGCGTGTCGCCCTGATGCAGAGGACAAGGATATTGACGCACCCATGCTAGACACGCATGGGCGCTACTACATGGTTAAAGATGGCAGCAAGGTGGACTTCGGCACAGTACAGGGCAAGGCATTTCGATGCCATCTACAAATTCTTATACATTCAATGTATAAGAACTGTTTTGTAAAGTTTAGAGACCAACTGCCCGATCATGGATGCTACATAGAGGATGCGTTGCTAACTAAATTTCCAAATGCGCCCGATTAACGTTTTTCACAACAGTGGTTGGTGGGCTACATAATTTTTTTTCTAAAAAACAAGCACTCCAGTGTGTGGCGCGCAATAGCTAACTAGGTTAGAGATCTAGACATGAGCTATCGCAGTGGGAACATGGCAGATGCGGAGTGGGAGTGGGCAATGCAAGAAAAGAGTGATCAACGACAACGGGCTCATCCTACAAACAACAACGCGAAGCTCGCACCAGATAAACTCCCACGCACTATGGCTCAGTTGGCAAGGCAGCATGGAAGGACAAATATGTAAGATCGATTAAATTATAACGTCGATCGGTGATTATAAAGATGGTAGTTGATGATTTGTTATTGTTATTGGTAACTTAGGAAAATATCACTCTTACTCGACCAACTGGAGAGACGGTCAAGTATCAGGAGCGACATACAGAATTTGATACTTGGTGATGGTTGTTTGAGAACAACCACATCTCTTGCGAGCAATTCGACGCAGCGATTGGATCACTTAAAGCGGTAAGTTTAAACAAGTAATTTTGTATCAATTGTTTTGAGATGTGGATAATTGTTTAATTTTGTTTCGGTTTATGTAGAGTCAAGGTGATCAAACGTACATGCCTCTAGATGACGACGAGATCAAGGAGGATTAGATAGAAAAATATTTGTCCATACTTTTGTAATATTTCTGTCTAGATCTAAAGGAGATGTTTGTGACAATATAGAAAAGCTTTATGATGCATATACCTCTTCAGAGGGGGTGCCAGATGAGCCTTTACAGCTCTATAATGTATTGCTAAGTAACATGGATGCAGAAGAGGAAGCAGAGGATGACATGGATGAGTATGAAGATTGCTTGGATCATGCTGATTGTGAATAGGTTATCGAAAGGGATTTTACTTATACGTTGGTACATGGACAGCATGAGGAGATAACTCCTACAACTTTCAATAATGTTGAGACTTCCAAGGGTGATTTTCCCGAGGATGTTATGGATAAAGATCTACAGGATAAAGCTATTTTACATGATCAAGATGAAAATCCAACAGGTAAAAATTCCTCTGATGATACAGGTCGAGAGACTCCCAAGATTTTTCGTGATGGCTATGAAGCTAGAGGGGGTGATGATGCTAAATCATCCTTGATACTGCATAAAGTACACATGGTTTTTCATTTGCTTGGACAATGTGCCAGAAGTGGCTGGATTGTGATGCTACTCCTATTGATGCTTATGTCAGTGATGTCTTGGCTACCAGTAAAAGGGAGTTAGATTTCTTTAATGCTTTCTGGTAACGAGCTTAAGTTGCCAACAGTTTACGGGATGTGGGTGCTGCACTATGCTTCAGTTGAAGCTCTAGTATATTGCGGAGCCCATCAATGCTATGTGATCTCAATGGTGTTGGATCCAGGAGATTCTAAGGATGTTCATAAGCAGATTCAATATGGATGGATACTGATCAGTATGCATGGTAATTGCATGCTATTTGAACCAAGTGTTGGAATTAGGGTTGCAGAGAAACACACACAGCTTGGAGAAGACGAAGGAAGCTCAAGGCACACAATAGAGAGTGTGTTACTTAGTGTGCAATGGAAAGATAGATAGCCCTAGAGTGATGGGCGTATATACAATGCACGGGGGAAAAAACCTCCTAAAGAGGGAAAAAATGCCCTGGCGGTCCTAGTGTGTTCACACACATCACTACCACATGTATATGGTAACAAATCCCCCCTGGAGTGATGCGGTGAACAAAAGCTGGCACATGAGTAAACGGAAGTGCCATGCCCTGAGGACAGGATCAGTCCACAAAGGGGAGTAAGCCCAAAGCTTTGCGGAAAGCTTCAAGCTTCTCACGAGACAATGCCTTTGTGAAAAGATCTGCAAGGTTGTCCTGTGTTGGCACATAAGCCAAGCTGATCTCTCCTGCTGAGAGCCTCTCCCTGACATAGTGGTAATGCACCTCAATGTGCTTTGTGTGAGCATGAAAAACTGGGTTCCTCGCAACTGCTAATGCGCTCTGACTGTCAGTGTAGATAGTGTTGGCAGTGTCCTGTCCAACACCCAAGTCAGCCATACACACTCAACCGTAGCTGTGAAGACTGCCCTGTACTCAGCCTCACAACTCGAAGTGGCCACAGTAGGTTGCTTCTTTCTCAACCATGATATACATGAACTGCCAAGCATGAAACAAAAACCACTTGTGGACACTCGCGTGTCAAAACAACCAGCCCAATCTGAGTCCGAAAAAGCATGTAAGTCTGGCGGCAATGATCCCCCCTTGGGATAAAACAAGCCAAGATGTAAAGTGCCACTAAGGTAGCGGAAAATCCTCTTGACAGCCTGCCAATGCTTAGACCCTGGGCTATGCATAAATCTGCTGACCTGCAAGACTGCAAACTGAATATCTGGCCTCGTGTTGCATACATAAATGAGGCAGCCAACAGCAGTTTGGTAAAGAGTGACATCAGCAGGATCGCCAGCATCATGTAGACTCAACTTCAAACCTGTTTCCATGGGAGTGGCAATAGGTTTGCAATCCTCAAGTCCAAACTTACATAGCAATGTATCTATGTAACTTTTCTGACACAAGGCAATACCACCATCACACTGCTTAAACTGTATACCCAAGTAATGATGCAACAGCCCCAAATCTTTCATCTTGAAAGTAGCATTCAAATCAGCCTTAAATTCAGCAATATGTCTCTCATTTGGTCCAGTGATCAGCAAATCATCAACATAAAGAACCACAATGAGAAATACATCATCCTCACGCTTTACATACAATGTGCTTTCTGTTGGACTGTTACGAAAGCCTCGTTTAACCAAATGAGTGTCAGCTTTCTCATACCAAGCACGAGGAGATTGCTTCAACCCATACAAAGCCTTCTTACATTTGCACACTTTGTCCTCTTGTCCTTTTATGACAAAACCGCGAGGCTACGTTACATAAACTTCCTCAAAAATGTCACCATTCAAGAAAGCAGTAACAATGTCTGATTGATGTACATCCCAACCAAAATGAGCTACCAATGCACATAGAAAACGCACAGTAGTCATACGACAAGTGGGAGAAAAAGTCTCTTCATAATCTATGCCTTTTTGTTGTGCATAACCCTTTGCAACAAGTCGAGCCTTATGGCGATCGATCTCACCATCTGGCTTGCGTTTCAACTTGTAAACCCACTTCGTACCAATGGCCTTTTTGCCAGGAGGCAAATCACATAAAGTCCATGTGTCATTCTCTATAAGTGCATCATATTCTGATTTCATGGCAGCAATCCAATTTTCTGAATTCTGTGCTTCATCAAAAGACAGAGGCTCCTCAACATCATGTAAACTAGACACAGCCAAAGCATAACAATCTGATGCATAAGATGCATGGCAAGAGCCTGAACGAGTACGACTAGATAAAGGTGCATCCAATTTACTGTCACGCAATGTGTGCACCAGCCATTTTGGCATACCTCTAGCCTGCTCATTTTCAGCCCTTTCCTCATCAAGTACATCATGTACATCTGCATCAGTAATAGGCTGTTCTAAAACATTTTCAGAAACCCCCATAGGCTGTACATTTGCCTCATTGGAACTTACATTCGTATTTCCACCACTGAAAAGAGGCAACAAAGTGTCATAAATGTCTTGTGAGCTTACATTACTGTCTCTAGTACATGGCAGCAAGGGCTGAACAGAATCTTCCACAAACACTACATCCCGTGAAACCAGAATACGTTTTGTTTGCGGATGATACAACCTGTAACCTTTGCTTTCAGCACTATAACCAACAAAAATACATTTGACAGCCTTATCATCCAATTTTCTGCGCTGCACTTGTGGCACCAAAGCATATGCCAAACAGCCAAAAACACGCATGTGCTCAATAGAAGGTTTTCTATCATGCCATGCTTCATATGGAGTAATAGACTGCAAAGCTTTCGTAGGACACCTGTTAAGTACATAAGTGGCACACATGATGGCCTCAAGCCAAAAAGAATGTGGCAAAGCTTGACTTTTGACCATACATCGTGCCATTTCCGTTAGTGACCTGTTTTTCCTCTCAGCAACACCATTTTGCTGAGGTGTATAAGGCACTGTACATTGGTGTTTTATCCCACGACTAGCCAGAAATGCATTAAACTCATGAGACATATACTCCCCCCCTCGATCGGAACGGAGGGTGCCCATAGTACATTTTGAGACATTTTCAGCCATAGCCAAAAATTGTTTGAAGCACATAAAAACTTCGGACTTCGCTTTAAGCGGAAATACCCATGCATGCCTGGAGTAATCATCAATGAAAGTCACGAAGTACAGGTAATTGCCCAAGGACGGAGTTTGCATGGGCCCACAAACATCACTATGCACAAGCTGCAACCTGCATGTGGCCCTAACTGAACCATCCTTTGGAAACTTAGAACGCTGCATTTTACCCAGAATACAGCCTTCACAAACATGTTTGACAGGTGCTTCAAGAGGCGGCAAAGAAGCAACCATATCAGATTTCTGCAAACGCAGCAAACTGGCAAAATTCATATGACCAAAACGTGCATGCCAAAGTTTTGCATCTGAAATAGCCCTTGAATCTGCAATAGCATTTGCAAAATTTTGTCCACACTTGTCATACAAAGTGAGCTTATACAGCCCACGGCACAAAAGCCCAGATGCAACAATTTCATCACCAAAACTGAGATCATGAACTGTACATCTGTCATCCACAAATTTGACTACAAGTTCAAGTCTAGCAAGTGCGGATACAGACAAGAGATTCTTCTTGATCCCAGGTACATAAAGTGCATCAACAAGTGTGAAGGAACTGCCATTAGCAACAGTGAGCACAATCTTTCCAACTCCCTGAACTGGATAAGAGGCGTTGTTGGCACAAGTGACTGAATTCCCATGAGGGACAGACTCGAGAGAGGTAAACAATTCACGATGTGAGGTAATGTGCTTTGTAGCACCACTGTCGAAATACCACACATGTGAATCTGCAGCAACTGACAAGCATGCATCATGGACAACAGGATTGTAAGTGCACTCTGCGCTAAAAGCCCATTCTGCATCAACATCAGCATCACAATCTCCTGTCACAGAAGACTCAACAATGGATTCATTTGTAGTGGATCCAGCATTTGCAGTGGAACCACCCTCTTTCTTCTTAGCCTCTTTGGCCTTCAACTTAGGACACGACTTGATCAAGTGATCATTGGCTTTACAATAATGGCAACGCATCTTCTTTTTGCCCTTATCACCAGAATTGCCAGACGAAGTGCTGCCAGCAGAAGCATTAGGAACAGAATTTTTGCCACTCGTAGCAGAACCATAAGAAGTGGCTGCATTACTGTTACCACCCTTTCTTTGAGAAGCAATAAAAGCCTGTTCAACTGCACGCTGCCTAGTCCTGTTTTTTCTAGAAAGTGACTCTTGCAACAGCAATGTGCATAATGCATCAAACTTGACAACTTCAGGATTTCCTTGGGTCATCAGTCTCCAAGTACTAGCAAAAGTCTGGTAGGAATCTGGTAAGGCATCAAGAACAGTCTGCACAAGGGAACTGTCCGAAATCACTTCACCTGCAGAAATGAGTTGCTCATTGATATCCTTGACACTAGCAAGGAAAGTGTCCATATCATCTTCCTCATGCATAATCTTCGACTCTAGCTCTTTACGCAGCAAAGCAATTTTAGCCTCATTGCGGCTTGCATAAAGACCTGCTAGAATATCCCAAGCCTGTTTTGCAGATTTTGCTAAACGGATGTGAGGAATAATGGTGCGCTTCACAGACAACGCAATCAATGCATGAGCCTGCGCATCCTTAACATCCCAACGAGCTTGTTCTGCCGTAGGCAAAACAACTCTAACAGCTGCAATCCTTGCAGCAAGACCTGCAACATGCTCAATATCGCCTACATCTTCAGAACCAGGACGTACATCAATGCCCTGCACAATGTTCCAGACATCTTTTGACACAAGAACATGTTGCATCATATAAGCCCACATAGGGTAGTTGTCCCCATCCAACCTGTCCTCAGCAGCAAACATCTTGAACACATCTGTGTTGTTGTTGTCAGCCATGGTAAATGTTGCACCTGATGTGAAAACTGCCCGAAAATAGGAGAAATGGAGCGGGAACAACTTGTGCTATATAGCACAAACCGTAGAAGACTATAAGGCACCTGTTATGCAGAAAACGGCACTGACAGAAAATCTGCACAAAATGACGAAATAGCTTGTGCAGTACTGCCCGTAGTGGAAACGGAGGCCGAAATGAGCCCAAATCAAAATTTTGAGCAGACCTAGCTCTTCGAGCTATCCGAAAATATTTGTCGACCTGCGAACGCTCGCCAAAGCTCACTGAAATCGGAGAAAGTGAGCAGGCGTGGGCTGGAGCAGCTGGCGACTAAGCCCGGGAGGACGTGACCTGCTCTGATACCAATTGTTGGAATTAGGGTTGTAGAGAAACACACACAGCTTGGAGAAGACGAAGGAAGCTCAAGGCACACAATAGAGAGTGTGTTACTTAGTGTGCAGTGGAAAGATAGATAGCCCTAGAGTGATGGGCGTATATACAATGCACGGGGGAAAAAACCTCCTAAAGAGGGAAAAAATGCCCCGGCGGTCCTAGTGTGTTCACACACATCACTACCACATGTATATGGTAACACCAAGGGTAGCATATTTGCACCAGAAATGCTTGATGATGATTGATACAGGAAATGTATGCTTATGTGGATATTATGATGCTCCAATGTGTGGACAATTGCTTATCATCCCATTTGATCCTAGGGGTTACTAAAGTGCAAGTTGCAGATGTAGAGGATACCATATGCCTGATGTAGCAGGCTGCATGATGGAAGGTTTTGTTTTCTAGGTTATGTTAAGTCAGAAGGGTGTTTGGTTATGCATTCAATAAGATAACATGGCTGGCTTCCAGCTAACTTCTTTGGATAATTGATGAAGTATCTTCACATCTATTGAGTTGGTTCTGCTAACAGAACTTGAAGTAAAGGACTTGACGGCCATTCCGTGTGCAGATAGAGTAAGGAATACTTGATCTTGATAGGGTTCCTTAAGGAGAGCTTAATGGTCAAGCCGTGTGCATCATTAACTAGAGCACTTGAGTCTGGCGGGGTTCACTAAACATGTTATCCATAATTGAATGCTTTGAAGATACGACAGATACGGTTCAAAGATTTTTGATGGGTAGCTACCTAATGATTAAGCTAGAACATTGATGATAGGGTATAAGACTTATTTCAATTTCCGTACAGTTACGTGAGTCTGATGATGGTAAGGAGCTTAAGGTACCTAAAGCAGATGCAGATTGAAGTGCTATTGGCACAGACCGGAGGCTGTGCAGGTTCAGAGGGGGTGAATGTCGTGTAGCTCCGCTGCCATGATGAGAAAAAGAGAAAAGAAATGTAAGCTAAGCTTCTTTGAAGTCTACTTGATTAATGGTCAGTGATCAAGGCTTGTTAATAGGTCCAGTTTAATGATTTATGTATGCCAGATGCGGCTTAAAAGGGCCAACAGATGCCTTAATGATGCCAAAAAGGATTATGCTTGAAGTGGGCACATATGTGAGTTTATGATCTAGACCTGCAATGCTTGAAGTGCTCTACCGTCCTGTCTTTACGGCTCGTCGATTGGAGCTACGGTGAAGAAGTTATGGCAGTTTGAAGTTTGAGTTAATGCAGATCCATACCGGATTGGGAAACTGCAGCTGAGGTGACAGAGATGAAATGAATGCATGAGCCTGAAGTGATCACTTTATGGAGCGCATTGGTCTTTTCAGATCAGCGATCGGAGTTCCGGTTGCCAAGATATGAAGCGTCAAAGATTCAACGGGGGCCGGCTCCGTACCAGTCAGGTCGACTTGGACAGTGTGCCATCTAGGAAAGTTTGAGCTTCAACCAGGTTTTGGAAGTTGGAATCTTGTACGGAATTTCATCTCTTGTAGTGCAGTGTCAACTAGTGCTTCAATTGAATTGTATTTCATGACCAACTAATGAAGATACGACTGATGTGCTTAGCCGTGCCTTTGATGATAAATAGGTTGATAAATATTCTAAGTGGAATTAGCAATGCCTTGCTAGATTATGCATGCTAAAAGTGGTGCCATTACGAAAGCACTTGATGAGTTCATAGTCCTAAATGACATCTTATGAAGCGTATCGATTGTGGGATATGCTAATGATTAGACAGTGGCTGCTCGAGAAAGATGCTGTGCTTGGCAATGCTTTGCCACTATGTACGTCAAATGGGGTGCCCTTTAAGGGCCACCCGCTCAATGAAGCCAAGAAGACAACACGCCACCCAAAACAAGAGAATAAGGGGCCGCCCACCAAATCCAAGGCCACCCATATAACTTAGTGGCCGCCCAATTCACTAAGGGTGTGGCCGCCCAATACTTGGGGTTTTTAGTGGGAATCGAAAAAGGAAAAAGAGATGGCATGGTGGTCGACCAGCGGCGGCAGGCAGTGACGAAGACGAAGGGGAGAGCTCACGTTGGTCGTGATGGGCCTCGATGCCCTCGCAACAAAACGAGTCAGTCTCAGGGGCCCAAGGCGCCTCCATTTGGCATCAACAATGCAAAAATCGGGGATAGATCAACGCATGTATGCCACGTCATTAAGAGCGTTTTCCCGCGCCATGTCGGTAGTGCCCGGCACTACTGCTAAGAGGGAGGGGCTATTATTAGGGGCCTTTTGCATGCGGGAAGAAAAAAGTTAACGAAGTGTATGGCAAGCCAACGAGGGCAAGAAAACGAGGAGAGGAGAAGGGGGTTTGAGGAGTTGCAGGAGGGAGTTAACAAGGAAGCAAGAGGGGAGAGCTAGGTCGAAGGAGCAAGGAGAGGAAGGGCCTATTGCATGCGAGGGAAATTCAAGCTCGAGGGAAGCCAAAGGAAAGCAAAGCAAGGAGTTCTCTTCTCTCTCGACCTTGGCTACCAAAGCAAGGAACGAAGGCTAAAGATACATGTCTCTCGATCTCCGACTCAAGCAAGGTTAGGCGAGGAGGTAATCAAGGCATGCTTTCTCTCTCTCGATCTCCAATCAAGATAAGCAAGAGAGATAACGAGGGTAAGGAAAGCAAGAGGAATAAGGAACTTGAAGCTTTTTCCGAAGCGACCAAGACGAGAAACCTGTTGAAGTAAGCAAGCAGGCTTGAGAAGGTGAGAATTGAGGCAGATAAAGCGGCTGAACGTAATCTCTATCACCGTCATCAGCTTGAAGTTTGATTAATTATCTTGTTGAGGCACGGTGTCGTTAACGACCCGGTTAATTTTGTAAAGCGGGAGCTTAAACTCCTCGTAAGCAAATGATCCAAGTGATGGTGTTGTTAACAGCCCGCCTTGGCTAAAGATTAAGTTGTACTCAGACGTATTAATCGATTTAATTGATGATTGTGGTGGTTTCCAGAGTTATCAGTTGCTCTTGTTCTCTCTCTTTCACACCTCCCACAGCTAGAGGCCAGGCGCCTGCCCGGCTCACGTAGCGAACATGTATCCCCCGACAGTAGCACGAGAAATCTTTTTTTTAATAGTGATTCTATTTAGTGCTCTATAGTCGACACACATGTGATATGTGCTATCTTTTTTTTGCACTAAAAGTATTGGTGAACAGAATGGAGAGGAGCTAGGTCTCACCATCCTTTTTTCCACCAATTCATGCACTAGCCTCATGATCTCCTCTTGTTGAGCTTGTGAAACTCAATAAGGAGGTTTATTAGGCGATGAGCTTCCTAGTAGAAGCTCTATTGCATGGTCGTCATCCCCTCGTTTTGGAGGTAGCTAACTAGGGATGTCATCAATGAAAACATCTTGGAATCCATTTAGGAAATTAAACAAGTCTAATTCCTCTTGGATTCCCGTTAATGCTACTTGTGAAAAACATTAGAATTATTTATAGATTCTCTAACAAAAATCATATACGCAAAAATAGAGCTTTTCATTGACTTATCAAAAGCAAGCGTATTTACCAGGGATATGGTGTTCCTCGACTCTTTAGAATTTATGTACATGCTCTTTTCCCTGTAGGTGAAATAGATTCTCCTTTCAAGGAACTTCATGTTGGCAACCATGCGGTTGAACCATGGTTCCCCTAGGATAACATCCTCATGTTTGAGGAGAGATTAAAAAAAGTCTTCTTTGGCGACATAGCTTTGGACATGAAGCCTCAACTTCCCAATCAAGGGAGTAACGGAGGCTTGCTATCCCTTGAAAGCTCCATTGGTAGTTACAGTGTTTCCCATCTCAAAAGCTTGAGTACTCAACTTAGTGGCCAACTGCATTGATATGAAGTTGTGAGTAGAGCCAGGGTCAAAGAGAATAAGGGCATCATGCTCTCTTACTTTTCCCCAAGCATAGGAGAGGTATGAGCCTTTGAAATGAGTATCTTCTTTTGGATCTTGAACCATGGAAGCTCTAGGAGTGTCATTGAGTACATTTCTTTTGGGACAAGAACGATAACCATGTCTTTGCTCCCCGCGCTTAAATCATTTATGATCTTTATGAAAGGCCTCTAATTCTTCGGGAAAGAGCTTAACTTTACCTTTGTAAGCTCCTTTCTTCTTGGCCTTGTTGTTGGTGGTGTTGGTGTTGCCTTGGGAAGAGTTTTGAGCATTGCTCTTCCCTTTAGCTTCATTTCCATCCTTGTTTTCCATGGGCTTGAAATTTCTTCTCACCCCTTGTTGGAAATTGATCCTTGAAGCAACCATAGTGTGGTGGATCACTTCAGTGATGGTGCTAGGCCGTTGTGAGTTGACATACTCGGCCATTTCTTCAGGTAATCCCGCACAAAATTGTTACTTTTGTTTGACAAAGTCTATCCTTTGGAAAACTGTAGATTTGAGATGTAGATCCCAAAACTTGTCTCCATATTTGTGGTTGAAGAGTAGCTTCAAACTTCGCCATTTGTCGATGAGCACTTTGTCCTTGGGATCGCTTGCAAGGAATTTCTTCATTATGGAAACTCGTAGAGTTCTATGTCTTTGGGGCTTTGCCGTTGCCCCATGAAGGCTAGCCCATCATTGACGAGCAGATTTCTAGAAGTGCATAGCTACATGGTGTAGCTTGGAGGACTCCGTGAAGTCCTCATCTCCAAAGGCCACATTGAATTATTGGATGAAGGCCAATACTTTGTCAGTGGCACCAAAGGTGCCATCATAGCTGAGAAAAGAGATACTCTTTTCTCCCTCTTTGGACTTCTTGGGCTTTTGTGACCTTCGCCATGCAGGGTATGATTTGCGAACGCCTCCCCTCTTGTATTCTCAATAATAGACATAGCGTTTGTCAGAAGAGGAGGAAGTGAAGAAGAAGGAGAAGAGGGTGACCTCTTTCTTGCCTTTTTCTTTCTTTGTTTCCTCTCTTCCCTTTCAAAGTGACCAAGAGAAGCACTATGGGTTGACCATTTCCTCTCTTGTAAGGAGTTGATGATAGTCTAGACCGCCATCGTCATGGAGCTTTAGAGGAACTTAGGGATTCACTCCCTTCTTGTTCTTTGGATTCCTCCTCTCTTATGGGAGAGAGTCTTCTTTTGGAAGTCTCATAAAGAGGCCTCCTAAACTCTCTCTCCTCTTGGAGAGGAAGGGAAATCCCATAAGCACGAAGTTGTTGGGTAACTTTGGCTTGCAAAGTAGGGTTGCCCATAGCTTGCTGCAACCTAGTAACAAGATAATCGATAAACATGGGGGCATCATCATTAGCACCTTCATGTGCAAAATCAAAGTTATCAATGTTCATTCTACTCTTTTGGTTATTTTCAGCCATGCTAATTACACTTATGTGTTTACTTAGTGTTTTTTTGGGAATTCAAAGCGCCTTTGAAAATAAGCACTTAAGTATCTACATCCACGGCTCAAATTGGTTAATTATAGAGAGTAGTGGGGTGGGTCTAACATAGCAAAATTATCGAGGGATAGCTCCTTTCGGACTCTTTATGGTTCAATAATGGCAAAACCATAGGCAAGTCTAAAGAGACCCCATTATTAAGACCAAAGCTCCCGAGGTGTGCACCATATCCCACATAGTGTGCTCAACAACATATAGATCCCAATGCCAATTACCCTAATATAATTAACAAAATCAACCATAAATAGGCTACTTTAGGACCTCTCTTCTTAAGCAAGAAAAGAGAAACCAAATGCTCTGAGACCAATGTAACGGAAATGGCCTATGAACTTTGAGAATAGCGGAATTAAGCATTTTTGTGAGATTACTTTGAAAACATAGGGGGTGAACTTAATTGATGGTAGCAACATAAACATAGTACTTAATTAACTTTGCATGAACAATACTTTTGCAAGAGAGAGAGTATTAGAGAACATGAAAATAGTTGATGACCGGATTTACTTGGAGCCGGTCCCCCCTCCAAAAGGCATTTGTAATATAGATTCTCCCATCAAGAGAGACTTGGTACAATACAATCTTTGTGTTCCTTGTGACCTTGGTGATGCGATGAAGATGGAAAGCTTCATGCATCACGAACATAACATAAACTTTGCACAAAGCATTAACTATCCCAAGGCCTCAAACACCTTCGAAGGTGGAGAGAACTAGTGGGGAATGAGGGTAGGGAAGAGGAAGAAGAATCATTCATAGAAGAAAGAAATAGTTTCTCACTTATCATCACTCTTCTTGCTTAGCATAGCATAATAGCATAGTATTGAAGATGAAGAAGATGGCAAGCTTAAGCATTGAAGCATGTCTCTTGGTTGGCTTTCCATTCCATAGCCAAGATTGTTGGTGTAGGCTTGGAGAAGGAGATGGAGCTCTTGCACTTTGCACTCCACACAATGAGAGAGAGAGAGAGAGAGAGAGAGAGAGAGTGGGAGAGGATACCCCCCTCTCATGCTTGGTCCACACCTTTCTCTCTCCGTCTCTTTCTCTCTCTATCTCTCTCTCTCTTGTATTATTTAATTATTTCATTTGGACACGTGTCCTCTTTTTCCTCTTTGAGAGGAAGAACTTAATTATTTATTTTTATGTATCTAAATTCTCATTGGACCTGTTTAAAACCTATCCAATAGGATTCAAACACATCATGAGGGCCACATGTGGAGGATCATTTGAACATGTGTCTTTTATGCTTATTAAGTCATTTGGTTTGAATTGAATACTTCAAGCACTTAGTCAATCAAGCATGGAAATGTTTTATGCCTCTTGTGAGTTTATCTTTGAATTGAACATTTCAAGAACCTTAGTCATTTAAGCATGTGAGAAACACCTCAAGCTTTTGGGCAAGGTTCCCACAAAACACTTAGCAAGCCGACAAGCACCTCATGCTTGGGTAGGATTCCCACCTCAAAGTCAACCTTAGCTTGCCTAAGGTCAAAGGACTCTCTTACACTAACTTTTGCAGGTCTTTAATGAAGCTAACCCTAACGTCTTTTAAGATCCATTAGATGCACGTTGCTCTTTGATAGACTACCTCCTTTTTGACCCCTATTGAGATGTAACCATCTCTCCTCTCGGTCCCTTGTTGAGGTAAATCTAGAAGCATTTATTGCACATTGCTCTTTGGTAGACCGTCTCCTTTTGGACCCCTATTGAGATGCAACCAATTCTCCTTTTGGTCTCCTGTTGAGATAGGTTTAGAAGCGCATATCTATATCCTAACTCTTGTTCCCTTTTATCTTCCCATATTAGATGATCAATTTAATATGAGAAAATCATTTGGTAAAGATAGATATTATGTTTTATGACAGCTACCATCACTTAAGAATACTCGCTATGCTCACAAAGTAGTCTCACAAAAGTGCTTTATCTAATTCCCTAATTCCACTACTCTCAAAGTTTTTAGGCCATTTCCATAATATTATGTGATTTGCCTCCTGGAAAAATGGCCATTGGTACGAAGTGGGTTTACAAGTTGAAACGTAATCTCAATAAGGCTCGACTTGTTGCAAAGGGTTATGCACAACCAAAATGCATAGATTATGAAGAGACTTTTGCTGCCACTTGTCATATGACTACTGCGCATTTTCTATGTGCATTGAAAACTTATTTTGATTGGGATGTACATCAATCAGACATTGTTACTGCTTTCTTAATTGGTGACATATTTGATGAAGTTTATATGACGCAGCCTCGCGGTTTTGTCAAGAAAGGATAAGAGGATAAGGTGTGGAAATGTAACAAAGCTTTGTATGCGTTGAAGTAATCTCCTCGTGCTTGGTATGAGAAGGGTGACACTCATTTGGTCAAATGAGGCTTTCATAATAGTCCAACATAAAGCACATTGTATGTAAAGCGTGAGGGTGATATACTTCTCATTGTGGTTCTTTATGCTGATGATTTTTTGATCATTGGACCAAATGAGAAACATATTGCTGAATTTAAGGCTGATTTGAATGCTACTTTCAAGATGAAAGATTTGGGGTTGTTGCATCATTACTTGGGTATATAATTTAAGCAGTGTGATGGTGGTATTGCCTTGTGTCATTAAAGTTACATCGAGACTTTGCTATGTAAGTTTGGACTTGACGATTGTAAATCTATTGCCACTCCCATGGAAGTAGGTTTGAAATTGAGTCTTCATGTTGCATCATTACTTGGGTATATAATTTGAGCAGTGTGATGGTGGTATTGCCTTGTGTCATTAAAGTTACAGAGACATTGCTATGTAAGTTTGGATTTGAGGATTGCAAACCTATGCCACTCCCATGGAAATAGGTTTGAAATTGAGTCTTCATGATGTTGGTGATCCTGCATATGTCACTTATTACCAAATTGTTGTTGGATGCCTCATTTATGTATGCAACATGAGGCTGATATCAGAGCAGTCTCATAGGTCGGCAACTTTATGCATAGCCTAGAGTCTAAGCATTGGCAGGCTGTCAAGAGGATTTTTTGCTACTTGAGTGGCACTTTACATCTTGGCTTGTTTTATCCCAAGGGGGGATCATTACCGCCAGACTTACATGCTTTTTGGACTCAGATTGGGTTGGTTGTTTTGACAAATGATTTCTGTTTCATGCTTGGTAGCTCATGCATATCATGGTTGAGCAAGAAGCAACCTATTGTGGCCACTTCCAGTTGTGAGGCTGAGTACAGGGCAGTCTTCACAGCTACGTTTGAGTGTGTATGGCTCAGACGCCTTATGGCTGATTTGGGTGTTGGACAAGACACTGCCAACACTATCCACACTGATAGTCAGAGCGCATTGGCAGTTGCGAGGAACCCAATTTTTCATGCTCACACAAAGCACGTTGAGGTGCATTACCACTATGTGAGGGAGAGGCTCTCAGCAGGAGAGATCAGCTTGGCTTATGTGCCAACACAGGACAACCTTGCAGATCTTTTCAAAAAGGCATTGTCTCGTGAGAAGTTGAAAGCTTTCTGCAAAGCTTTGGGCTTACTCCCCTTTGTGGACTAATCATGTCCTCAAGGCATGGCACTTCCATTTACTCATGTGTAAGCTCTCGTTTACCGCATCACTCCAGGGGGGATTTGTTACCATATACATCCGGTAGTGATGTGTGACACCACCGGGGTATTTTTTCCCTCACTAGGAGGTTTTTTCCTCTGTGCATTGTATATACGCCCATCATTCTAGGGATATCTATATTTCCATTGCACACTAAGTAATACACTTTTGGTTGTGTGCCTTGAGCTTCCTTTATTTTCTCCAAGCTGTGTGTGTTTTCCTGCAACCCTAATTCCAACAATTCTTTTAAGTGGAAAAGTGAATGCAAAAGAAAAATTGGGCACGAGAGGCGATGGAGAGAGGAAGATAGAGAGAAATGATGCATTTTTAATTGGGTGATTGCATTGGGGAGCTCTCGGGGTTTTGCCATGTCACTCTCATGTGGAGCCGCAACTTCAAGCTAGATGGGCCGAAGATGGTAGGCGAGGGTGCAATGGACAAGCATAGGAATTGAGGGTGCTAGAGCGAGTCAAGGAGCATGCAGGGGAGTGTTGCTTTTGCGTGTCTCTCTCTCTCTGTCTTTGTTACTATCTATGATTCACGTATAGCAGGGAGAAAAAATTCATGTTTCTCTCTCTCTCTCTCTCTCTCTCTCTCTCTCTCTCTCTGCTATTTGCCTCCATGGCGATGCAGATTGAATTGAATGTGATTAGATCCCTTGGTTTTGAAAGGGAACTTAGCTAGATGGAAAAAACAGGGGTACATGGAAAGGCCAACTGTTCGCATAAGGGCGAGCAACACAATGCATGGACAAATGGCAAGACGACATATGGGTGCCAGATGGTAGCAATGGCAACATTGAGGAGGGGAACAGAGGGTTTGCATAGTGAATAGCAAGTTTTCCAGGCTGGGATGGTCAGCCCAAACTGAAATGAATCTTCAATGCACGTGGAGGGGGGGTTGGAGAGAGAGAGAGAGAGAGAGAGAGAGAGCACATGTTCGGTAGCATAAGCACTATGATATTTTTTCTCCTCTTTCCCACAACAGTATATGGCATGCCTCTGTAGGTGTTGGAAGTGATGGCACAAAGACAAATGCAAAGCGTGAATGGGAAGAGGGAGGGAGCGCCACATTAGTGCAGAGCCGAGAGAGAGAGAGAGAGAGAGAGAGAGAGAGGGGGGGGGGGGGGAGATGGCATGAAGTGTAGCAATGCGGATCCACAAAGAGATAGCTAGATAGATAGATAATTCTATTATCGTCCTCGTAGGTCAAATGACCTATGGGACCAAATGAACATGTCACGTGCTGTGAGTGGAGGTCATAAGTGACTCTCAATGCGCTAAAAAATGGCTAAAATGAGCATCGCAATAGAGAGTCCACATCGTGGTTAGGAGAGGAAGGTATGTAGGGAGAGCTCATGGCTAAATATATGGGGAAAAGAGGACCTAATGTGGTCAAAAGCTGAGCACTCAAGTAGTGTGTGTGGTACTCACTCTCTTGCATTTGACGAGGGAATAAGGTGCAAAGTCGATGAGACTCCTCGCCAGTGCCCCAACATCTTGTCTCGCAGCGTAGAGAATGGGAACTAAGATGAATGGAGGCAATGGTGCAGATCGCACTCAATGGGATGGGCTCAAGGATGTAGGGATGGGTTCGGTTACCGCGCTCGGAGAAGGGGAGAGAGAGAGAGAGAGAGAGAGAGAGAGAGAGAGAGAGAGAGAGAGAGAGAGAGAGAGAGAGAGAGAGAGAGAGAGAGAGAGAGATAGTTCTATTATTGTCCTCGGAGGTCAAATATGACCTATGGGACCAAATGAACATGTCACGTGGTGTGAGTGGAGGTCATAAGTGACTCTCGATGCTCAAAATTGGCTGAAATGAGCATCACAATAGAGAGTCCACATCGTGATTGGGAGAGGAAGGTATGTAGAGAGAGCTCATGGCTGAATATATGGGGAAAAGAGGACCTAATGTGGTCAAAAGCTGAGCACTCAAGTAGTGTGGTACTCATTCTCTCGCACTTGACAAGGGCATAAGGTGCAAAGTCAATGAGACTCCTCGCCAGTGCCCCAACGTCCTCTCTCGTAGCGTAGAGAATGGGAGCTAAGATGAATGGAGGCAATGGTGTGAATCACACTCAACGGGATGGGCGCAATGATGTAGGGATGGATTCGGTTACCTCGTTTGGAGAAGAAGAGAGATTTGTAGTTTGGGGCAACGTGTGTGGTATAATGGCTGAAGCGAGAACCTCCGGATTTCTCCCAAGCCGTGATACATTGGCGTTGTAAGAAGGCCTCATTAACTTGGGAGTCGATCGACGCATCCTTGACCAAGTGACATGCATCCCATCTTCCAAACCATTTCTTGATGTCAAGCATCCACCCCGAACTTAGTATTTTGCTCTTGCATGTTTTTTGGACCTTTTGACTTTCTTCATATGTGATTCTAGGAAGTCGATGCAAAGGCCTACGTTGTGTCTTAAGCATGTACTCCACAACCCTTTGCATGCCCAAGACCTCAATGGGAAACGATCCGGACTCAAGAAGTAAGAGAGAGGGGAGATGGCATGAAGCGTAGCAATGCGAAGCCACAGAGAGAGAGAGAGAGAGAGAGAGAGAGAGAGAGAGAGAGAGAGAGAGAGAGAGAGAGAGAGAGAGCAGAGCACATAAGTTGCAATGGCAAAGGAGGCTCCCTCTACACAAGCGATGATGGTGATAAGAGGCAATTTTGATTTTTCCTTCAATTTCGTAGATTCAAAGGGAATGTTAGAATTTACGGCACTAATTAATGAGCTTCGGCAATTTTAGAGAAAAAAATCCCCTTATTATTGGCCTACAAAAGGCCATAGAGAGGGGGCTGGGGAATTGGTGCAAATTCTGGACCGTCAATGCATATTGAACCGATGTTGGACATGTGTCCATTTTGCATAAAAGTGAGGGTGTTGATAATTGTTAGGCCTTTTTTTTCATTTCTTTTTGGTTTGTTAATGGTACCTTCCACTCATATTTCAAACTTTATTATTTCTTATAGTGATTAGTAAAACGACGCCACCTTCGGCGGCGGTCAAGCCCCTTGCTCTTGACAAATTTCATGAAAAAAGATCAAGAAAAGCTCTCTCTCTCTCTCTCTCTCTCTAGATTGTGTGTATCGCTTTTTGGCCTATGTGTAGAGTTCACTCACTGAAGCATCCTCGAAGCAAGCAACTCACAACACATGGCAGGGGGAGGGGGTCGGAATCCCTTCCCCCTTATATATAGTAATTGGCATCTTAATCTCCTCTATTTTTGTTGTGGTATGTGTTCCTATGCAGGAGGCCACGTAGGAGGTCTGTATTCCCAAGAAAGAGGCTGTGCCGCTTGCTTGAAGCGTTGTTGAGTTTCTACTGTATCTGTTTTTTTTAGATGCTTCTTGAGGGGATCGAACGTGAACATGTGCACCATCACCATCATTGGCATCTGGAAAATCCACAGCCCAAAGAGAAAGATGCTCCAACATGGTGATAAACTTTTTTTAAGTGCATGATGAATTTAAATTTAAAGTTTAGAAAACGTACAAAACGTGAAGGTAAAGGAGCATTTAGTGTAAAAACCTTCATATTTAGTCCAAAAGGTTACCCCTGCTATTACCATATACATGTGGTAGTGATGTGTGTGAACACACTAAGACCGTCGGGCATTTTTTCCCTCTTTAGTAGGTTTTTTTCCCCGTACATTGTATATACGTCCATCACTCTAGCGCTATCTATCTTTCTATTGCACACTAATTAATACACTCTTAGTTGTGTGCCTTGAGCTTCCTTCGCCTTCTCCAAGCTGTATGCGTTTCTTTGCAACCCTAATTCCAACAATTGGTATCAGAGCATGTTGCATCCTCCCGGGCTTAGTCGCCAGCAGCTCCAGCACACACGCCTGCTTGCTTTCTTCCATTTCCGTGAGCTTTGGTGAGCATTTGCAGGTTGACAAAAATTTCGGGTAAGCTCGTAGAGCTTAGTCTGCTGAAATTTTTGATTCGGGCTCATTTCGGCCTCCGTTTCCACTACAAGCAGTTCTGCACATGCAATTTTGTCATTTAGTGCAGAATTTCTGTCAATACCGTTTTTTGCATAACAGGTCCCATACAGTCTACTACGGGTTGTGCTATATAGCATGTGCTAGTCTTACTCAGTTTTCACATCCTGTGCGGACATTTTCCATGGCTGACAACAACACAGATGTGTTCAAGGTGTTTGCTACTGAGGACAGGTTGAATGGGGACAATTACCCTATGTGGGCTTACATGATGCAACATGTTCTTGTGTCAAAGGACGTCTGGAATACTGTGTCGGGCATTGATGTACGTCTTGGTTTGAAATAGTAGGCGATATTAAGGATGTTGCAGGTCTTGCTGCAAGGATTGCTGCTGTTAGAGATGTTTTGCCTACGGCAGAACAAGCTCGTTGGGATGTAAAGGATGCGTAGGCTCATGCGTTGATTGCGTTGTCTGTAAAGTGCACCATTACTCCTCACATTCGTAGAACAAAATCTACAAAATAGGCTTGGGATATTCTGGCTGGTCTTTATGGAAGCCGCAATGAGGCTAAAATTGCTTAGCGCATAAAGAACTGGAATCGAAGATTATGCATGAGGAAGATGATATGGACACTTTCCTTGCTAGTGTCAAGGATATCAATGAGCAACTTATTTCTACAGGTGAAGTCATTTTAGACAGTTCCCTTGTGCAGACTGTTCTTGATGCCTTGCCAGATTCTTACCAGACTTTTGCTAGTACTTGGAGACTTATGACCCAAGGAAATCCTGAAGTTGTTAAGTTTGATGCATTGTGCACATTTCTATTGTAAGAGTCACTTTCCAGAAAGAATAGGACTAGACAACATGCACTTGAACAAGCTTTTATTGCTTCTCAAAGAAAGGGTGGTAATAGTAATGCAAACACTTCTTATGGTTCTGTTACGAGTGGCAAAACTTTTGTTCCCAATGCTTCTGATGGTAACACTTTGTTTGGCAATTCTGGTGATAAGGGCAAAAAGAAGATGCATTGCCATTATTGTAAAGCTAATGATCACTTGATCAAGCAGTGTCCTAAGTTCAAGGCCAAAGAGGCTAAGAAGAAAGAGGGTGGCTCCATTGCAAATGCTGGTTCCACTACAAATGCAGCCATTGTTGAGTCTTCTGTGAAAGGAGATTGTGATGCTGATGTTGATGCAGAATGGGATTTTAGTGCAGAGTGCACTTACAATCGTATTGTCCATGATGCATGCATGTCACTTGCTGCAGATTCACATGTGTGGTATTTCAATAGTGGTGCTACAAAGCACATTACCTCACATTGTGAATTGTTTACCTTTCTCGAGCCTGTCCCTCTTGGGAATTCAATCACTTGTGCCAACAATGCCTCTTATCCAGTTCAGGGAGTTGGAAAGATTGTGCTTATTGCTACAAATGGAAATTATTTCACACTTTATGTACTTGGGATCAAGAAGAATATTTTTTCTGTATCTACACTTGCTAGACTTGGACTTGTAGTCAAATTTGTGGATGACAGATGTACAGTTCATGATCTCAGTTTTGGTGATGAAATTGTTGCATCTAGGCTTTTGTGTCATGGGCTGTATAAGCTCACTTTGTATGACAAGTGTGGACAAGTTTTGCAAATGCAATTGAAAATTCAAGGGTTGTTTCAGATGCAAAACTCTGGCATGCACGTTTTGGGCATCTGAATTTTGCCAGTTTTTTGTGTTTGCAGAAATCTGATATGATTGCTTCTTTGCCGCCTCTTGAAGCACCTATCAAACATGTTTGTGAAGGCTGTATTTTGGGCAAAATGTAGCGTTCTAAGTTTCCAAAGGATGGTTCAGCTAGGGCCACATGTAGGTTGCAGCTTGTGCATAGTGATGTTTGTGGGCCAATGCAAACTCTATCCTTGGGAAATCACCTTTACTTTGTGACTTTCATTGATGATCACTCCAGGCATGCATGGGTATTTCCTCTTAAAGAGAAGTCCGAAGTTTTTATGTGCTTTAAATAATTTTTGGCTATGGCTGAGAATGTCTCGAAATGTACTATGGGCACCCTTCGTTTCGTTCAAGGGGGGGGAGTATATGTCTCATGAATTTAATGCATTTCTGGCTAGTCGTGGGATAAAACACCAATGTACAATGCCTTATACACCTCAAGAGAATGGTGTAGCTGAGAGGAAAAATAGGTCACTTACAGAAATGGCACGATGTATGGTCAAAAGTCAATCTTTGCCACATTCTTTTTGGCTTGAGGGCATCATGTGTGCCACTTATGTACTTAACAGGTGTCCTACAAAAGCTTTGCAGTCTATTACTCCATATGAAGCATGGCATGATAGAAAGCCTTCTATTGACCCGCATGTGTGTTTTTGACTGTTTGGCATATGCTTTGGTGCCACAAACACAACACAGAAAATTGGATGATAAGGCTCTCAAATGTATTTTTTGTTCGTTCAAGGGGGGGGAGTATATGTCTCATGAATTTAATGCATTTCTGGCTAGTCATGGGATAAAACACCAATGTACAATGCCTTATACACCTCAAGAAAATGGTGTAGCTGAGAGGAAAAATAGGTCACTTACAGAAATGACACGATGTATGGTCAAAAGTCAATCTTTGCCACATTCTTTTTGGCTTGAGGGCATCATGTGTGCCACTTATGTACTTAACAGGTGTCCTACAAAAGCTTTGCAGTCTATTACTCCATATGAAGCATGGCATGATAGAAAGCCTTCTATTGACCCGCATGTGTGTTTTTGACTGTTTGGCATATGCTTTGGTGCCACAAACACAACGCAGAAAATTGGATGATAAGGCTCTCAAATGTATTTTTGTTGGTTATAGTTTTGCAAGCAAAGTTACAGGTTGTATCATCCACAAACAAAGCGTATTCTGGTTTCACGGAATGTAGTGTTTGTGAAAGATTCTGTTCAGCCCTTGCTGTCATGTACTAGAGACAGTAATGTAAGCTCACAGGACATTTATGACACTTTTTTGCCTCTATCCAGTGGTGGAAGTTCGAATGTAAATTTCAATGAGGCAAATGTACAGCCTATGGGGGTTTCCAAAAATGTTATAGAGCAGCCTATTACTGATGCAGATGTACATGATGTACTTCATGAGGAAAGGGTTGAAAATGAGCAGAGGTATGCCAAAATGGCTGGTGCATACATTGCGTGACAGTAAATTGGATGCACCTTTGTCTAGTCTTACTCGTTCAGGCTCTCGCCATGCATCTTATGCATCAAATTGGTATGCTTTGGCTGTGTCTTGCTTACATGATGTTAAGGAACCTCTGTATTTTGATGAAGCACATAATTCAAAAAACTGGATGGCTACCATGCAATCAGAATATGATGCACTTATAGAAAATGACATATGGACTTTATGTGATTTGCCTCTTGGCAAAAAGGCCATTGGTACAAAGTGGGTTTACAAACATACGTGTGCCACTTGAACAATGCATCATCACCTTCAAGGCAAAGGAGGAGCGGATTAAGCTATTACGCCAATCCCGCCTCCTCAAGGGAACCAAGTTTTGGATAGCAGAGGGATAGCAGAGGAATTGACTACCAACCAGCTGAAAGTCAAGGCAAGCGAGCTCAAGAAGATACACAAAGCCCGCAAGCATAGTAGATGGGTGGTCTACCGGGGTGGTAAAGCGGTCATCCAAGAGTTTCAAACTCCTAAAATGATGCCTCCATCCCTTGACCCCTCTTAATTTTTTTACCCTTAGTTTTTTTACCCTATTAATGGTCCCTCAGTCCTTAATTGATTTTTATCCCATGCCTTCACTCGAACAAATCATTGTACTATTTTTTTTGTTTGGTCCAATAGGCTCTATCTGACCTCAGTGGATGATAAATCTGTGTGTGTGTGTGTGGACTCGAAGAGCACTGACAATCAGAAGTTCAAGTGTCCACGGTGACCACACACACACACACAAACACACACATTGTCACCATCTGCCTGCTGAGTCCTTTATAGTGCAATGCTACCTGCCTTTTCCTTCAAACCCTCTCAGCAACTATTGTTTCATTTTCCTTTGCATGGTAGTGCATGTTAGTGATGTCACCATCTCTCTCTCTCTCTCTCTCTCTCTCTCTCTCTCTCTCTCTCTCACACACACACACACACACACACACACACACACACACACACACACACACACACACCATTTGTGCAGGGCACACTTGCCTAAGAGCATCGGATGAAGCAATTACCACCACGTGTCGGGGGGGTGGGGGGTGCTGGAAATATCCCTCCCCCTTTTATAACAGTATAGATGTCATGAATGGCTAAGGCTCATCAACTAAATGCAAGCGAATCACCTGGAGCTTGCCGGGGACCTGGCTTGGGGGGTCTACAGGTCTCTCTCTCTCTCTCTCTCTCTCTCTCTCGTTGTGTCGCCCGTGTCCAGTGTTGCAGAGTGCACTCACTAGAGCGGAAGGGGGATACTTTACCCATTTACCTATAGACGAAGATGGTAGACATGACAGTGAGACGCTCCCAAGATGTCCCGTGTTACCGCGTCTGATACCCACTTCTGGTGACAATGGTAGCAATGGTAGGCTGCATCATCTCTACAGTGCTAGGAAGAGTGGGCATGCCAGAACGGACCTTCTCATATTATATGGGCTTGTAGACTCACAAAATTTGTAGACTGTAGCCTGATGTTGATGTAGATAGTGTTGAGTGTTATCATGCTATAGAGCCGTTGAATGCTCTATTGGTATGGAGTGCAATTGTGACAAACTCTGTAGACTTTAGCCAGATGTACTGTAGGTAGTATTGAGTGTTATCACGCTGTAGAGAGGTTACGTGCGCTATCGTATGGAGTACAGTTGTGACAGTAGTGTGCACTAGTGTTGAGGAAACATATGTTTCAGCTAACAACTGTGTTGCTTTGAAATTCAAAAATGCCAGTCTAGAGCAATATAAAAGAGAAGAATCCCGCCTAGAATTTGAGAGAAATAGTCTTAAATTGGTTTAATTTAGCTTTAAGTTTCAAATTTTCATCTTGGAATATCGATAAAAAGGAATTGTGTCTTGTTGCCAAAATGATTTTTCCTGAGCAGTGGTGCAGGCTTTAGTAACGCTGTCAGTGGTCGGCGATTATAGCATTTTCAAAATTTCCTCTTGGAGAATCGATAAAAAGAACTGTGTTTGGTTTCCAAAATGATGTTTCCCAAACACTGGTGCGGGCTTTAGCGGCTCCGTCAGTGGCCAAGCGACTATGACATTTTCAAAATTTCCTCTTGGAAGATCGATAAAAATTAAGAAATCGTGTCTAGTTGTCAAAATGAACTTTTATAGAATATTGGTGTAGGTTTCAACGATGCATTAGTGGTCGGAAAGCTGAAACAATTTCCGGATTTCCTCTTGGAAAATTGATAAAAAGGAATTATGTTTTGCTGCCAAAATTGTTCTTCCGAAACACTGGTGCGAGCTATAGTGACACTGTTAGTGGCTGCAGCATCTGCATTGGAGTCTAGGTGGATGGACTACTTAATCAAAGTAAGAGGATTCATGACAAGTATAGAAAGAAAATGGAGTAACTAAAGTAGGATAATTATCATGATGATGATGTGTACATAGACTGCACACATGAACGCCCGCCAAGCTTTGTTGTACACACATAGTAGCAACATCATCTATGAGGAGGTGTACTTGCATGGTGCCGTTGATACCAGGCCAGGCTAGGTTGGCTAGCAAAGAGATCCATCATCCAATGACTCTCTCATCGTGGACCATTTCAGAGGTTGCCATGTTGTGCAAGGCGCCGCCCCAGAACACAGTGCCACTCAGTGCTATAGCAGGCTGCTTGATATACACCTCTGATGCCTCATTTGGCTCTAGTGATCTTCCAAATGCTCAAGTAGTAATGGCTGCTGCAACAGATTCAAAGGGGACCCCCCCCCCCTCCTCTCGATCCCCCCCTCTCTCATGTTGTTCCCCGTCGGATGCAAGCGCGGGTAACACGTGGTTGGGAGAATGTCCGAAAATTGCGTTATTGAGAAGGAAGAAGAGGACGGCTATGAGGTTGTTGAGCACCTGCTGATCAGGAACTCCAACTTGCTGCTGATGAAGACTATGCGCTTGAGTTTGTTGAGCAACAAATAGCCCGTCGTTTGCAGGTAAGCAACAGCAAGCAGCCCAGTTGCAGATGCACCACCACAGCTACCTCGCTCAGCCCTTCTTGCAGGTGCGTAACAGTAGCCACCTCTGGCCCGCTGCCTTCCATCTCAACTTGACAGCACGACATGCACTAGACCTTGTGGCTTTGTTTCCCTCTCAACTCGACATGCATTAGACTCTCTCTCTCTCTCTCTCTCTCTCTCTCTCTCGCATTTGTGGTGCAGGCTACGAAAGTTAGTTCTCTCTTTGGTATGTTCGACTTGAACAACTCCTTGTGTGAAATAAAATTGAAGGCAGACGTTGCCTGTCATTTCACCGAATTAGCCTCTCCCTCCCTTCCTCTGTCGGGCTGATAAACTCTCTCTCACACACACTTGCAAAATGCACCCCAGAGTGCCATGTGTCAAGGGGGAGGGAGCTGGAATCCCTCCCCCTTCGATAATAGTATAGATTAGACCTCCTTTTCATGTTGACGATTGAAATATCAGTTAACTTTTAGTGTGTCAATGTGTGTGCCTTCAAGTAGCATCGCTTTGCTAAAAAGAAATGGAAACAAAGGTTGCCCTTTAAATTAAAAGTAAGATGTCCACCTCAAAATAGAAAAATATGCACCTTCACAATAAAGAGAGGATTGATTTTACTGGAATGCTCAAAAAGGTTATAAAGAATAAGAGACTAAGGAGAGCATTCATAGAAGTTTGATCCCACGATGAGGAGTATTGACTCTTTGAAATATGTTTTGATATTTTAATTTGTAAAAGATTTATTTTGCTAATTTTGTTTGCATGAAAGCATCAAAATAATCTTTTGTGACAGTCGGGGTTCTTCATAACATATAGGGCATTTGTGATTATGTGTGTAGAATAGACAATATAATTTTATACTAAGACACAATAAAATTGACACGATTGTAGGTAGTTATTGAAACGTATTCAACCATAACAAAAGGCTTCATCATACTCTGATAGCTCAATTGGCGAGGCACTTGAATAGCATTCTCAATGGTGGATGTGGAGCTCATGGTGGTGTAGCATAAGTTGAGGTTGTACCAAAGGGTTTTGATTGGTCGACTCTTGGAAGTGCTATCATCCTTATATTCACCTACCAACGGAGAAGAATTGGATTGGAGATCCTGGCATTGGCCAAAAGACAAGGTGTTCCTGCTCCCCAAGACTTGGAGTAAATACAAGGTGCTGGTGTACAAAATGGATTGGTTTGTCCCAATCAACAAAATATGGAAGAAAAACTAGTCAGAAGAACACTCGTAGAGGAGTGTTAGTACTATGAGGGAGATTAAAGGGCCAGAAATACATAAAGAGATTCATCTGGAAAGTGTTATGGGGATCCTTGCCTACTGGGATTAAGGTGCACGCTAGAGGGATCGGCTTTGAAACTTGCTATGGATATAGGCAGCTTGTGAAGACCCCCGCATCTATTTAGCAAGTGCCCTACTTCGCAGGGGCTAGCCGCTAGGATTTGCAAATGTTGCTCAAGAAGGACTTGGAAGATCATCTTCTATACGAATGACCTGATCTTGGGAGGACATGGCATCCAAAACTAAGCCGTTTTGATGTGCTCGCAAATTATCAGGTATTGGTACCTGAACCAGGTTTGACAAGCTAGGAACCTTCAAGTTTTTTAGGACAAACTAGATGTAGCTCATTTTGACAATATTGTGCGTCAGAGCACTGAGCTCATGCATGGCGTAGGAGCAAGAGGGACAACTGACAAGGGTGAAGAATGGAGGTCTGAATTGAGCTGCTTAGAACGCTCAACAGGGTAAGAGCATCTTTTTCAGTGTACAAGCATTTGATGGAATCCTAGTCCCAGCTAAAGGTGCACATGTAGTGATTGAGAAAATTGTATTCTTTTCGAGTTAATATTAAGTCTCTCAACTCACAATTGTGAGTATGGCAAAAAAAAAAGCATTCTCAATGATAGGGGTACATAGATAAATATACACGCATACTCTCTCTCTCTCTCTCTCTCTCTCTCTCTCTTATGCACAGACACATACATACATTGATACCTACTAGATGCGCGTGCGCACACACACACACACACACACATACACACATACATTAATGTAAAAAAAAACATGTGTGTGTGTGTGTGTAAAATTTACTAAAATTATGTAAGGTGAACTTCACTTTAGCATTCTAAAACAATAGAATGCAAGAAAAATAAAGACAGGATGTGAGATGAAAGGTAAATCTCCATCATGCACTGCAAACTATGAAAGTCCCCCTAACCAAGCCCAACACTAAGGGTTTCTTTTAGAAAGCCAAAAATAGAAGCATCTTGGCCTCCTATATGCCACCACGACAACAAGCAAGAGCAAAAAATCTCACTTTGTCTTGACGATCGTACTGACGCACGTCACCTCCCTCACTTTCTCTCCTCCATGTACCATACATTGTTTTTCCCTCCTCAAAGGCACCTCAACATCTGTAGAGATTTTGCTTAATGAAAAACGTTTGGCAGACCTACTTTCTTGGATTGTTGCTTTCAATTACCAAACTTTCACCTTAAAAAATAAGGGCTGATAACTCTTCAAAAGAGAAATTTTTTCTTTGACTAGGAAATTTACATCACAAACGAGGATATGCCACCACTTTCAAGATAAAATATAATTTTGACATTGTTGCGGAAAGCCATTGACATGGCCCAGCCAAAAGAGCCGTGGCAAGCACTCAGCTTCTTTGATTTGCATCTCATGCTTGCTGCCCAAAACTCTCACCCCTACTTCACTTTAGCAGGCCTTCGTGACTCCTCACCTTGTTAAATTCCTCTCAATAGCATTACGTAGGCCATAGTGAACTTTCACCTTTTTATTATTTGGAAAACGGGGGGTTGAGCAGCTACACCTCAAAGAGGTGCAGTTGCAATTGTAGTTGGCTCATCCCACTTCAATTGTAGTTGGCTCATCCCACTTCTGTAAGAATTTGTGATTTTCTTTTAAGATTCTCTAAAAGTGCATAGTAAAATGTGAACTTATTCTAGTTTTATCAACTCCACGGTGTGGACTCTCTTACCTCAATTGCAATGAAAGAAAATGAATAAACTAATTTTTTATTCTTCAACTTTGAGCCTTGTCTTTTCTTTCCAGTTTTAAATCTTTGACAAGAAGATTTGGAATGCATCTTTTCGAATGTCCTTGTCTTTGCTTCTTTTTGTTAGAGAGTAAACAAGGTGAAGAATCACAGTAGCCTGCTAAGGAAATGTAATGTAAAAAGTAGATGAGAGTTGTGTTTGTAGGATCTATTTTTACATGGTAGGAAGAATCCCAAGATCTATCCAATGAGTCTTGAACTCAAGACATTATAGTGCAAAGGGAACTAGGATAACCAATCTACCAAACTTAGGGGATGCAAAGGTTATTCTGGAAACCTTAACGATCTCTGGTCCTTAACGATCTCCGGTGAGGCATGAACTGTATGCTTGATTCCAAAGAGAGAGAGAGAGAGAGAGAGAGAGAGAGAGAAAGAGAGAGAAGAAGAAGAGAATTTTAACGTCATAGGGAAATATCCCAAGAAACCTTAAAGATCTATCCGCCGACGAGGAGAGTTGAACGAGAGAGAGAGAGAGAGAGAGAGAGAGAGAGAGAGACAGAGAGAGAGATAACTTATATTTTCTTTACAAATGAAAATTTGGTACTCAAATCCATTTAGTGGCTTTCTTCTCCTTTTCTATAATGTACAAGGTAGTGCTATAACAAAATTGAAAGGACAACTCTTGCTTGGTTTGTGTAAAGGTATCACTATGTGAACCAAGAATGGAGTGGTGGTGAGCCCTAGCACCTTTACTTTGATAAGAGGTGCTCAACAAAGTAATCAATGTTTTGAGGATGATGGAGAGGATGCATGCATATATAATTATATTGAGGAGAGAACACCACATTAGAGAGTTTGGGACTTTAGAGCCCATTTGAGAATCGCCAATATCTTGAAGATTTGGCCATAAGCCTTCCACAAGCTAATACTTGAAAATATCTTCGGAGCCATGCTCTCAAAACTTTGGCTAAGATTTTACCATGTAGTCTACATTATGGGAGCCCCCCCCCCCCCCCAAAACACTTTCAAGCAAATTATAAAAAACAATTCAATCTATTGGCTTATTAATGAAATGGAGCCCTTGCTCCTAAGTGTTTGGACTTTTTCACAAACTTAAATAACAAAAAAAAGGTGGAAGAGGACCAAAAAATTGTGTGTGATCCAATTTTCAATGGTCCTCTTTAAAGAAAGAGGTACACAAATGTCAACACCTTTCACAAAAACTTAAAAAAATATTAAAAAACAAGCAGAATGTACAAGTGTCGACACCTCCATCCTATCGACTTGCATCCATGGTCCACATTTTGCACCAAAAATCCACCCACCAGTGACCCCACTATGGCCTTCTGGAAGCCAAAAACTTTATAGACACACTTTCTCCCTTTCTCTCTCTATAATTATTTATTGTCAAAACAATCACACTTGGGTTGTGTCCACTTTTCAGAATTATTTATTGTCAAAACAATCACAATTGGGGTTGTGTCCACCTGGGGTTGGAGCTTTCTCTTTCTCAAAATTATTTATTGTCAAAACAATCACACTTGTGGTTGTGTCCACTTTTGAGGAAAGTCAAGTACCTTGCTGATTCTAGGAGGTAATTGGGGGTTGCTCTTTTACAGTTGACCCTCCACACTATCTCGCACGAGCATGCTCAAATGGGATCGGCGTGGTTGAGGTGATTTGGGCCGTCAGATGCACGTTTGGTAAACTTGGGAAGAAAAGTAAATTCGGGTAGGTTTATAAATTCGGGTTGATCCGCACTCCATGTCTTGAACCCCCAAACTCCCCACCATGAGCCATGTGCACTAACCACTACACCCTCATGCGTACGTTGAAATATAAGCGATTCGAGTATGTCATATTGTAAATATAGGTCGATTAGTAAATTCGAGGCAAATTTGTAAATTTGGGACAACCTCAGATCTGACGGTACATAATTGACGCGCGTCTCCTCCACCATTGATCCCATTTGACCATGTTCGTGTGATATAGTGATGAGGACAGCTAACCCCCACATGTGTTCGTGTGATATAGTGATGAGGACAGCTAACCCCTCTCATGTGGGGGCTTTTGACAATAAAATTTTTTGAGAGGAAAAAAGTTTTTCAACAAGAAGGAAAGACAAGGACGTTCAAAAATCTTCTTGTCTAAGATTTAAAATTGGAAAGAAAAGACAACACTTAAAGTTGAAGACTAAAATATTAATTTATTCATTTTCTTTGATGCTTTGGAGTGGAGGGACATAAAAGCTACACATGGGGAACAGAGTCCACGCCATGGAGTTTACAAAACTTCAAAGATTTCTTGTAGAGACGAATTTAAGTTATAGCCTTTCTCTTCAAGTGTGAACATCACATGGTGTGGTTAGATTCTTTGATCTTACCCATGTGGGGTACTTTATTATGTATAATAAAATGTGAACTCAATGCATAGTAAAATGTCAACCTCTCCTAGTTTTCCCAACTCCATGACATGGACATTTTTTTCATGTGGAACTTTTTTTTGGCATGTGGAAGGCCATAGGGTTCATTGTGCAAAGTTGTTGCAACACCGAGGCTATTGGATTCTTTGGCTGGATGAGCACCACATGGCAAGGGTCTTTGTAAAATAGCTTTGTTGTCCCTTCAATTGTTTCCTTACACCTTTTTGGCTTGCAAAGGCCATAGGAGAGGGTGGTGGAGATAACGTACAGTTTTTTGGCCGTTTATTTTGGATGGCCCGATGAGTGCTAGGTGGATTGAGAGGATAAAGATTTAGGGCTTTAGAGATGTTTACGTTTCTTCCAAGCCTGTTGCACCACGTGAAGCCTGCTTCAACGTGTGGATGATAAGACGTTCTCTGCAGCGTATGGGGAAGGCGTGGTGAAATGCCCTCATCCACAGCTGAACATACCCGCCTGTGAAGACGCCGTTTTTTGTGCGCGTGATGCAGGCCGTCATGTGGTAAGCCTACACGGCTTTGTTCTCTCTCATAGTGTCTATGACGCCTTGCAATGCATTGAATGGTGCGTCTGCTACGTCATGCGATGCGTGCACGGCTTTGTTTTTGAGCCTGCATGGCTTTGTTTTCTCTCACAGTGTCTATCACGCCTTGGAATGCATTCAATGGTTGATGGGAAGCTTGATTCTTTTCCCTCACACTGTGTGTGATGGCTTGCAGGGCATTGAAGGCTTGATGGAATGCCAAAAACGGCTCTGTTTTTTGAGCTTGTGCACATTCAATGCGATGCGAGGTGAAGGTGTTCGGCCTTGTGGCGAGGAGGACATGAAGTAGAGTTATCATTCCTCTGATACCCCTCTTATCAAAGTCTATAAGAGGAGGCCTTCTTCTCTCTTTCTGCATCTCAAAAGTTGTGTGGAGTCGAGTATTAAAATTATATTGTGTTATCAAATTGTATAAGAGCAGCTCTTCTTCTGCCTTTGTGCATCTCAGGATTTGTGAGCTCATTTAGTTATAAATTACCTTTAGCTTTGCTTGCCAATGGCTTCCAAAGAACATAGTGGGAGTTCTTTTGTTGCCAAAGGACGAGAATGGTATGTAAGCAGTGGAGACTCCGATGGTGCTGACAGCATGGATTTTGAAGGCGGGGTGAGGCTTATTGACAGCTTTTGTGTTGTAATTGCTCACTTTGCTTCGTCAAACTTTATATATCGTGAAATGTATCGCTGACTTGTATTACGAATGTGCTACTCATTCTAAAATTGGCGAATATCAATTGGCGAATATCGTTGTTCGACGATGATTATTTTCATTATTATTTTACAAATCTAATGTTTGTTTTAGTCATTCTCTTGTTGCTGTGTTATGCTACGCTTGAATCCTTGCATGGGCTTCGCTTCTTTCTTGTGCCAATTTCTATTGTTGGCCTCATCTCTAACACTTCTCGAGGAGCATTCCAATCGGAGCTTGTTATGCTGCTTTGCCATGGTGCTTCTCTAGTCTTGAATTGCTACTCACATTGTCAAAAGATAGTCAAAATCTAGCAGTAGGTCAATAGCAATGTTGCTCTAATCAATTGATTTACCCCAAGAAGTAGAAGAAGGCTTACCTTTTAGGGGCTTTTTAGAAAAAGTCAGATGTATTGCTTTTGAAAAATAATGATCGAGGACATCGCATGTCTGACAAGCAGGGCACCCTTCAAGAGAATATTTTGAGTGGTTGAGCCTATGAGCACTATCTCTTGAATAAACCATTTGATGCACAAACGAGATTTTGAAACACACTTAGGCTTTATTTTGCATCCTCACATTGTGCATTCTCTCTACCACAATAGCATTGCATGCGTAACACGTGCACACAATATACTTGTACTATGTCGTTCGAAGACCACTATTGTAGCTGCATGTGCTCTTCTCCATGTTTGCGAATAGATATAGGGGTTTCTTATCTTTGTTAGCTTTTAAGACGCCGATTGATAGACCACTCTTAAACAACAATACAATAATATTTCGACGGCATCCACTTACACAAGACTTAAAACTCCTATCTTGTTGATTGCATAACGCTAGAGCAGAAGAGTTCTTGTCTTGTCTTGTGTCATGACATCTCTCTCTCTCTCTCTCTCTCTCTCTCTCTCTCTCTCTCTCAGACACACCAAACACACATAGACCTATGTGACAAGAACATTCACCACTCTCATATGATTACCCACCTTGCAAGCACCTCTTTGCCTTCGAGGTGCTTTAATATCCAAGGAGTAGTTTGTATCGCAAATGAGTGCTTGCCTTTCTATCTTTCATTCCCAAATTTTTCGTTATAATTGGAAAGCATCAGGTCCTCACAATTGATGTTCTGCAGAGCTCCGAAGGTTGACAGAAGCTACTCCTATCTCGAGTGCTCAATCTATCAACACATCCCCAACTGCACGCACAACATCACCACCTTGCAAAAGATTGAAGCAAGAGCTTCACGCCTCACAAGCCTGTTGCACACGCATTGTTTCATTTGTGAGCCTTCTCTAAATGTGAACCTTCTCTTTTGCAAAAGTGTCTTTTTTTGAGAGCCATTTTATTGACTTGTACAACCTGTTCACTTATGCTGCTATCTTTTGGATTCTGTAGGCAATCAAGCTGTAGTGGAGCCCATTGATGTCAACAAGGAAGCATATCTTCAAACAACTGTTCCACCTCATGCACTGAACAAGGCAAGACCTGTTCATATTGAGCCTTTGTCTATTGAGGCTCCGCCGCCGCTGTAAGCAACAATTGTCCCAAATCGTTTTGAGGAGATACCTCTTAAGATTGCTAATGATCCAACTCCAATTAAAGTTGAGAATGCTGGTCAATCTTCTGGCCTATATCAAGTGGGTGAATCATCTCAAGTACATAGCAAGCCTATTGATCTTAGCATTGTTCCATTTGCTCAAAGTGTTCTCCCACAATTCTTGATTGTGGATATCTCCAACTCAAGCCCACAATTCTGTATTGAGGGCAAGATATTGAATCTATATGGGACCTACAAGGTTGTTCTTGACCAATTGAAATACAATCGTTACTTGAAGGTAGATTTAGTGATGAAGAGTGCACCGACACTATTACGATTGTCCTCAATGATCCATGTACATAGACCTCTACATTGACAAGCTCCACCTAGGTGACTTTGTTCACATTGATAGCCCAGTTTTCAAGCGCAAAAATAGGGAAGATGGCGGGTCAGCATTGTATTCCTTGTACATTGATGCTACAACTGTAGTGAGTGCATCATAACGTTTCCCGGTGTCTCTCACCTTCGCCCCTGATTGCAAGATATGTGTATTTCTTCATGACATAAGTGCGCAACAATCTTCAAGTGAATGGTCTCAATTGAGCACACTTGCTTTCTTTATTTTACAAAAGCACAACTCACAATCAAGATTTGATGGCTTTATTGGTGACCTCTTGGTTGCAGATGGTCCTCTCCCATCAGACAGGGCATTTGTAAGAATTCAGCTATATTGCTTACTATTTTCTGCTCTTTTATTATAGATTTGAAATCTTCCATGATTCTTCGTGCTCTTTTTGATTTGGTTTCCATATTGAATATTCTCTTGTAGCTAAGTTTTGTCAACTCCTGCAAAGATGACTGCCAACAATTGCTTCAAGAGATGATTGTTGATGTCCCTGTAATGTGCGTTGCAAGAAACATTGGTGCATTCCTTGGCAAACCCAACATCTTGTCAATATTCGATGTTACAATTCTGGTGCCAGTTCGTAGTGCACGCCTCAGAGAGGAGCTTGCTACCGTGTTTCAAACTCAAACCAAAAACTTAGGCTACAACCGTGAGGTTTGCTCATATAGGATAAAATGATATATTACAAGTGACTTGTTTCATTTTCTTACATAGTTACCTTGTGCAGGTCATTGGTACACTTCAGTTCATCAACTTCAATAGTGTTCTACTAGAGAATCATTGTTCGAATTGTAAATCCAAAAAAGTGTATAGACTTAGGCAAGCACCTTATTGTGGATCTTTCAATAAGAATACCACAATAATCACGACACCAAAGTTGGAAGCACGTATTGCAATAAAAGACAAAAAGCTTCTTGATGTGCAAGTCATTGGTCCAGCAGGGGATTTAGTCCTTGCATTGGATAGAACCTTCAACAAAATTTACATTAACTCCGTTTTTGAGGCAAGAGATACCTTGGCAACAACCTCACGCTTTGGCCGCTTCAAAATCAATGCGAGTGGCCATGTAGTGGCGTATGAAGATGAACATTAGTGTTGAGAATCTTCACCTATCATTATCAGTTGCCCTTAACTTTCCTTGCTTGTTCCAAATTTCATCCTCAAACGAAAGCATTCCACCCTCTACTTTGTAATGTGCTTTTGCACTCTTTATGTCGTGCTCCTAAGTATTGTGGTTCTGCTTTTAAGTATTCTTTCCTTGTTGCATACATTGAGAACTCAAAAGATTTCTCTTTTTCTCTTCTCTCTTCTCTCTCCCTCTCTCTCTCTCTATCACACACACACACACACACACACACACACACACACACACACATACAAACACACACACACACACACACACACACACACACACACACACACACACACACACACACACACACACACACACACAGACAAATACCCACATCCATATGTGGATACATATTTGTATAGACATAGACACACACACATATAAACAAACAACAAACACACACAAAATTTTTAGTAGCCATGCAAAATCCTACTAATTTGAGTATTCCAAAAGAGGTCGACATTGACATGATATTTATGCAGACACATCCTTTTAATCAACAATTGTTTCTGATGCTCCATAGTGTATTGCAAACAAACTTAAGCTTTGAATTATTTAGGCTTATCATGTCACAATCCCTATTTGAGAACTACTTAACAACTCTATTAAACACTCTTCAGTTTCATTGTCCTTTGGATCACAATTGGAGCCATCAGGTGAAAGAGCTACACAGTTGAATGCTTTATATGAAACTTGCAAAACATCAATGAATCTCACAATGGAAGTCATCAATATTTTTGCTCATAAATTTCAAAAAACACTCATGATAATCCTTCACAATGCCACAACTGGACACAACAAACAACAAGTAGTTGGAAAATCAATTCAACAATTTAAAAAAGGAATTCTGATTATAGATACATCTACTATGGGCTTAAAATCTATTATCCTCTCACAACTTCACAATCATCTCGTAATGTAGTCCATTGGACAATCAAAGAGTGTGATACATTAACCCAATTGTGGAGAGAGAACATGGATAAACCAGCTACTCAAATCGCAAATCTATTTATTCAAGAGGAACCACTTTGTGTCCATACACATTTTGCAATCACAACAAAACTAAAGCGACCGAGACATACAAAGCTGACAAAGATTGGCTCATCAAAGCAAAACCCTTTCATTCATCCACAACAAAAATCCAAGATAGTGAACAAATTTCTAAAGAGGATAAATGACACACCTACATATCCATGCGAGAAATGTGGCCGATTGTTTTTCCGCTCACAAGTCACACAATTTGCTCCTTCGTTGTGCTTACATACTGGAGGTGGAAAGCAAAAAATATTTTGCTCTCTATTTTGTTCTCGCGCTTGCAAGCGCAAATCAAACAAATCCAAGGTGCCATTCAAGAGCTTGCATACATTAGGCTTTAACGACCCTCTGATGCCAATCATGCAACTAAACAATATTGAAGCGCGCTTGCTCTCTATTCGCATACCATTTGCAAAGATACGAGAACTAACTTATTATGTCCAATATGGCTTGCGAGGGAGTGTGGTCAATGTTCTTGCGAACATCGAAAAAACACAACAAGTGCTTCCCCGCTTTATCCAAGATGAGGCTTCAGTCCTGATAGGCTTCAAATACAAGCTTGAGTACACACATTGCTACTTATCTAGGCTTGTTAGACCATTACTAACACTAAAGGCCACACACGCTCTTCTTAATAGCTATCTATATAAAAAGGAAAACATAAGCATAAACGATAAATGGCTTGCACACTTTCAAGAAATCTCCCACTCATCACTTCCCCTAGACAAAACCAGACATGAGATGGAGGATGAGGAAAGTATTGACACTGATGTTCTCCGACACAACATCACTACTACTGAGCAAGTTGTTGATTATAACAATAAAATTTACATGTTGCACCATCAGAGGGGAACAGTCTACTCGGTTTATTTTTCGATGAGTTTTGTGAGAAACTTAGTTTTCCTACAATCTTCTTTGGAGAGCCTAGAAAATACCACCAACACATATCAAAAAATTACCAAGCAATAGCCAAATGGGATTTGATGCACAAAGATAGACGTTTTGCACTCAACATCAAAAATTTATTCTTCAAATCAGTGAAAATCATGACACAAAACATACTTTCCACCATTTGGATATGCCTTCGCAAAGCAAAACTTGAGGGAGCAACCTTTTCTGTTGGGGAGGTTTGTCAGGACACAAACATAGAGAAACTAGTCTCATCACAACTAAGCTATAGAGACTTTGAAGCGCTTCTTACCTCACCGGATTATAAAGAAAAATTTAAAAAAAGGGTGTTTGCTATGATTTGACAACTAGGGCCACCAACTTTCTTTGTGACATTCTCTTCAGTTGAAAAACGTTGGAAAAGCCTTCTTGATGTCCTACAACAAATATTCCCACTTAAACAAGATACAAATGAAAGCAATAGCTCCTTCCATAAATGTTTGGTACGAGCAGATCCAATAACAACATCTCGCTTCTACCTTAACCGCTTCACAGCCATGAAAAGAATATTGCTCAACGATAGCACAATCTGTGGAAAAATTCTTGATTATTTCTTTGTCATAGAGTTCCAAAGCCGAGGCAGTCAGCATGATCACGGTCTTTTATGGGTTGAACAAGCTCCTTTATTCGAACATGACACAGATGATGCTATTGTGACGTTTGTGGACATGTACATAAGTACAAACAGCTCCAAGCTTCCACCAGACCTTCACGAAATACAAACACATCGTCATAGAAAAACTTGCCTCAAGAAAGGCAAATGTTGTCGCTTTGGTTTCCCAAGGTTCCCCATGCCATTCACAATCATTATTAGACCCACTTCCAATGACTACAAAGATCGAATGAGAAGCAAGAAAACTTTTAAATGCATTAAGAATAGGCTTGATACACTATCCATTGAAACCACCATTTCCTTTGAGGAATGGCTACAAATCTTGTATTTGACGTTTGAAGAATATACTTTGGCAATAAGAAACTCACTATCCATAGAAAAAATCTTCTTGAAGCGAAATACGAATGACATTTACACAAACAATTTCAATCCCATGATTGCAACACTATGGGACACAAACACTGATATTCAATTTGTCTTGACCGCACATGGTGCAGCAAGTTATTGCACATCATACATGACAAAAATGGATAACGCATTGATAGGAGCAATAAAATCTCAATTTGATACTTGTGTAGCAAATAGTGCAACAACAGTTGAGTGATTGCGTAAGGTCGGCAATACTATTCTTAACACACAACAAATTAGCATGCAACAAGCATCTTACATATCGCTATCATCACCACTCCATACTACAACTCGTGACTTTGTATACACAAGCACTAACCCTGCTGATCAACGTGCATTACTCCTCAAAAGAAAAGCAACTCTAGAAAAACTAGACTCATTTGACACAAACATCTTACATATCGCTATCATCACCACTCCATACTACAACTCGTGACTTTGTATACATAAGCACTAACCCTGCTGATCAACGTGCATTACTCCTCAAAAGAAAAGCAACTCTAGAAAAACTAGACTCATTTGACACAAACATATTCTTTCAAAACATTATTGATTAAATATGCTGGAAGACCACAAAGTCTCCATCATCTATGTTTGGCTGAATATGCATCAAAAATTAAACAAGAGAAAATAACATACAAAGAATTGAGTAAACCTAATATCATACAATTTGTCAAATATAACATTCTTAAAAACCCAAAAGACCACTATAGGGAACAATGCTTGCTATATCTTCCTTGGAACAATAATGAAAACCAACATTTGACAAACTCCTCTGCATGGAGGAGTGTTGTATATATCCAATTCCGACAAGTGATAAAATCAAATGAGCTCAAGTTCAATAAAGACCCAAGCCCAATAGAAAAATTTGAAATGCACTACATTTCCTCCCAACCACAACTAACACAACGACTCACATGCATCACATCATGCAGACATTCTTAATGACTTGCACATTAATGTGCGCTCTAGAAACACTTTCCGCTTGCTAACATTTCAAATACACATCCATGAAAAATGATTATTTCCATGCAGGCATTGAAAAATTAAATGATCAACAACGGAACATATTTGATGACATAATATTGAAAAAACGAATTCAACCCAACAAACAGATACACCTCTTTCTCACAGGAAGTGCAGGAACAGGAAAAACATTCACATTACTATTGTTAGTAGAAGGATTACAAAGATTTTACAATCATAAAAGCCCACCACATCCAGAATCTCCAACAATATTACTAATGGCATACACAGGAAAGGAAACTTTTAGTATTGGTGACACCACAATCCACTCTGCAATTCACTTGCCTTTGATTACTTCTACACAAACAAGCTTGAATGGTAAAAAGTTGGATGCACTTTCTCTCCTATATAAAGACTTATGAATTGTAGTTTTTAATGAGGTCTCCTTGATAGGTTCAAGCGTCATGGCTGACTCACGCTTGCGAGCGATCAAGCATGTTCATAATAAACCATTCAATGGACTGGATGTCATTCTTTGCGGTGATTTATTTCAGGCAAACCCGGTGAAGGATAGATGGATCTTCACAAAAAAACATACATTTTTAGAAGGAATTTCCCCATCGTATTGGCACACTCATCCACAATGCTTTGAGCTTACACTAACAATGCGACAAAATAATCCAATGTTCATAGATATCCTTAATATACTTCAAGTTGCACAACATACTCTTGAAGATTTGTAATATCTTAACAACAATTACCATAGAGCTGTTCCAATCAACCATCAAGTTTCTCGTCTATTTTACTCCAACAAAGAAAAGGACACTCATAATCTTACCGTTTTCAACCAAATGGAGGGAACACCCCAAACTTTCATCCCTATTGATAAAAGAAACAAGTCATGCAGGAAAACAATCAACATTTGTATAGATCCAAAACTAACCGGAGGATTGCATTCCACACTAAGCCTAAAAACAGGCATTGTTGTCGAGATATTCTTGACGGATTGGTTAATGGAGCAGAAGGGGAATACAAAAAATTTACACAAACAACAAAAAAAACAATAATCTGGGTTCATTTCTCTAACCCTATCATTGGAAAGAGAAAACCTTATGAAAATCAAACAATGTATTCATCAACAATTAACAAAGAATGGACCCCAATAGAACGTGTTGTCCCTGAATTCCAAGTTGGCAAAAACTACTTCAACATCATCTCTAGATATCAATTTCCATTGCAAGCAGCTAGTGCTCGAACCATTCATCATTCCCAAGGTCTAACATTGCAAAAACTAGCCTTCAATCCTGGACACATTAGAGCACATGGACTTGCATACACAGCATTATCACGTGTTCGACACCCAACTAATCTATACCTACTCAAAAGAATACAATCTTGACACATCAAAGTTGACAAAACTGTACTAGAAGAATTGGATCGCCTGAAACTAGGAGCTAAATGGACCTCCACCCAAAAATCATTACAACCTTACTCAAACACACATATTATCATTCAATCTTTAAACATTGTCTCCTTCAATAAACACATATGCAAGATTGCAACAAATTCAATACTAATGACATCACATGTACTCTGTTTACAAGAGACAAGACTAACAAAAACAATACCACATGCAATACCAGGCTTTCTATAACACCAATTTAATGCAAAAGTCGGTGTCTCCATTCTCCACCAACAAACACTAATCCACTTTGATCACGGCAATATACGCGCTTCACCAGGGGCACTTTTCTCCCACTGGGTTTTTCCCCCTGGACATCCGGTGTGAAAGGACACCTTATCTCTTAGGGTTTCATATAAGCTTTGTAGCTCTGAGTTTGTACATATACTATTATTCCAATACAGAAAGAGAGACTACAAAGATCTCGTACACAAGCTCTGTGTCTTCTCCTTCTCCATCTTCTTCCTACTCTGAGTTGCTGTCTTCCTTCTGTTTCCTGTTTCATCATCTTCAACAACTATATCTACTTAAGATTCTGAATAACCTGACATGGAGGGAGTTACATATTGCAGACGCATAGTGGATGAGATCTCCATAAGAGACCTTAGCAAAAACAATGAGGAAGTATTCGAAGACTCCCAAGATAGACCTTTGGAGGATGACATGGAGGACAAGCGCTCTAGTAGCTCCGATAAGGACATCCAACTCAAGGATCAACAAGCTCTTTTTTACAATTTTCCCAACCAAAAACCACAAAGACAACAGAGATACCAAGAAAGATGCGTGAAAAAACAAGATCAAAGAAAATAAAAATCCATACCTCTCTTAAAAAACAAAACTCGGTATTTAAAGCCGGTTGAAGCAATTGATTCCCTTAAGGATAAGATCTTGAGAAAGTTCATGAAACCTATCTCAACAGAAAGAGGAAATCCAGAAAAGAGAAGCACCAAAATCAGAACTCGAGAACGCCTCTGAAAAATCAACAAAATTATCAAAAATAAAGCACAAACAAAGATACAAAGAATTGAAATGAACTTTGAAGAAGTTTGGATAACGGAGTTGGAGACTGAGGATGAATCCGCCAATGATAGGTTTGACGCACCTGCCCACTACAAAAGATACACTATCCAAGACAGAAAAATTATAGTTCAAAAGTCAAAATGAGACCCCAAAGAACTTGGAACCTCATACGATGGGCCAAAAAAATCCAAGTGTATACACCTAGTGGAACCAAGAGAGGAACCAAAGCCGTCATACATTGCCACTGACCTCATGGAAGAAGAAGAGAAACTATTGATAGCAATGCTCGGACAATATAGAGATGTGTTTGCATGGTCGTACAAGGATCTTAAAGGAATAGATCTACAAATCTATCAACACATGATATCCCTTAAGCGTGATGCCAAACCTTGCAGACAACATCCCTATACATACAATGAGACATTTGCCTAAGAAGAAATAGAAAAACTGTAGACGCACAGTTTATTTATGAGATTGAACACACCGATTGGGTGTCTCTGATTGTGATAGTGCCTAAAACGAATGGGAAATTACGAGTCTGTGTGAATATCAAACAGGCAAATACTGCTACCATTAGATACAACTATCCCCTATACCGATAACAGATCATGTGATCGAGAGAGTTGCAAGGAAAGAAGCTTATAGTGTTTTGGATGTGTTCTCAGGCTACAACCAGTTGACCATAAAACCAGAGGATCAACATAAGACAACTTTTGCAATAAAATAGGGTATATTTGCATATAGGATGATTCCTTTTGGCTTGATCGATGCACCTATCACCTTTTAGAGACTAATGAGTCATGCATTCAAGGAGTATCCTAGACAATTTTTGGAAATATACCTGGACAATCTATGTGTGCATTCTCAATTGAGAAGTGAGCACATAACACAATTGGAGAAAGCCTTTGAGAAGTGCAGACCTTATCATATTTGCTTAAACTTGAGAAATGTGTCTTCAAAGTTCATGGTAAGGCAAGGTAAAATCTTGGGACACATTGTGTCCAAAAATGGGATTTTCAATGATCAAGAGAAAGTACAGGTGATTGTTGCACTTCCAAAGCCAACCAAAGTAAAGGAGGTATAAGCCTTTATGGGCCATTGTGGGTATTATAGGCATTTCATATACATGTATGATGTTATAGCTAAGCCTCTTTATTCTCTTATCACTAAGTTTGAGTGGACGAACAAATGTAGGAAGGATTTAAAAAAATTGAAGCAAGGATTAATCTTTGCTCCAATTTTGCAAGCCTACTGACTGGAACAAGATCTTCCATATCCATGTGGATACATCAACCTATGCCATAGGATGCATATTAGCTCAACCTGGAGACAAAAACATGGATTTTTCCATTTGTTACTCCAGTAGGCAGCTGAATAGTGCAAAGAAGAACTATACCACTACGGAAAGAGGAGGCCTAGGGATGATCTATGCCATCAAAAATTTTAGACATTACCTTCTTGCAAACAAGTTTGTTTTCTTTTTCGACCACCAAGCACTATTGTACTTGGTAAAAAAAACCTTGTAATATGGGAATGATTGTTCGATGGTTTATCATATTGCTTGAGTTTGATTTCATTGTGGTTGTCAAGAAAGTTACAATGCACCAAAGAGCAAACCATCTTGCAAGATTGTTCCATGAAGAATCACCCAAAGGTATCAAGATGATGACCTTTTAGATTCTTATCTGTTCAACGTTGAAATGGTTCCAAGGTGGAGTGAAGAAGTCATTCCACTACTCACCATAGGATCATTACAAGTGGAAAGACAACCATCGATCATTAATCATACTAGAAATCTCCAGCTTTTAGTTGGATGGCTATACAAGAAAGATAATGACGATATCTTGAGACTATGTATAGAGCCATATGAACACGAATACTGCCTAAGATTTTCCCATATACAACACACGGGGGTTCATAAAGGGAAAATGCAAACATTCCAAAGACTGATGAGACTTGGCATCTACTGGCTAAACATTGGAGAAAGTGTCCATGATTACATAAAATCATGTGAAGCCTGTAAGAGACAATCACTAGTGGAACACGCCACACTCTTTAGAGTGATAGTAGCGCCCAAATGGAGTTCTTAAATTATTGAGTACTTAAAAACCAAAACCTTCCTGAAGGGATTGAGTAAGGCATGAATGAGAACTATCAAAGAGTAAGTGAAACATTATGTGCTGCTCTTGAATCAACTGTACCGGCGGAAAAAAGACAAATAATTGAGAAAGAATTAATAGATTTTAAACGTGGCATACACTTTAACTCTTAAATATAAAAATGAAAATATATCCTAGAATTGATAGAAGGCCCATTAACTGAGCAATCTCTCTCCCCATTCAGGGTGCTAATGTCAAGGTTGGTTTTTGTCGAGTATTTTATCCATTTTCAAGGAATTTTGTCCATTTTCTACAAATAAAAAATATAAGCTACCCTTTAAAATACCAATGATGTCAAAGAAATCATAATATCTTGAAAATTTGAAGGGCAAGGGTGCCCTTGGTGAGACAGTCCTTTGGAGCTTGATGGTAAATCTCTCCCTCCCTCTCTCATGCATGCATACGTGCGAGCATAGAAACATGCAATGCTCTCTCTCACTCACTCACTTTTTTTTGTAATCTCTCTCTCTCTCTCTCTCTCTCTCTCTCTCTCTCTCTCTCTCCACTTACCCATACACGCTTGAACATATCTCCTTATTTGTAATGTGCATCATGGAAACAATCTCGCTCATCTCCCACACTCTTTGGTGTGAGATAGGACATTAGTGCACTAATCCCCTTAGTTTATGTACAATATGCCCTTGCAAGTGAGAGTCTCTGATTAGCTCAAAACTGTTTGTGACATGTTTCATTTGGCTCCATAGGTCATACTTGATATTTGAAGAGACAATATGATCTCTCTCTCTCTCTCTCTCTCTCTCTCTCTCTCTCTCTCTCTAAACTAAGTACAATAGATTGGTTCTCTCAATTTTCTTTTGAGGTGCACGTCTTGACTTGAGGACTTGTTGTTGATAGACCTATAGGGTCTCTTGGATTGTTTTTACGAAAGTGAAGAACTCTCTTCTCTCTTTGTATCTCCCTCTTTTTGTGGTTTGGTCATGCAATAGATTGTGTGTCTACTTGTGCAAAAGTTAGGATACCGAACTATGATTCAAAAAAGAAAGTGTAGGAAAAAGGCCTAAGATTCTTGATCAATGGAGGGTCATCATCCTTGGCCTTTATTTTTTTTGGGTGGCTTAATATTTAGATCCTAAGAGTGATCATCTCTACAATGATCTACTCTAGATAGCAGATTCTGTAATAGAATATCAAGTTGAAGTTGAGGTATGAATAGGGATTTTTTAATCTATAATAGTATCCGAAAATGTATGGCATTATTTTTGTAGTATAGTAAAAGAGCCTTTAGCATGTTCCATGGGAGGTGTGAAGAGTTCAATATAGATGGAGGTGTAGCACAAAGGTTTAAGAATGGTGTTTCCAACCCTTAATACATTGGTTCCACATACGCCTCCCAAAGCCTTTGGTGAAACAAAGCTCTGTCTCTCTAATCTCTATCTAGTGGTGTCCATGGACTTATATTTAGCCTCTCCAAGGCTCTTTCTTCTTTTCTTCAATTTTGGTATTCGGTGAAATATCTAACTTTTGTGAGTAAAGTTCGTCCATGGTGTTATTATGCCGCTCCAATCCCTCCCACTCTAGCTTTTAGTGTTCTGGTGGGTGTGGGCATCCTACTTGGCTTCAATGACATTCTAGGCATGTAAATAAGGGTCTCTCAATAGTATATCCCTAGCTCTTTGGTGTGCTAGAGAAGACGTTGCCCAAGTGTCATGGGAGAGAGGAGAGGTGTGAAGTATGTCAGCACCTTCAAAAATCAAGAAAAGCAATTACAAAATAGTTGAATCAGTATGAATCTATAGAAATAATAAATCAAATTGATTGGTAGCAATCTCTCGAGGAGCTCTCAGGGAATTAAAGATGAGTGCTGTGCACACTTGTGGTGATGCTAGCGATTAACTTCCTTGAAGACTTAATACAATAGGTTAAAGGCGTACCTCTTTTGTACTTATCACTGTTGACGACCTACCTTTTTTCGATTTTGTTGCTACACCAAGTACTCACAATGCTTGCCAAAAGCATTATTAAAATAAGAACACCCTTGAAATTCTTTCAATTTTTTGGTTGGAATTTGAAGCATTTGCCGATGTTCACACTAAAACTTGTAAAATTTTGTCGCTTTTCTTGATTGCAATCTCAGAATCTAGCCAAGATTTTCTTGAGAAAAAAAAAAGATAGACAATGCACACACAATTAACCTCTCTTGCATAATAGGTCACACATCTCCATCTCTGAAAATGACAGAGGATCAAAGCATGTACACACCTAGCTTCCTCTCTCTCTCTCTCTCTCTCTCTCTCTCAACATACACACACGGCTCCTCACACCCACACACATGTTAATGAAATTCTCTCTCTATCTCCCTATATCTCTCTCCCATCACACACTCACACCCTCACACCCACACACACATCAATAAAACTCTCTCTCTCTCTCTCTCTCTCTCTCTCTCTCTCTCTCTCTCTCTACTCAATTGGAAATGCACTTTGGTTGAATATTCAAGCTAGCTAAGTGAAGTGTTGCATCTCATGGATAAACAAAGGGAGCCGACATGATGACATGTCACTCAGTCTATTGCATACTACCAAGCCAGCAAATAGGGTATCCCACAGTATGATGATCATCCTTGCCACTCTTAGCACCAGTGAACACCCATTGCCCGCCCTAGGATTGTTTGCTCGACTTGCCCAGGATGGATCGCCCATGTGAGCATTGGCTAGGCTCATGAGGGAGAGTACCTAGTGTCTGAATGGTTCCTACCCGAGCTATTGCTCTTTACAATCCAACTAAATTCCACATCTCTCTCTCTCTCTCTCTCTCTCTCTCTCTCTCTCTCTCTATATATATATATATATATATATATATATATATATATATATATATATATATATATATATATATATTCTCCCCCTCTCCCCAAAACACACACACACACATGCTTCTATTGGCGTGTGTTGCCATGTTTGCAACTGACATCAAGAACAACTCTCTCTCTCTCTCTCTCTCTCTCTCTCTCTCTCTCTCTCTCAAGACCACGAAATTGCATCAGCTTCTCTAAGCTCCTGCTACCATAAATCAACTGCGTGCGTGCACAGGTTTGAGAGGTACTCTATTCCTTGATGCGTGGCATGGCTAAGAGCTTGATAATTCCATAAAGAAATAGATTTACTCTAAAGTTATTTCGATCAAGGAAAAAAGATTTGGTGCCTTTTGAGACCTCTCTCTCTCTCTCTCTCTCTCTCTCTCACTCACACACACACACACACACACACACACACACATGCACATGCTCCATTTTGAGGCTATTCAAGATTGGTATTCGATTAGAATTAGGGTTTAGTGTATTAATTGCAAAATCTTAGCTAGATGCTAAGTTTGCCTCGAAGTAACTGAATTTTTTTTGCTAGTGTACATATTAACAATTTCTTAAATTCTAAAGTTTTATGGCCATTGGCTTTCCAAAAGCAAAACTGAGCCACCCTTCAATTGGCTTTCAAAAGAAAAAGTAAAGTCTCTAAAAGTAGAGTCAAACCTTCTTTTTATTTTTACTTAATAGGTTAAGTGTTAAAAGTTGAAACGGTTTATAATTTCAAGCTTCCTAAGAATGACACATTTTGTAAGAATTTCTTTCAAGTGAAGTAGTGAGTGACACATCAAGTGAAGTAGTGAGTGACACATGGATGCCTTCTCCTTCCTCAAAAATTAAAATTGCTTCATATATAGTATAGATTCTAAGTCTTATAGTGCACTTTTGCATTTTAGATTAAATGTTTTGTAAGGTTTTATGTGAAGTGAATCAATGAGTGACATATGGAGGACCTCTCTTTCCTTGAAAATTTTAAGCTCCATTATATAGAGTATAAATGCCCACTAAGTGTATGGACCAATGAACTATTTTCTTAGCTTCAAAACCAAATAAATATGAAATTTTAGCTTAACAAAAACCACAATTAGTCACTATGGCCTAGCACTTTGGGAAGTCAAAACTAGTGTACCAAGTGTAATGATGGATGAGTCTCTTGTCCATGATTAGTGGCCACATATATATATATATATATATATATATATATATGTATGTGTATATGTGTGTGTGTGTGTGTGTGTGTGTATGTGTGTGTGCTTATCTTTGTAATGAATATCTTGTGCCTCCATCAACCATTAAAAGAATCATGGATTTTTAAAAATAACCTTCCCTTTTTCATTAGAAAAAAGGGGAGGCATCACTTCTGCCTCACCTCTTTGGGGCAGGCCAAAAAGAAAGTATCTTGGTTAGATTTCTAGGAAAACAATGTAAATTTGGTCAAATTGGCTCAAAATTTATATATTTCCTCTTGGAAAATCCATGAAAAGGAATTGTGGTTGGCTAGAGGCTGGCACAATAAGATAGATAGAGAGAGGGAGGGAGGGAGGGAGACAGTGTGAGTGTATAGTTTTCCACTCAAGCAAAAAGAAGAAAAGAGGAGGACACTCAAAAATTTGCAACCCAAATCTGGCTCAACCGGCTGGGATGCCCCATAAGATCTGGCTCAACCGGTTGGGATGCTCCACCTCACGGAGTCGGAGTCGGTGTGTGAGTTGTAATTTTTTTTAAAAATAAAATAAATCTGTCTCTGTAGACCTCGCTTCTCTCTGAGATTTTTCATCTCTCTCTTTCTCTCTCTCTCTCTCTCTCTCACACACACACACACACACACACACACACACACACATCATACCCTGCTAATTGGGGTTGCGCTGGGGGCAAAGTTACGCATTGCTAAGCAAGGACATGACCTCAATGCGTAGAGGAGACAATGGAACATTAGTCGGGACCTTGTGGTGGAGAGAGCTATAAAGCAAGGGGCGACAAAAAGCTTGTTGTTGTGCATGCAGGCAGCTAGAGGGCACGGCAGGAGGCGGCCTGAGGCTCAGCATGACAGGGGACTGATTATTGAGGTGATGGGTGGAGAAGACCTTGGGTATGGCAGTCCCCAAAGAGTTGGTCTAACGGTAAGGCTTTGGCCTCTCAACCTACGGGTTGTGGGTTCAAATCCTCTGTTGGGTCACACTCTAGAGGGACACCTTGTGCTCACCTGGTGTTCACGTTGCTAGGGCTCTTGCCCTTGGACACTCGAATGCATCCTCCTCCTGGGGTGGGTCACCCGAGGAGGAGGTTCCTAGCTGGTTGCTACGAGTTCTCTCCGTCGTTCCCAGCATGTGGTGCATCAATTAGGTGGCCATGGTAATGGCTACGCGTGGCTCTTGCCCGATGGTACGCGGCCCTTGCCCGACCATGTAACATGGCTAATATTTGGAAGGGATAAGCACCTCCCCCTGTGGGCCCTCTGGTGTGTCGAAAAAAAGACCTTGGGTATGGCGAGAGAGAGAGAGAGAGAGAGAGAGAGAGAGAGAGAGAGAGAGAGAGAAGGGAATCATGTGGGAGAGACAAAAAGTGAGAAAAGGGTAGAGTGAGATATTGGGGTAGTTGTCACTCTCAAGTTTGAAATTTGGGGAGAAAGACGATAGCGCGACGCCCCCATGGGATGCAGAGGTGGGAATAGTCTACTCCAGAGCTTCTATGGTGAGCTTCGAACCATGTGCACCGTAGGAGAGCTCGACAGGGCATATCGCTCATCGAAAATTCTCTTCATCCTCTAAATCTTCCTACTTGTGCCAATGACGGTTTGGGATCGTTCAAATTAGTCTAAATTACTGTCTTGCAATTTTGCCTTGGGCGGTTTACAGGGATTCCATCTATTCCTCGTCTACTTCAAACAGCAGGGACTGAGTTTTGATGGCGTGCTCTCCCTCTCCCCCCCCCCCAACCCGCGTCATCTGCAAAGTGCACCCGTTTCTTCACCCCAATGCCCCATGATCCTTGCGGGACGTAGACATGATGGGCCCATTGTTGTTGCTTACATCTTCACGACAAGGATTCGTCAGCCTCTTGGTCCTCCTCATGGAGCCTGCTGAAATTGAGCTTTCCGGCGAGCGTGAGGAGGGCAACATTGGTTGAGATGGCAAGAACAGAATGGGAGATGAGTTTGATTAAATCGGTGACTGCCATAGTCATGCCGTTACACACACACACGTAGAATGATGACACCCACCGATTCTTCCAAATTCCATGTGTGTGTGTGTGTGTGTGCGCGTGCGCCTGGAAGATCTGTAGTGCGATGGTGGCTCATCCTTGTTTAGCCTATGCCTCCGTCCGCCGCTGACAAGCTGCTCCCCCCTTGCAAAGCCCCGCCTGCACGCTCCGTCCTGAGTTCCATTGTGACGCCCAAGAATCTGGGCGCGTCGGGGAGGGGACGTTTTCCTTTGCTCTCATACCAAGTGTGACGCCCCACAATCTGGGCGCGTCGGGGAGGGGACGTTTTGGGCCCGGCTCGGATGGGACCGGCTCGGATCGGGGTGTTTCTTCAAGGGGTCCTGGCGCGGACGGCACCTGCTCAGGAGGGCCCGGCTCGGGTCGAGGTGTTGCTTCAAGGGGTCCTGGCGCAGACGGCACCGGCTCAGGAGGGCCCGGCTCGGACGGGACCGGCTCAGGTCAAGTTGCCTTCACGGGGGCCCGGCTCGAACGGGACCGGCTCGGGCGTGGTTGCGTTCCATGGGTCGACGGCCGTTTGCGTTTCGTGGGTCTTCGCGGGTCTTGCGTTCCAAGTCCCTAGCCCCACGTAGCCTCAGGCTCCGCCGCACTAACGGAGGGTCATAGCGTGCCCCGGGGAACCTTGCGTGGAGTCCCCACGGTGCGCGAGTGCGTGGATTGAGGCTACAGTGTCTAGGTGGGGGGTCCCCTCCCGTGGCCGTTCTCGGGAGGCTCATACCCCTTATATACACCCCCGGTTGAAGAGAGTTCGACGACCGCGTCGAACGTGGGAAAAGAGTGCTTGGCTATGCATGAGGCCGTGGGGACAAAGGGGTGCATATAAGTGCAAAGTGAGCAAAAAGTGTTCCCAAATGCAAGTAAGTAGGCATGCTTTGTTTTTGGACTTTTTGAATGAAGTGAGTGTGTGTATTTTTGGGGTTTTGGCAGAAGGCTGAAAAAAAATATGCTTTGAACACCCAAGTAGAATTCCCCGTACTTGAGCATTCCCCGAATAGGTAACCCGATGTGCGCGGAGCCACCTGCTGCGTTGGCCCGCGCGGAGGCTTCTTGAAAGCCGAATCTGAATGAGAGTCCGTCGCAATGCAGCACTTGCGAAGTTGGTCCCTGTTTGGACGTCATTTGGAGGGCAAGCTCGGGGCCCTGTGGTCTCTTTGTAGACTTGAATGGGTCTTCAGCTCAGCATGGGCCACAAAAGTGGCCGGGGCGTGACGAACACCGTTGGCTTGGTTCGTCGCGTTTTTGGTCTTTCTGTTTTTGATATAAAGAGCCCTGTCTGGCTCACATCTTTCCTTTTTGTCATGGAGGTGCCCGGCTCGGATCGGCGCCGGCGCGGGTCACGGGTGACGGCCCGGTGTTCAGGACGCGTCACGGGGGCGGAGGGCGTGTGGTTGCTTTCTGGAGCTCTCTTCACCAAGATTTTGACGACCCGGGCCATTCCGGTTCGAGTCGTCGTGAGGATCGTGCGCGTCGGGCACGTCGGTCTTCAGCTCGTTTCCAGGAGCTCTTTTCTGGAGCTCTGATACCAAGTGTGACGCCCCACAATCTGGGCGCGTCGGGGAGGGACCGTTTTTCTTTGCTCTGATACCAAGTGTGACGCCCCACAATCTGGGCGCGTCGGGGAGGGACCGTTTTCCTTTGCTCTGATACCAAGTGTGACGCCCCAGAATCTGGGCACGTCGGGGAGGGGACGTTTTCCTTTGCTCTCATACCAAGTGTGACGCCCCATAATCTGGGCGCGTCGGGGAGGGGACGTTTTGGGCCCGGCTCGGACGGGACCGGCTCGGGTCGGGGTGTTTCTTCAAGGGGTCCTGGCGCGGACGGCACCGGCTCAGGAGGGCCCGGCTCGGACGGGACCGGCTCGGGTCGAGGTGTTGCTTCAAGGGGTCCTGGCGCGGCACCGGCTCAGGAGGGCCCGGCTCGGGTCAAGTTGCCTTCACGGGGGCCCGGCTCGGACAGGACCGGCTCGGGCGTGGTTGCGTTCCATGGGTCGACGGCCGTTTGCGTTTCGCAGGTCTTCGCGGGTCTTGCGTTCCGGGTCCCTAGCCCCACGTAGCCTCAGGCTCCGCCGCACTGACGGAGGGTCATAGCGTGCCCCGGGGAACCTTGCGTGAAGTCCCCACGATGCGCGAGTGCGTGGAGTGAGGCTACAGTGTCTAGGTGGGGGGTCCCCTCCCGTGGCCGTTCTCGGGAGGCTCATACCCCTTATATCCATTAACACCGGTGCCGCCCACTATCATCCTAGCGACCACCATCCTTTTGAGCCACTAGTTGTTGTCATCGCCTCGACCTCCTCCACAAACCCTCCTAGGTTTCGCACCATGAACCCGATGCCGCCCACTATCATCCTGGCGACCACCTTTGTTTTGAGCCACTATCTGCCATCATCGCCTCGACCTCCTCCACAAACCCTCGCCAGGTTTCACACCACGAGTGACCACAGCAATAAATGCACGTGTTATTGGTAACTTGAGCAATAAATACATTATACGCCTGTACTGCCTACTTTTGATCTGGATTTTGAAGTATTTTTTTAATGCTCATTGCGACATTCTTTTCTCATTGTAGTTGTCTTTTTAAGGTAACTTTCTCAAGGTGCAAGAGCTATTGCACTCACATACCCAGCTTATATAAGTGAAGTCTAAACTAATACATATAGCTCAATTCTAAACTAATATAGCCCCCTTGTTACTTGGTGCATCTCTTCATCATCAGCAGACCTTGTGATTTTATCACTTGTTTCTCTATCTTAGTAGTTTAATAATTCTACTTTCCTAAAAAAAAAAAAACAAGGTGAGGACTCACGATGGCCTGTTGAAGATAAGGGGGAGGAAAGATTTATCGAAAGTAGGTTTTAATCAGTGTTGTAGTTCTATTGTTTTCATATAAAATTGTTTTGTCTATATACACACTTACAAACTAGCAGTTCTCGAACGGTTTACTGGTCGATTTGACCCCTTAGTACCATTGTTTTCAACGACGAATTATGCTATAAACACCCTACCTAATGTTTTGTTATTTGAGGACTTCTTTTTTAATGTCTTCATTAAAAAAAAGGTAGGTTTACTAAACATAAGTACATAGATATATATGTGTGTGTTTGTGGATATATATTTATGTATAGAATTTACTAGAATTATGTAAGGTGAAGCTTCACTTTAGCATTCTAAAAGAATAGAATGCAAGAGAAGTCAAGCCATGTGAGGATGAGAAATGAAAGGTGAAATAAAAAGATCCATTTAATATTATAAAATTTAAATAATATTTAAGGTAAGTTTCAATCAGATAATTTTTTTATTTTCTTCTAATCGGTACCTGCTACTCGCAAATGGCTTATATATTATGAAGGGACCCCAATAATAAGGTAAATGGTGCACATTGCACATCAGTATTTTGAAACAAAATAAAACAAAAAGGAAGTATAATAAAAAGACACATTAAAAATCAAAACAAAAGAATATTTTAATGCTTTCAAATAAGCTTAGAAAATAATTAAACAATTTAGTGAAGTAATTTTTTTTTAATCCTCAAATGAGAGAATCATTTATCAATCCCTCAGTGTTTGAGAAAGGTGTGTCTGAGCTTAGGCTTAAGCCGATTGAAAATCAAGACTAGCCGGTTGCAAAGGATGGTAAAGAGGGAAAAACCCAATAAAATATATTAGAAAATAGTTCACATATTTTGTAAATTTAAAAATTTCTACTAGTATTTCCAGTTCGTATTTGTATAAGGAGGAAACTTGCCGCTTAGACAAAAAGATTTTCTTGAAGACTGCATCATAAGATCAAACTTCTATGAATATTTTGTTTAATGTTTTGATCTCTAAAGTCATTTTCAAGCATGAAGAACAAAGTAAATGCTGCCTTGGAGAATCGCTTTCTATTCCAAAGTTTTAGCTTGCTATTCACAAAACTTTTGAATCCCTTAGGGACACTTGTCTCTCAAACAAGGTGAAAGATCATGCACTACAACAAAAAAGGGGGCCTTCGACGCAGGTTTCAACGCACCCCGTCGAAAAAGCCGTCCCTACAAAAACGTCGCAATATGCATCGATTATATACGCTTCAAAAGGTACTGTTATCGACGCATATTTCGACAGGCTTAGCGACGCAGATTGCGACAACCATAACAGAAAAAGTTTTTCTTGGGCAGAGGACAGGCAGCCTGCCCTGTGCCCAGTGAAAAGATAGACACAGCCACAGCCAGACTGCCTATCCTCTGCCCAAGAAAGCGAACAGCACCAAAATCAACCGTGCTCTCGCAGAAATTTCGGCAGAGTTCCCTTCGTTTTAACATAACTTTTCAAAAAAAAACCATATGTATACGCCTTCTACATGCTATCCATGTAGGATCTCACATGAAATTTAAGGCCAATGAAAGAAATGAAATGAACTTTGTGCAAAACCATAACCAACTTAAAACCATAAGCATAACGAACTTTGTGCAAAACCATAACCAAATTTAAACCATAACCGGCCATAACCATATTGATCAAAACCATAATGTAGATAACTATAACCATAAACAAAACAATAACCATAAGCATAACCAGAAAGTTAAACATAACCATAAACAAAACAATAACCATAACCATGTCTATACAAGAATAGGAGAAATAACCATGTCTATACAATGACAATAACCATAACCATAACCATGTCTGAACAATAACCATAACCATATATGTCTATACAAAAAAGAGACACAGAAGCGTGTCTGTGTCTCACAAAGTATATATATGAAATCCACTAATGACTGCGTCACAACCTGCACATAGGACAAGTCACAAAATTAGTATTGATATTACTTCACATATACTTATTTAATTAAATCAACTCACACATATTAATGTCTCACCTCAATCGATCAGCGAGACTCTAAGGCCTCCCAGTCTACAGGCTCTCCTGAAGCATCAAGATCATTCAATACTTCATAGATACCTCTGCGATATCCATCTGTCTCCTCCTGGCGTGTCGGGGTTCGATGCATCACAAGATTCTGCGTTTATACAAAAATCAAAGTAACAAGAATACATGATTCATCATGTTTAGAAAAACGCCATAGCTAGGATTGGATTGGAAACTCACAAACTCATAGCAAAAGGTGTCGAAGCCTCCGCTGCCAAGATGAGATGTCCCCTTGGTCATCTGTCGTATTTGCGCAGCCTGACGCTGTTGTCTGAACCACGTGTCCACTGTTCGCTCATCCTCCCTAATTTGTTGCTACGTCTCGTCTGGGATGCCCGAAGGCTTCGACGAGCCGGTCCTGAAAGCCTGCCGAGCTGCATCTCGTCGATGTTTCACGGTGTCCCGTGCAACACCCTTGATCCACTTCCTCGGAAGATCCTTTGAACCCGGAGTAGGCTGTTACTCTCTCATGATGGTCTCCACTATATAACTGATTTTGTCGTGATCCTGGTCAGGCCAAGGCGTCAGAATGTTGGTCGAAAACTGCAGCTCCGCTAGCTAGCGAATCCGCTGTCTCATCTCAGTCCCGACTCTATCCATGTCAACAGAACCATCTGCCCGTACAGTATAGAGCTTGGAGGCACTAGGATCATGTGCCCCCCAAGGTGTCCGAGGTGTGCCAAGATGTGTGTCGAGAGGTGTGTTTGGGTAGGACGGGAGTCGTGAGCGAGGAGAGGTTGAAGCATCTGTGGACCCTCCTCCACAGCAACCACCACCTCCGCCTGACGATCGCCGAGATCGGCGAGTGCGCCTGTGCTGCGGAGATGAGGACGCACCCGCCTCTGCTGCACCCCTAGGTGTCGAAGCGTCCATGATGGGAGACCTCACAGGCGTCGTACCCGTAGGCGTCCCTCCCTCCCATAGGCGTCCCTCCCCCCATAGGCGTCCCCCCCATAGGCGTCGGACCCTCGGGTGTGAAGCCTGGAGGCGTAGTATCCGTGCCTCTGGCTACCCAATACTGAGACGCCTCTGCCATCTAACTGGGCGTCATCTGTGTGATGAAGCCCATAAATGCATCTGCACTCATAGAAGCGGGATCTGGAAACTGGTCTGTCATACTAAAGTCCTGCACAGAGAAAGTAAAATAAAGCGTCAGAACACCTTTGTTTAAATTAACTTTAAGCTTAATTTTAAATCAACGTCTTCACACAAACACTTACAGGCCTAGGCCTCGACGAGTGAGGCATCATCGATAAGATCTTGCACCATATCATCGTCTATCTCTAATTGTAGACATAACTCTGTCCCAACTCATTCTGGCAGATTTTCTTCATCCATTGCATCTTCATCTACAAGTGTCAATTCTGCCTCGTCTGCGTCATCCCTCAAATATATGTCAGCTTCCTCTGCCATACCTTCGTCCATCTCATCTAATGTCACAGTAGTATCTGCGTCGTCTGAACAACTTTACTCCATGAGCTCTTGCCCTTCAAATACTTGTTTATTTCTTGGGGCAACCTGAACCACAAACCACCATTGTCGCTCTCGAGGGTCCAGTACAAAGACCACTTGCTCACAATATTCAGGGAGAGAAAATGTGTCGCTCGCATCTGTCCAAACCTTTGTAGAATCTATTTGCACAAGCTTGTTTCCATCTCTGCATACCGTTGCATTGCGACCAGAAGTAATCACCTTGAACTACTTCACATCCAACAAAAACATCTCAAACCGCCTGAAGCTGACTTTCAGGATATCTGACACCAGACCACAGTAATCCAGGTTGCTAGTGCTCTCATTCGTGTCTCTGGCACTGACCCTGCTCTTTTGCATGAAACTAACCATTACCCCACTATCAAACGTGTTTCTTCTGCTGTCAATTTGTTGTGTTCTAAAATGCTTTCCATGCGACCACAGTGCCATGTATGTATGATACTTCCAGTCACATCCAATAACCAGCTCTTTCTCTTCTAGAGATATGGGTTCTCCGATCTGTCCAGCTGCTCTCACTGTCTTGTCCAACCATGCCATTGTAGGGAATTCAGGTAGAGGACCAAGATAGTCTGGCAAGGGTAAGCCTCTAGTCGTTCCGCTTCGCCTGAAATCGTGTTGCTCCCTATTGCGTCTCTCTTTCTCTTCTTCGTACCTTTCAAGCTATTTTTGCATCGGCTCTGAATTTAGTATACAGAACTTCATGATCTTTTCTTGCATGGTGTCATTCATTTTCTTCGGCATCCCTTGCCCTTGTTGCTTCTCTCCCACCAGTCTTGCATCCTCCTCATTGCTCCATAGTCGAGGCATTTTTGGGTCAGAAACGGATAGAAATTTGGTCGTCAAGACAAGAGACTCTTGCACCAGCTATCCTTCTGCCATGCTCCCCTCTGGACGCGCTTTTTGGCGAACAAAACCCTTAAGTATTTCATGAACCGCTCTAGAAAGAACATCCAACGGCTGTGGACTGTACCTGCCACTGCAACCTCATCTACTACATGGACGAGCAAGTGCATTTGGATAGTTAGGCAGCTCGTGGGTAGATACTTCTCAATCATGCAAACTGCCTCAATGGAGTTAGCCCTTGCGACTGCAATAGATTCCTCTCGTATCTCCTTGGAAGAGATCCACCATACTAGCTCTGAAATCTTGTATATGCAGGTCCGCACTTCCTCCGTTAAACACCCCTTGATCGCAATTGGAAGAATGAATTGCAAGAACTTATGCCAGTCGTGCGATTTCAGTCCTGACAGTTGATCGTCACGTGTGAATGCTGTCTTGAGACATCGCATATATCCTGTTGGCGTCCTGAACTCTGAAATCACCCTTTTAACTTGTCGCTCTTTGCTTTTTAGCAATACCCATGGCGCTCTTGGAAGCTTTGTTGGGCCAGCTGCATTGGTGAAAGGCCACAGCTCTGGAATCTTTCCAACTGACTGCAAATCATCTCGTGAAGCTCGATTGTCTTTCATTCCCATGATTGTCTTCCAGAGGAGCTCTCCCATATTCTTGAATATATGCATTGGATCCAGTAAATGGTTAATTAGTAGATCACCCCAGTATGGCAACATATGGAGAATGGACAAACGTTTCATTCCTGGAACAGGTTGCCCCTCATGTTGCTCCCATCGGCGACACCACTCTTGTACATGCATAGGACGACATTCGACGCGACCAAGCTGACCTTCGCGCAAGTGACAGCCTTCTGGAAGATAACGGTGGTGGCCTTGATAAATTGTCTTTTGAAGAGAGGCAGAATAGCGCACATCCAAAGACAGCCCGCAAATTGGACATGCATTGTATCCCGAAGTTGTTAGCCCTGCATATATTAAAGCATGATTCAGGCCAAGGCAAAGTGCTTGCGAATAGCGAGAATTTTGTAAATCAAGAACCATTACTAGAAGCCTCTCCGTATCCTGACTAATCATGCATAGTCCACATAAGAAGTCCATGGATCCTTGCATTCTATTGTCCTACTGGTTCAACCGCATCTGCTATGTCGATCCCATGCCATAACTCCTGGAGCTCGTCAACTAGTGGAGCTAGATAAACATCCATGTTTTTTGCCTTGAACTTACCAGGTACAATCAAGCTTAATATCAAATGACCCTTCTTGATAGCAAGCCACGGCGGGAGGTTGTAATTGATAAGGCACACAAGCCAAGTGCTCCATGACGAGATTCTCACGCCAAATGGATTGACTCCATCCATTGTCAAGCCCAAACGCAAATTGCGTGGTTCACTTTTAAAATGTGGCCAAGTATCTTCAATGTGCCTCCAAGCCTTTGAATCACCGAGAGCACCCTAAATGTTGCGTCAGTGGATCTATTCGTAGAATGCCACCGCATCAACTTTGCAATGGAACCACAACGAAACATGCTTTTTATCCTAGGAATAATAGGGAAATGCCGCAACACTTTAGCTGGCACTGTCTCGCCAATCGCATCTTGTTTGTAGCGCATTGCTCCGCACTTAGGACATGACAGACAATCTGCGAATTCATTGCAAAAAAGAATGCAATCATTTGGACATGCATGAATCTTGTTGTAGTCCAAGCCAATTGAGGTCAATATTTGCTTTGCGTCTAGCCTGGAGGGGGGCATTTCATTGCCAGCCGGGAGAAGTTGCTCCCGCAACAACCTGTTTAAGCCACATTAAATTAAAAAGCTCCCCAAGCACGTCACTGTTGTAATCGAAAAATCTCTTTTGTAAATTACGTACCTATACAAAGCAGTGATGCTTGCATTTGACCACCCGTACACTGACTGAAGATTCAAAAACGCTAGACAAGTACGAAGCACAGCTATTTTGGCGCCTTCATAGATTGGTTGACATGCCAACTTCCTCGACATGTCTTCAGGAGATAGGCGCACGGCTTCTGGTGCTGCTTCGTTAGCATTCTCCTCTCTTGTCTGGAAGAAGGCATCCAGCATCTCCTCCATGCCGTTTTCTTCTGTCTGTAAGCCCTTTTCTGCTTCCATCCTTGGCTCTATATTGGTCAGACCTTCACGCATAATCCTTTTTCTCTCTCTCTCAGATGTAGGTGCTATGTCGCGAAAATCAATGCCCGTTCTGTAGGAGTCGTATCGTAGATTCTGTACGATTTCTCTAGCAAACTCTCCATACATGTGCACATACTCATTACATATCCTACGCTTGCACAGGATTTGATACTTGTAGAGTGAGCATGAGCATGCAATCTTTTCCTCCATGTTAGTTGATGACGTTGCCATCTACAATGATTATGTTGTTTGTTTTAATATATATACTCCTCACAATGTAAACTACCTCGCATTCTCTAGTCTTGCCCAATCTCCGTACACCTCGGTCCAGAGGTGTACGGAGATCAGGACCACCGGGTCAAAATCTTGTCTTTATTGGTCAAATCCTAAATGGGTAGACACATACGTGCACTCCCAGGTGTACATGGCAATGCATGTAGCGGGCAAAACCCCTTTGCCTCTTTTAGTTCCATAGTTTCTTCTAGAGGGGGAGAGAGAGAGATAGAGAGAGTTTCAGTCCTTTTCACACAATTGGTCAGCCAACCTAACTCTTTCTCTCTCTCTTTCTCTATCTACTATCTATCTCTCTCTCTCTACCTCTGTAGCTATCTCTAGTTAATTCTCTCTCTCTCTCTCTCTCTATATATATATATATATATATGTATATATATATATATATATATATATATATATATATATATATATATATATATATATATATATATATATATCACTCTCTATCTCTCTATTTCTCTCTCTCTGTCTACACTCTCTCTCTCTCTCTCTCTCTCTCTCTCTCTCTCTCTCTCTCTCTCTCTCTCTCTCTCTCTCAGTGCAGCCGTTTTTTGACCTAGTAGACAACAGTCCACTCTTTTGATCATAACTTCTTCATCCGAACTCCGATTTGGGTGATCTATAGCCTCAATCGAAGAGCACGAAGTCCTCTACACATTGATGTAAAGACAGAAATTTTCAGAGTTATGGAAGGCGTTTCTGTAGCAGCATTTCTGAAGTGAACAGGTTCAACAAAATTGATTCTCATCTCCTATTTTACATACAATGTCTTCCGGCACTCGCAAGGGTTCTTCTTCTTCAACAAGATCCACAACCATTGTGGAAAGTGATCCAAAATCTCCTAAGTGTGGAGATAGCAACACAACCACCCAACCAACGACATCGGAAACCATGATCATGGCGTACTTGGTATCATTGCAAGAGACCGTAAACAAACAAGGCGAAGACTTACGAGCACTTGCAATGGAGAATGGCACACTAAGGGTACTTGTGGTTGAGAATGAAAATCTCAAGAGGACACTTGAGATGCAAACAACACGTTTGATGCAACTTGAAGAGGAAGTCAAGGAATGTAAACGCTCTCTTGTGGACTTGAATGCTTTGAAGGAGCGGATGAGCAAAGTAGAGCATGACCATGTATTGAAAGAGGAGAAATTTGACACTATCAGCTGGGATGTATGCGACATGAAAAATGTATGCACAAACAAGTCTTGGGCTAATGTATGTGGTAGCAATGTGGTTTCTAATTCCTCACTCATGCAAGCTATGGTTCAAACAAAGAATGTTGAGAATGTGGATGTGGAGGAGTTGAAGGAACGGGAGCGACGTTCCAAGAACATTGTTATTCGTGGAATTCCCGAAGAGAAGTTAGAGACACCTCCTTCTCTTGCCATTGTTATTGAAGATTTCTTCAAAACCCACTTTGGCATGTCCGGAGTTATGGTCTATGGAGCACATAGAGTGGGGAAGCAAGGAGCTCCTCGCTCGGGAGAACGGCCAATTGTATGCACCATGCCGGATGAGACCAAGCGAAAGATTATCCTTGATAATAGTTGGATCTATTTGAGGGATACAAAATGTTTTGTATGTGAAGATCGCACTATTAAGCAACAAAATATGCGTCGCAAGGCATATGAGGAAAAGAATAATAAAAACAAGGAGATCTCTCATGAAGAAAATATGCCCAAGGAGGAGGCAAGTCTCTCAAGCAAATAGGGATGCGTGACCTATGAGACCGAGTTACAATTGAAGATATGCTTTTGGAATTGTAATGGATACCCATGGAATGCGGGGGTTGGCATTGATGAACTAACAAGCAAAGCCGATGTTGTACTTCTTGTTGAAACTTGGGAGCATGATACACAAAGGATTGACGGCTTGGAGGATTACAATGTACATTCATTGATGTGGTCAAAGAATCTCAAGCAACGAAGAGGACAAGGAGGGTTAGCATGTATGGTTAAGAAAGGATTGGAAGATTTTGTATCAATTGTGAAAGATGACAAGTACAAACGTTATGTATGGCTGAAAATTATGACACCAAAAAGAGCACCCATTTTTGTAGCCGGTTGCTACATTCCTCATCATGATTCTCCCTTTTATGCTTGCATGGATAGAGATCAACCATTTTCTGATTTGGAAGAGGACATTGCTTATTTCAAAGGTGAAGGTGATGTTATTGTATTTGGGGATATAAATGCTCGCACAAAAACATTGCAACATGATACTCAACAATTTGATATGCCATACATTTCAAGGGAGTTGGAGGAAGTTCACTTGTATGATCGTACTTCAATGGATGAGAAAGAGCCGGATCACTATGGAAAGTTACTTTTACACATGTGTAATAGCACGGGTATGCTCATTGCCAATGGTGTATCTTTGTGGAGTGGAACCAATGGATTTACATGTAGAAGACATAATGGGGATAGTGTGATTGACTATATGTTACTCTCTGAAGCCATCATGTATCGCATAAAGAGTTTTATGTTTGGTCAATGGACCCCGGAATCCGACCATCGCACCTTATGTATTGATCTTTCATGTGGAGAAGCAACTAAGCATGATAATCTCAGCCAAAGGAAAGAGAAGTTATCACTATGTATGGATTTCAAACGAGCACCAATGTACATTGAAATGGTTGAGCAAAAATTATGGATGACAAAGCTTCAATGTGATGCACCATTGGAAACTAAATGGGAAGCTTTCAAAAAAGCTATTTGTTCTTGTGCGGAAGAATGCTTTGCCATAAAGCATCTCCATGGTATCAACAAAGATAGATCACGCAAAAGGTGGTTTGATAAAGAATGTCAAGATGCTCGAAAGTCCTTGATAAATCTTGATGCAACTATGGACAAAGACAACTATCAAAGTCATTTGCATACATACAAGGCATTGATTCAAAAGAAGAGAAGAAGATGGGAAGTAAAGCAACAAGAATTTCAAGTCCAAGAAAAGGCACATGCATGTGGAAGATTTTGGAGAAACTTGAGAGGCAAGCGGATTGAGAATTTTGGTAACTTGAGTCTAGTGGATATGTACACACATTGTAGGCAATTATATGAGCAAGAAAATACTGAAAAAATGCCATTTTATGGTTCACTCCCATGTATGACGTCTTTTTTTTACTATTGAGGATGTATGCGGTGGGCTTGAAAAGTTGGCCACTCGCAAAGCGGGAGATCTTCAAGGTATCAAGCCGGAGATGATCAAATGGACGGGAGATTTTACCCATGAGTGGATGTGTGATATGTTCAACCTTGCACTTCAACATGGTATGCCTTATGATTGGAGTACTAATTGGGTTAAGCCTTTGCATAAAGGAGGGGATGTAAAGAATGTAAGCAACTACCGGACTATAATGATTGGGTCTCTTATGGCAAAGTTGTTTGGGTGCATAATGGAAATGAAATTGAGTGATTGGACTGAAGAGAATGACAAGCGTGCAAAGGGACAAGCGGGTTTTCGTCGATGCCATAGCACCATTGATCATCTTGTCACTCTTCGTGTTCTCATGGAGGAAAGTCGGTTGAAAGGCAAGCGATTGTATTGTTGTTTTGTGGACTTTAAGAAAGCCTTTGATATGATTCCACGTAACAATTTGTGGAGAAGGATGGAAGAACTCCAAGTGCCAAGTGAGTTTATGCTTGCGGTTTCTCGAATCTATGAGAAGGTGATTTGTCAATTGCACATGGGAAGAGAAATTTCAGAAATTTTTGTAAGCACTATTGGGGTTAAACAAGGATGTCCATTGTCACCAACTCTCTTTGGTCTATGCATCGATCAATTGGAACAAATGGTACTTGACTTTATGCAAGAAGAAGGCATTGAAGAGGTCACTATTTGCAATGCTGTAATCATGCTTTTGTTGTATGCGGATGATGTAGTGCTTCTAGCACACACTTTAGAAGATGCACAAAAGCTTATGGTTGTCCTTGAGAACTTTTGCTTGCATAGTGGGCTGATTGTAAATGAATCCAAAACAAAGGTTATGCTTGTGAAAACCAACCATAAGGAGAAGCCATGCATTGTGTACAAGTTCAAAGCATGGAGCATCAGACACATTGAACGTGCTCTAAATGGAGAGGCACATGAAGCAGCTCAAAGCATGATTGGGGAGTTATTTGTGTTGAGGACTAATTTACCTCTTTATCATGGTCGGGAGAGTTTGGCTCAAGAAGAGGAGTTTTTGCTAACAGGAATCATTCCGAAGGACATTTAGAAGTTTAAGAAGTATGGTTTTGTGCATAGAGCATACAGGTACAAATTGATTGGTGATGTCTTATACATGAAAGGGGCTGATCTTGTGTTGAGACGTGTACCTTGGCGGGAGGAGCTTTATAGAGTGTTGGAAGAGAATCATGAAGGCACATGTGGCGGTCATTTTCCTCTAAAGATCACCTTGCATAAGATATTGCAAGAGGGGTATGTATGGCCTAGTTTGCAGAAGGATGTTCATCCACTTGTGTAGGTCTTGCAATAGGTGTCAAGCATTTGGGAAGAGTATATGCTCCTACTTCTTGAGTCGGGATCTCTTCCAATTGAGGTTATGGGCATGGAAAGGGTTGTGGAGTACATGATAAAGATGCGTCAAAACCCCTCACATCAACTTCCTACAATTGCATGGGAAGCAAGCAAAAAAGTTCAAAAGACGCATAAAAGCAAGATCTTGAGCACGGGATGGATGCAAGACATAAAGAAGTGGTTTGGGAGATGGGATGCATTACACTTGCTACATGATGCTTCAATTGACTCTCAAGTGAATGAAGCTTTTCTACAACGCCAATGTGTTACGGCTTGGGAGAAATCCAGTGGGTCACGCTTCATACATTACACCACCTATATTGCCCCCAACTACAAAACCATGTTCTTCGCTGAGAGAGGAAACCGTACTCACACTTACATGCTTGAGCCTATTCCCTTGTCCGCGATACGCACTATCGCAGCAATTCAGCTTAGCTCCCAGCTTAGCAATGGAGAAGAGTCAAATCGATTGTGCACATTATGCTCACTGCAAGTTCGAGAGTCTGAGTACCACACACTACTAGAGTGCTCAGCTTTTGATCACATCCGAACTTGCTTCTCTCACATTTTCAGCCATAACTTAGACCTACACACTTTCCTCTCCCAGCCAAAGTGTGGGCTCTCCATTGCGACTCTCATCACTACAATTTTGGAGCATCGAGAGTCACTCATCAGCCATACACATACTACATCACATGTAACTTTGGTCCCATAGGTCATATTTGACCTCCGAGGACGATAATAAAATCTATCTATCTATCTATCTCTCTCTCTCTCTCTCTCTCTCTCTCTCTCTCTCTCTCTCTCTCTCTCTCTATATATATATATATATATATACATATCACTCTTTACTTCTCTCTCTCTCTCTTTAATTTATATGAACATCTCTCTCTCTCTCTCTCTCTCTCTCTCTCTCTCTCTCTCTCTCTCTCTCTCTCTCTCTCTCTCTACCGCAGCAGAGCTCGTCGCTTTACACCAGAGGCATACTGATCGAACGAGCGACTGAGCTAGGGAGATCTAGACGCCCACGACTGCGGAGGACTACACAACATCGACAGAGGCTGCATTAGAGGATCCAAGTCACTTTGGCTCGACATGCACAACCCCCAGTCAGACTATTGACCATGGAGGAGATTGATGAGATCCGCCAGTGACCGATGCTGGATCTCCTATGATCTACCTATCCCAGCTAGCTATTTTAGCTGCTTAGTCCACACCCAGTAGTTTAGGACTCCATAATATTTTATTTTGTCATTTTGTCATCTTGTTACTCTGACTTTATATCAGATCCACCACATTGTAACTTTCTGGTCTCATACGTCACTTTGGCCTTTTGAAGATGTTAATATAACATTTCATTTCATTTCTCTCTTTAATTCTCTTTCTTTAATTTTAATTTCCTACGCATACGTTAATTCTCTCTCTCTCTCTCTCTCTCTCTCTCTCTCTTTAATTTCCTACACACACACACATCTCTCTCTTTCTAGCTTTTTAATTTCTTATTTACACAGACACACACACATTTCTCTCTCTTTCTCTCTTTGATTTTCTACACACACACACATTTCTCTCTCTCTCTCTCTCTCTCTCTCTCTTTCTTTAGTTTCTTACACACACATGTTTCTCTCTCTCTCTCTCTCTCTTTGATTACCTACACACACACACACACACACACATTTCTCTCTCTCTCTCTCTCTCTCTCTCTCTCTCTCTCTCTCTCTCTCTTTCCTACACACACACACACCGCTCTCTCTCTCTCTCTCTCTCTCTCTCTCTCTCTCTCTCTCTCTCTCTCTCTCTCTCTGTCTCTCTCCTACACACACACACACGATGTAGAGAGAGAGAGAGGGGTTGGGGGGGGGGGGGAGTTTCATAATACCTGCGCAGCAGGTTTCAGCCAAGATCTGAGCGCATGCGTCGCAGGTGAAAATGGCCCTTGCGCGCGGGTTTCCCTTTTTTTTTTCCAATTTTTTGCGTCGATATACTCGTGGTAATATCCGTCAATATACGTGTGAAAAAGTATGCCTTGCCACGCGTATTTCCATGCGCATATCGACAGATATTCCAACGCATATATCGATAGGATGAAAGTACGTCGATAACCGCATGGAAAGGTACGGCGTCGATATATACTACGTCGATATCTTGATGTTATGTTGTAGTGATGCAGGCCTGCAGCTCAACAAATGAATTGGGAGTGGAAATGTTAACACTAGTTTGGCACCAAAGCAGGACACTTAAGTGTTCTTTTTTTTACAAATTTAAATTAAATGCTACTTGCATTAGACGGTTTATTTAAGAAAACCCTCTTGACATGCTTAAATATGTTAGCTAGAGGGTCTTTTAAAAATATAACCTTGCATTTTAGAATCTACCATGATCAAGAACTATACTCATCAAATTGACCCTCGTAAGACTATGATTGACGATTTGAAGAAATCAACTTTATAAGCTCAAAATGAAGCGACCTAGTAGAAAATTTTAAGTGTCTTTTTCACAGTTTTACTATAGATAATTGAAAGTTTCACGTGCAAAAAAATTGACTTGGGAGTATATAAAATAATGAAAAGCTCTATGTGTTTGATATAGCCATTTCACGCATATCATTGTATACAAAGAAAAATATGTTTTTGATGTATTTTTGAGTTTTAGAAAGTGATACATTGCTTACCCTTTTCATTGAGGACTCAAGGTGGCAAGTAGAAGGGCTTTGGTATGTAGCAATTATGGGATTATTTAAAATATTCAAAACTGCATAAGAGAGAACTTTGATATTTTCATTCTTAAGACATAAGCATTCAAAATCGCAAATAATATCAAACTTTCTATGTAGATCAACTAAATGTATAGAAATACATGGTACATACACAATTGGGAAGTCCAAAACCTTGGTTTGAATGTTATTATGCAGAAATCAAGATTTTCAAGAGTTTTTACATGATAAAAATTTCAAGATAGAGTTCAAGCAACGAGATTTATTTGAGTTAGGGAGCCAAAAAATACGTAGTTTCTTGGTTTCAACATATAAAGTCATTTGTAGTTGTCAAATTACACCAAAATAGCCCCAATTCCACGAGGGGACCTTTGGAAGACCAAAATTATGCTTTTATTTAGCACGTGCTCAAGTATGAAATATTAAAATTGTCAATTAAACTATTCTCATTTATCTCACCTAAATAACTATTATTTATTATATGAAATGATTCAGCGGCATATCTTGCTCAACAAAAACTACTCTAAAGGATACGTCTTTACATTTAACAAACTGGTTTATTTGGCGGAGCCGGAGTTGGGAAGACGTTTAAGGTATAAAGTTAACTGTAGATAGCCCGACTTATGTCTATAACTTGTGTGTGACTTGGAAACTTGTCTTTAAAGTGCATTCCATTGTTTTGTAATAGTAAGTGCTAACACTTGGCTTTTATAAACATAAAAAAGGCCATCTCTAAAAAAAGATATAAGAATTTTATATTTTTTTGGCAAAACAGCTTGAAATTTTACTAAAATTTATGACTTAGAACTTACCAAAATTCTATCTATATGGATTGTATTTTGACATGGAGAAAAATCCAATGTTTTCTTTGCCTCATAACCAACGTGTGGTGGTAGAAACAAGGTATAAAAAACTTATTTGTAGCTTGAGAAATAAATTGCCAGAACATGAAGGAAAATAGGACACTTCAGTGTCTCAGGACACTTAAGTGTCGAATTACAGAACTAGTGTTAAAGGTGGTCACAAGGTAGCATAATGTGATTAGACCAATACATGTAGTTGGATCCACCTTCGTAGTTGGAGATTGACGAGCTAGCCCAAATATGGTTTAAGGAAGATCCATATATAGTTGTAACATCTGTTATGAACTCTCTGATGTTATATTTGTTCAGGAAAGAGGAAAGGTGGTTGTAAGAGGTATTAGGAACTTTAGTGTCAATGTTGAAGTCACCCAGGATAATCATTGGAATTTCCATAGTGTGTTGTTCAAGCAATGATTTTAATGCGTCAATTAAATTTGTTAGTCGTGTTGAAGGTGAATTGTAAAGAGAGACTATTTTGATGATTTTGTTGTTTGTGAACTTAATTGTTGAATGCAACATCTCAAGTCCTACATGTCTACAAATCCCCCCTGTAGTGATAGTGTGAATCTGTACAAGGTAGCAGATCATCATGTGTATGAGAGTAAGCCCAAAGCTTTTCGGAAAGCTTCAAACTTTTCTCGTGATAACGCCTTCGTAAATAGATCTGCAATGTTATCTTGTGTAGGACAGTAAGTTAGTGTGATCTCCCCTGCATGTAGCCTTTCCCTGACATAGTGGTAGTGAACCTCTATGTGCTTTGTTCTTGCATGAAATACTGGATTCCTTGCAATTGCCATAGCACTCTGACTGTCAGTGAAAATGGTAGTGGGTGCCTGTTGACACTCACAAAGATCTGCCAATAACCTGCGTATCCATACACAATCAACTGTTGCCGTGAAAGCTGCCCTGTACTCAGCTTCACAAGTTGATGTAGCCACTGTGGGTTGCTTCTTGCTTAGCCAAGATATACATGCATTTCCCAAGAAAAAACAATTGCCACTTGTGGAATGTCGTGTGTCAAAATCACCAGCCCAATCTGAATCGCTGTAACCAAGAAGCTGCATAGAACTGTGCTTTCCATACATATCCCCCTTTGGAAAGAACATGGCAAGATTAGGGGTACCTGAAAGGTAACGAAGTATGCGCTTCACAGCCTGCCAATGATGCATACCTGGGCTGTGCATAAATCTGCTTGCTTGTGAAACCCCAAATTGAATGTCTGGACGAGTGTTGCCTGCCAAATATATCAAGCAACCAACCGCTGCTGCATAAGTATGTACATCAAAAGTTTCTCCAGCATCGTGCATGCTCAACTTTGATCCAGTTTCTACGGGTGTAGAGATTGGCTTACAATTTTGCATACCAAACTTGTCCAAAATTTTATGCAAATATTTTGCCTGCAACATGTATATGCCATCCTCTGATTGCACAAACTGAATACCCAAGTAATAATGTAGCAAACCAAGATCAGACATCTCAAAGGTTTTTCTCAAAGCATTTTTAAACGCTTCAATTTCATCTGCACTATTGCCTGTAAGAAGCATATCATCCACATAAAGTGTTAGAATAATGAGAACTCCATCTCTCTTTTTGACATACAAAGTACTTTCTGTTGGACTATTCTGAAATCCCTGGCCAATCAAATAAGTATGTATCTTCTCATACCATGCTCTTGGAGCCTGTTTGAGACCATACAAAGCTTTACGCAATCTACATACCTTTTGCTCTTGACCTTTTACAACAAAACCACTTAGTTGACTTACATAAACTTCTTCCTGCAAATCACCATTCAAAAAAGCAGTTTTGATATCCAACTGATGCACTTTCCAACCATGATGAGCAGCAATTGCAACTAGTGATCTAACTGTGGACGCACGAGAAGTAGGAGCAAAGGTTTCATCATAATCTATGCCTTTCTGTTGCGCATAGCCTTTTGCCACAAGCCTTGCTTTGTACCTGTCAACAGTACCATCTTGTTTCCTTTTTACCTTAAAAACCCACTTTGTACCAATAGGCTTTTTACCTGTAGGCAAGTCCACTAGATCCCATGTATGATTCTTATGAATAGAATCAATTTCTTGCTGCATAGCATCTTTCCACTGAACACACTCTAAAGCTTGTTCAAATGAATCAGGCTCATCTGCATCACAAAGAGTACTAAAGCAAGCCAAATCTACTTGCTCTCTGCCAAAAGTAGTACCAGCACGTGTTTTTCGTGGCAACGGTGCATCTAACTTGCTATCCTACAAAGTTTTTTGAACCCATTTAGGCAAGGTTCTTTCTTCCCTGAGAACTTCTTGCTCTTCACGCACAATTTCCTCTACATCATGAGGTGTCACATGCTGATCAAAAGATTGATCAAGATTATCAACCTGTTGTGATTCTTGATTCTCCACAAAAGAAGGAAGCAAACCTTCAAATACATCATGTGTCTGCATATGCGGTACATCAAAAGCAACCATAGGTTGAGTAGTAGTTTCTGCAAAAATTACATCACGACTTTCAAAAATCTTGTTTGTAGCAGGATTGTAAAGTCTATAACCTTTACTTCCACTACTGTACCCCACAAATATACATTTGATTGCCTTATCATCAAGCTTCCCACGTAACTGCTGAGGGATGTGAGCATAAGCAAGACAACCAAAAACACGAAGATAACTGACTGAAGGTTTTTTGTCATACCAAGCTTCATATGCAATAATGGTCTTCAAGGCACGAGCAGGACATCTGTTCAAAACATGTGCTGCACAAGCAACTGCCTCCATCCATAGCTTATGAGGCAAACTCTTAGCCTTGAGCATACATCTAGCCGTCTCCATTAAAGACCTGTTCTTCCTTTCTGCAACACCATTCTGTTGTGGTGTGTATGGCATAGTGCATTGGTGTTTAATGCCTTTCTTTCCCAAAAAATCCTTAAATGCACCTGACATGTATTCACCTCCTCGATCGGTACGAAGAGTCTGTACTTTGCAACCTGTTTCATTTTCAACCATGGCGACATAATGTTGAAAAATTGCAAACACATCTGACTTTGCTTTGAGTGGATACACCCAACAAAACCTGGAAAAGTCATCAATGAAGGTCACAAAATAAAGGCTGTTTCCTATAGATGGCGTCCTCATAGGACCACATACATCACTGTGTACAAGCTGCAACTTTCGTGTCGCTCTAACTGAACCATCCTGCGAAAATGAAAATCTGTGCATCTTTCCAAGAACGCAACCTTCACATACATGTCTTGGTGGCATCTCCAATAAAGACAAATCATGCACCATATTATGACGTTGTAAAGTCATCAAACTGCCATAACCAACATGCCCAAATCTAGCATGCCACAACTTAGCATCCTGCATGGCCTGAGTCTTTGTTTCTGCAATACATACCTGAATCTGCTTTTCATAACGATCTAGCACAAATAGTCCATTGTCCAGCGTACCTGTAGTGATAAGAGAATAACCATTCTCTCGATCTCGTACAACACATCTGTCATCCTCAAAAATGACCCGAAGACCATTTTTTGCAAGAGAGGATACAGACAACAAATTCTTCTTGATCCCTGGAACATATAAGACATCTGGCAAGCATAAATCTGAACCATGTGAAATGGTAATCAAAATCTTACCAACGCCTTTGATTGGATAAGAAGCATTATTTGCACATGTCACCTTCTTTCCTGCTGGAGCTGCATCCAACGAACAAAACAAATCCTTCCTTGAAGTAATATGCCTGGATGCACCACTATCAAAGTACCAAATCATTTGTGTCTTGTCAACACTGTAAGCAGAAAAATCTGAACATACTACGAAAGCATAAGAATCCTGCACAAAGTTTGCAGACTCTTCTTTAGCTGTAGAAGAATCACCAGAAGCAGAAACAACCAAACTTGACTCTTTCTTCTTTTCTTTAGCAATTCGCTTTTTACACTCACTAATGTAGTGACCAGGTTTCTTGCAGTAGTGACATTTACCTTTCTTCTTGGACTTGTCGGAATCACCTTTAGACTTCTCTGAAGACTGTCCTGCACCAGACTTGGAGTGATGAGCACTCTCTTTACCCCTGTTTTTGTTCTGTACAACAAGAGCATGATCCATACCATCCACCTGTAAAGACTTGTTCTTACGTGATTGATCCTCCTGCAATAGCAAAGCCACTAACTCTTCAAAATGAAGAGTGTCAGGATTAGCTCGCAAAGACAGAGTCAAAGAAGTCTGAAAAGTCAAATAAGATGGTGGTAGTGAATTGAGTGTTTTGGAAACCAAGTCCTTCTCTGGAATCACTTCATCAATGCTAAGCAATTGCTCTTTAAGATCCCTGATTTTTGTAAGATGCTCGACAATATCGTCACCTTCATCCATCTGTATTTTGTCAAGTTGTTTCTTCAAAAACTCTATTCTGGCAGCGTTTCTTCCTCCAAACATAGCTTGCAGAGTGTTCCAAGCATCCTCAGAAGTTCTGCAAGATCTGATATGTGGTGTGATTGTCCTCTTTATGGTTAAGGCAATCATAGCCATAGCCTGTGCATCTTTAGTATCCCATCTCTTTTGCTCTGGAGTGACTTGTGAGGGTCCTGCACCACCAGCTGCACCACGACCAGGCGTGGCAGGTGCAATGCTACCTGGACGAACTTCATCTCCAGATACATAATCCCACAATCCTTTACCAACCAAAACATTTTTGGCCATAAAAGACCAAAGAAAATAGTTGGTACCATCCAATTTGTCTTCAGATGTAAACGCACCAAAAATCTCTTTCTCCGTAGATTGAGCCATACTGTGGATGCACACAAGAGAGCAAAAGAACCTCCAAGAGATTCACAAATCTCCTCTCCAATGTAAGCAAAACTCTACACAAAATCTCAGCACAAAGCTAAGACAAGCTGCTTCCCAAAAGAACTGTTTACCTGAAGAAAATCTGTCAAAAAGCACACCCTCTTGATCTAAAGGCCTCCGAAAAGTAACTTCTGCTACGCTGCTCAGAACAAAATTCTGAGGGCTCGAACGGCTTCGAAAGGGGGGTAAAACCGCAAGTCACCTGTTCAGAATACTCCCGGAACGTCGAGGATGCTCCCACGAGCAAATTTTCCGAAAACTGCCTGAAAACTGCGATTGCGCGCGCGGACGCGAAAACGCAAGTAGAGGCTTTGGAAATCACCTCGCTCTGATACCAATTGTTGAAGATGATGAAATAGGAAACAGAAGGAAGACAGCAACTCAGAGTAGGAAGAAGATGGAGAAGGAGAAGACACAGAGCTTGTGTACGAGATCTCTGTAGTCTCTCTTTCTGTATTGGAATAATAGTATATGTACAAACTCAGAGCTACAAAGCTTATATGAAACCCTAAGAGATAAGGTGTCCTTTCACACCGGATGTCTAGGGGGGAAAACCCAGTGGGAGAAAAGTGCCCCTGGTGAAGCGCGTATACACACTAACACTACTACATGTCTACAATAGTCATAGCCCCAGTCTTGTACCATTTTAAGCTGATGCATGAATTTTATGCCCAATATGATATCCAAATTGCTGCTCTTGTCAAAATTCATTATAGAAAAGGTGGTTTCATATGCAATGCCAGAAGAGGATATAATGATTTTTTCTAACATGCCGATCGGTCTCTCCATGTATCTATCCGCTAATTGCACTTTCATTCGGGTTTTCCTTAGAGCACGCTTTCCCCATTTTTCCCACATTCCCTTGGTTGGTATGGAAATTCTAGCCCTCCTATCTAATATTGCAACCATATTTACTCCTTTGCATTCCATAGGTAAGGTAGTGTTTCCTTCTTCTCCCTCGCAAGAGTCTCCCACCTTATTTACTGGTATAGGTTCTGCTTTAGTCTGTTCTGGTGTTTGATTGTCCATCATTTTAGGATCATATTTCCATTGAAATGTACTTTCCTAATTTTTGCTCTTGTTTCATGGTCACCAATGAACAAAGATAAAGTTTTTAAAGTGTGAGGTTTACTGTCTTTCAACATCTCTGTCCCTATGTCATCGTATAGTGATCGAATATTGCCGGTGTAGAACTCATGGTCTAGATTGATCTCAATGATAGGGGCTGACTCAAGGGTCACACTTCTATCTTTTTTGTTTCTAATATCCACCCACAGGTCTATGGACATGGTTCTTCTACTTTTGAAATTGGCATCACTGGTTGTGAACCTAGTCCATCTATGGTATTGGCTACTTCCCTCATATCTAATGGTGCCTCAACTTCTGGCTCTTCTTGTTCTCTGTTTTTAAGACCTTGATTCTCCATTTCTTGGATTCTTTTGCGGATAAGTACCTCCATTTTTGGAGCATTTAGAACATGCAGTTCCATTAGAGCTTGGGCCGCCTGGATGAGCTCCTTACACATATACAACCTCTCTCTTTTTCATACCATTGATGAGGATACATTAACCATCTATGCTCTTCGGTTTGATTGGGCTTTAGCTTAGATTCATAAGCCTTCAGAATTGCATCTAAAGGCTCAAAGACTTTGTCCACCAAGACCAAACCTCTCGATGGTATTTTTGATGGTTTTGCTACAACAATTTTTTCCTTACGGTCCCATTCCAATCTCAATTGTTCTTCGGTTTGTTGCAATTTGGTCAGCCCCTATCATTGAGGTTTTTATCCTTTTGGCTTTCATCTTCTTCCTTTTTTCTTTCCAAGATTTTTTGAGGACAACACAGATTGAGGTCCCCCCCCCCCCCCCCCCCCCCCCCCCCCCCGCGGATTGCGTTGTTTTGTCCTATTTGGTATCTTGGAGGTGGTGGCAAATGTTGCGCTGTAGGGGGCCCAGATTGTCTTTCCCTAACATAATTTTTTTTGTAGAAACATTCGTGGGTCTCATGGTTTGTCCATTTTTTCTCGATAGAACACCACTTCAATACACGTTGTACGTTTGCTTTTGGCCTTAACCGCATGTTGCAACACTGAGTCGGATGGTCTCCTCCACAAGTGTCACATTTTTGTGTGGGCTGTTGTCGTGTGTTCAGGTCCGTCATGTGACCTTGGTTCATCCTTCTGATCACTTCCTTGATCATTTGATCAACATCCAACACATTTGGGTTTTTCCAACCCAACTTCAATGTGGATTCACTAGTGGTTGAAGAGGCGCTACCTATCCCTTGGTCAGTATCCTCAGTCACCTCCCCATACACTTTACAATTGTCTACTAGATACAATGCCTCTCTAGCGACTTGTTCGAAGGTAACACGTTCCTTCAAGTGCAGATCTTTCTTGAGAGTCTCATTTCACAATCCCTCTATAAAAAGTATTGACAGTCTCTCATCCTGAGGTAGCTCTCTTGCAGAACATCTTTCAATGTACTGCTTGAATTGAAGCAAGGCTTTCTTCACCTTTTATTTCTCCTTTGTCTAAATTATTAGATTTGGGATACTGTATTATGCTTAATCCCTCTCTTTGAGAATTCCTCTGCAAATTCAAGTAGAAGTTGCTCTATGATGGAAAAATTCCGGCTGTTTAATGGTTGGAATCAGGTCAAGAGTGGGTCAATCCAAATCCTTCATACTTAGTATAGAAATTCGTTACTTGCTCAGCCCTCAATGCTTGTTTGAAGATTGAAACTTGTGCATACGGATCCCCCGACCCACTATACGTTTTGGGTACACACTTGTCCATTTGAGATGGTTGCTTGCGTCTAGTTTTGGCAACCAGTCTAACCACTCCCGATCCTTCTGATATGGTCTCTCTTGCTTCATATTCTCCCCTTGCACTTCAATCGGTTCTAGCCAAGTTTGTAGTCTATGATTAGATATGGTCACTACCTACAACATACACACAATTGGCCTAAGAAACTAGAAATACTGAAAAAGTTATACTTGCTACTCTAAAATGTATTGTATTCTTGAGCAATCAAAAAACTCAACCATCATCATATACTATGCTATATAGCATATTAGGTCCCCCAAAACTCAAGGAAGATTAGCTTTATGTTATACATTACACTTACACAATCAAAATTGAATTTGGATATCAAGAAAGCCACCATAAAAATCATAAAGGTGCTAATTTTGGCCAAAAAAAACAAGATTATGCAATTCTTGTAAATTGGTCATAACTTTCAATTTTAACACTTAGCTCTCCCTACAAGCATCAAAACATGTTGAGAACTATGAAGGCCTAACCTCTAGCCATCTAAACCTCACAAACATGAAGTTTAGAGTGGTATAGTTGCCAAAAATTGAAAAAAAGCCAAAAACAGGACCCGTTTTTTCACACAATTTAGGTTCAAAAATGTTGTGCAAGAGTAAGGTTAATGGTGAGATTGATACTCAAAAAAAAAAGCTAAGTTTTTTCAGCTCATAAGGCAACTTTGTGGATATATAGCACCTAGAAATTCATTTTCATACTCTTCAAATAATTCAAGAAAAATGGTCACTTAATAGGACACAAAAGTGTCCAAGGACATAAAAGTGTCCTGTTACCATTCTAGTGTTAAGACCTCATAGGCTAAGGTTCCAAAAATTAATTAAAAAGTCTATTGGCCAAAAGTGGGAAAATTGGATGGTTATGGGAAGACTAAAAAGTCTTCCCACATCCTTAGGAAGGAGGGGGCGAGCCCTAAAGGTAGGGGAAGAGAGAGAAACACACACACACACAAACACACACACACACACACACACACACACACACACACACACACACACACACTCCCAAGCTCTCCCTTTGCACAAAGGGAATAATGGACACATATCATGCTCCTAGCCCAGATGCCCCCAATCTCCCCTCAAATACTATTGGATGGCCATAGAGGTGGACCAATGAGAATTAGGCTAGAGTAAAATTAGTCTAATCAATATACAAATTCTTGAAAAAAGAACCAATAGAAATTAAGCTCCCTAGAAGACTATTGGACAGTCTACCAAGGGGTTCCAATGAGCATCCAGCAGCCCAATGGCTTGCTTGATTCTTATTGGCCAGAAGACTAAAAGGTCCAATGAGAGTTTAAATAAATTATTTTAATTACCTAAAGCTCTCTTGAGATTTTGAGCTCCAAATTGGTTCAAACTTGGCTAGTGGGCTTAACACATCATGTACTTTGGATGTATGATGGCAAAATATCAAAACTCTCCCAATTTGGCTAGAAAGTAAATAATCACGATTATTAACTTTTCTACCAAAATCAATATTTTTTGGTACAAATCGGTTCTAGGCATTGTATAGACCCTATGTATGAGATATGAGGTGATTTGGATCTAGAAATGTTGTTCATAACCCAAAAATTGGCTTGCAAAGACTTCTTTGTGTTTTCTGGTAATTTTCCAAGTTATAGGTGCTCATTTTGGCTCATACTTGATTTTTGGCATGTAATAGGTGTGTACACATGATAGGTGAGGTGATGAAACAATTTCCAAGCAAAAATAGTGCAAAAGTAAACAATCACGATTATTTACAATAGTGAATTTATTTTTGCAAAACTCACAAATTTTGACCTAAACACATTCTATACACCTAAAACAAGTCCTAAATTGAATTTGGTCAAGTTTGGTCTTGCCGGCATCATTTTGTGCTTTGTCGACTCTGAAATCACCGTTTTCTGTGACTACACTGCATGTTGAGTTGGTCAGTCAATTTTGACGCTTTGGACTTGTCCGCAACATAATCGTGAAGCAACTCATCCAATTCTGGCTCATTTGGAGTCAGTTTGACTCCGTATGTCAAATTTGACGCTTTGTAGCCTTCGAGCCGTTTTCTATTTTTTGAGGGCTTTGCTTGATTGATTTCATTAAACTAATCATATACATTGTATATGAACCTCGTAGGCAAGCTGTTTGTGGAGTCAGATCGGGACTCTCGCATTTGCCAATAACCTAGCTTTTCTACTGGGGACCCCCTCGACCCCTTCCAAATGGTCAACTGATGATATAGAAAGGTTCTATTATGTTAGACCATGCTACAATTTAAATCCCATCTGATTTGGTTGAGTTGACAGGCCGTTATGGTCAGTTTTTGGTCGTAGGTCTTCGTGCACTGCTCGGTTTCTAGGGTTTTTCCTAGGAGTTTAGACTAGCTTCCGGCCGTACAAAATGGATCATTGACAAGTACCCTCATGTCTCATGTGAGACGGTGTTGAAAACGGGCAACTGTACTTTGGAAAAGATGACCGAAAGAGAACGAAAAGCTCTCTCTACAAAGGCCGCAAGTGGAAATGAGGTGGTTTTAGCTTATCTATACCTAAACTTCCCGAATCAATTTTCCCCAGATTCCCTCGTTAGTCCTACTAGGCCATGAAATCTATGTCAGACTCAAAAATTTCCTTGATCGAATTCCTGTAGCTCATTCTGCAGGAATTTTGCAAAAGTAGGTATGGCCGCCTAATTTAGGCTTCCCGCTTCCATCTTCTGATTTTATTGAAAATTTTTGTGCTTGTCCGCCTTGTCTTTCTAATCACCATCATGTCTTTCATTTTTCCATCTGAGCTTCCTTGCTATTTATTATTAATTTTTGATATGTTTATTTTGAAAAAATCAAAGAAAATAATAAAATGCTCTAAAAAAGTAAAATGAAAATCCAATAATTAAGAAAATACACTGAAAAACACAAATTTATTATTTTTTGTTGGATTTTTCTATTTTTAAGTCTCATTATCAATAAAAATGATGAAAAATACCCAAAAAGGACTATTTTTTGATGATTTTCTGATAGTAGATACACTATTTACACTCATCGGGAAGATATTATCAATAAATTTTCCCTTGATGATGAATTATAAGGGCATTATTAGGTAATTTTACAAAAAGTCACACGTTAACATCGAACTTTTTTCTCCTTCTCGAACCATTGCCCTTAATTACTTAGTACTTAGTGTCCTTCCACCCCTCCGAGATGGCATCCTCCGGGACGACTGTGTGCATGGGTTGAACAATTGTGTCTATGCATAGCCGTGGTTGGCTCTAGGATGCTTTGAAGATCAATGTAATTCAAACCACTATGCTGTGCAAGAGCTTGGTCTTGAGTAATTAACTCAAAGGTTTTTGATGTCGAGGTTTGCTGCTGATGTCTGCCAAAGAGCAAATCTTGTAGCTTGTGTGCTCTTTGCTTGATTGTACTATCAGGATGCTTCAGCACGCTGATTGCTTGGGCTGTTGGTAGCACTTTTCTTTGTTGTCGAGCTTTTTCTCACCATTGGTAGCTTGGTTTGCTTGGTGCTGTATGGTGTGGTGGAGTCTTTTGAGACTTAACTCGCCATTGCTTCATTGGTTTTACGGTTTGTAGAGAAGATAAGTGCTCCTTTTTCTTCCAAACCAATTTCAAGTTAGGTTCCTTGCTCGGAGATGCTCGTCTCTTTGTTTTTATCCTTGAAACCTTCTTTTGTTTTGTCGGTGAAGTCTTAGGCACCCAGATTTGAATTGGCTTATCCTTGAGCTGTACCCAAATTTACCTGACTCCTTGCATGCTACTTGTAGCATTTTCTTGTTGAGGGGATGGAGAAGATTGATTACTCCATGGTTTGGTCTGTTGATTACTTCCTTTTTATGTTGCCCACCTTTAAGTGATAGCTTTAGCTGATTTGTATCCCAATCTGGTACTTCTTTGTATGTCCACATCCAGGGAATTCCAAGAATCATCGTCTCATTCATGTGTTCATCTGGTAAGTATACAAATTGATGAGGATGTGAACATCCATGTACTATCACGTTCAAGTTGACTACTCCCAATGTTGGGGTTGGGTTCTTGTTGCTTCCTTTGATTGTCGCTATTCCTGTTGTCAATGCTTGACTTGCTGCCTTCTTATACGTGGAATAACTGGCTGCATTTACTCTAGATCCTGTGTCAGCCAAAGCATTGGTGCTATGATTATTGAGTTGTACTTTGATGCGCATGTCCATTCCGTCTAACTAGTCATCATTTGTTGAAACTGCATCTTTAGGTTATTCCCATTGTCGGTCATCTATTTTCAGAGTGTTGATGGGAATCGGTATCTGTTGATTCTTGAGAGCAAATTTCTGTTTGAGTACCCGAAGTCGAGCTTCTTCTTGGGCTTCATCAATAACCTACTGTCGTTTAATCTTCCTTTGCTTGGCTGCATGCATTCTTTCTAGCAATTCATTGCTTAGCGGCAAATTGTATTTCTTTAAACAACATCCACTAATCCAATTTGCCATTGGTTCACCATCTAGGGTGGACAATTTTACTGCTCCACTTGGAGATATAGCTTCAATGATAAACGATCCGTTTCCCTTTTTCTTAAAATTGGGAATGTGTTGCTTAAGGGAATAGACTAAAACTAAGTCCCCTTTTTTGAAGATTTTTTGTTTAACTGGGAATCAAAAACTTGTTTTTATTTTCGCTTTTGTGCATAGATGTGAGCTAAGTAGTTAGCCTTTGCTCATTTAGCTTTTCCAAATCGTCAAGTCTTTCTGACAATTCATGTCCTATCCACTCAAGATACTGTCATACCCTTAATGTCGGCAATAGAAATTCTATTGGTAGTATGGCATCAAGACCATAAACAAGGTTAAAGGGTGTAGCATTTAAAGCTGTTTTGAATGAAACTCGATAAGCCCATAGAGCAGCATGGAGATTTATTTCCCAGTCTGTCCTTCCTGAACTAACCACTTTAGTCAGCACTGAGCTAAGAATTTTGTTCGTATGCTCATCTTGTCCGTTTGCTTGTGTATGATAAGGAGCTGATTGGTTATGGATGACTATACACTCATTAAGCAAATACTTGATTACCTCATTGAGGAAACAAGTTCCTCGATCACTGACAATTTCTATTGGTAGTCCATATGTCGTGAATACATACTCATATAAGAATACAGTAGTGTTCTGGCATCATTCCTTTGAGTTGCTTTAGCCTCGTACCACTTGGTCAAATAGTCTGTAGATACAATGATATATTGAGCTTGGGTTCTATAATCAGGTGGTTGTATTTTCCCAACAAAATCTATACCCCATTTTGCGAAAGCTCTAGCCCCCGTCATTGGTCTTAAGGGCATGCTATCTACATGTGTTGGCATTTTTGTTTGTTGACAAGCATCACACCTTCGAACATATTCTTTAGCATCTGCAAAAAGTGTTGGCCACCATATGCCTGCCATCAAGATTTCTCTTGCGGTGGTCTCACTAGAAAAGTGACCTCCAGCTAATCCAGCATGTGCTTGTTCTATAATCGAAATATACTCGTCTTCATTTGCACAAAGACGCAAATGTTGATCTTTACCTCTCCGATATAATTGGTTCCCAATAAGAGCATAGTTTCTTGCTTCAGTTTCAATTTCTCTTTGATGGAATTTACTCATATCCTCAAGAAATGTTCAGCTTGATAAGTAAGTAAACAGATAGTTACTCCACTTAGGAACAGGTGACATTTGAAACAATGTTGCAAGAGGTATGGGTGTTTGTTTTTGACATTGAGGGAAATCCTTTACAAAAGATCAAACATCACTCCTCATAGTCGGCCAAAATACTTCAAGTCTCAAAATTCGTTGCACAGTTTGGTCTTCCGCAAAGTGAAGTCCTACTATGGTAACATGTGCTTGACTTAGGTACTGTTCTTTTTCTTTAGAATTAATGCATAAGAGCAATATTCCGTCTTGATTTCTTTTGTATAGACTACCAGTTGGTAGTTAATACATAGTCGATTGCACAATCAATCCAAGCGTAATAGGAAGTGGAATTTGTGAATCCACTTGAGCTATTGTCATTAATGACAGCATGTTTTCCGACCATCAAGGTATCATTTCCACGGAGAACAAGTAGGCATTTGGTAGATCATCGTGTACCCCTTTAGGTGATTCTCTTGAAATAATCCTTGACAAATGATCTGCTCGTTGATGTGTAGTGCCTTTTTTACAACCACGGTGAAATCAAATTTCAGAAGAATGATGAACCGTGTTACTATTCTTCATGTGCTTCATGGCTTGTTGACCAAGTATAACAAAGCTTGGTGGTCTATAAAGAACACAAACTTTTTTGCTAATAGATAATGTCTATACTTTTTAACGGCATAGATCATTCCTAATCCTTCCCTTTTGGTGGTGATGTAATTCTTTTCCGCCATGTTCAACTGTCGGCTAGCATAAGAAATAGGAAAGTCAATTTTCCTGTCTCCTGGTTGAGCTAGTATACAACCAATAGAAAATTGGAAGCATCTACATGTACGTGGAATATCTTATTCCAATCTGGTGCTTTCAATATTGGAGCTGAGGTGAGATATTGCTTAAAATTCATGAAGGATTCTTCACATGACTCTGTCCACTCAAAGTGTGTAATCAAGCTATACATGGGTTTTGCAATAATAGCGTACATGTAGATGAACCGTCGGTAATATCCACAATGCCCCATGAAGGCTTGTACCCTCTTGACTGTTATTGGTCTAGGCAAATCAGCAATGACATGAATCTTCTCAATATCAATAGCTATGACATTTTTAGACGCTATGTGTCCAAGAATTTTTCCTTGCCTACCCATGAATGTGCACTTTTCAGGATTTAAGCAAATCCTATAAAGTCTACATTTTTCAAATACCTTTTTGAGGTGTTCAAAATGATCAGCTCGGATTGATGAATGTACACATAGATCATCCATATATACTTCTAAGAATTTCCTAAGATATTCTTTAAAAGCATGGCTCATCAACCTTTGAAATGTGGCTAGAGCATTAGTTAACCCAAACGGCATGACCCGACAGGCAAAAATAACCCATTCTGTTGCAAAAGCAGTTTTATGCTAATCTTTTGGGTCAACCAAAAGTTGATTGTATCCCGAAAAGCCATCTAAGAAGCTGTAAGCTTCTTTTTTTGCAACTCGTTCTAAAACATGCTCAGTGATTGGAAGAGGAAAGTTGTCTCTAATGGTAGCTGCATTCACTTTTTTGAGATTAGCACACACTCATAATTTCCATTCTTCTTGGGTACTATCACAATTGGAGACACCAATCTGTGTGTTCAATTTCGTAAATGAATTCGGATTCCTTTAGTTTTTCAATCTCTTCTTTTATCTTCCTGGCAAATGTTTCATTATACATGTATGGCCTTTGTCTACTTGGTTTTGCATCATCTCGCATAGGTATGGTATGTTGACAGATTTTTGGATCAACACCCTTGAGATCTCTGTAAGACCAAGCCAAGATATCTCGGTATTCTTTTAGCAAGATTAGAAAAATCTCTTCTTCTTGTTTTTTTAGGTCATTCGCAATGTAAGCAAGTCTAGGCTCTTCTCCTAGTTCAACCAGGTCTATCGTTTTAGCGTTTTTAGGCTCTTCGTAGGACTCGCCCTGTTTAAGTAGTTTCCTAACAGGTTGTTCGACTATGATTTTTTGATCTTGGAGAGTATACTTTTTGTAATGGGATGGAACACTCATTACATCCTTGCCATCCTCTTCCGTGGTTTCCATTTCGGTCGTGTATATCTCCTTTAGAGCTTTTTTTAACTCTTGATATTTCTTTTTCTGCTCGACTTGGGTCATGAGTGGTTTCTTATCCTGTGGGTTTGCTTGAGTATCCTTCTTTGTTTTTCTTGATGTTTTAGACATTTTTGAATTTTTGGCTGAAGGATATCTGCTAGTGATTTTGTCCTTGACACAATCATTTATCTCTATCTGTATCGGGAATTGTGTTCTATTGGAGACTGATGGCATAGGTTGTGTTTTCACGTTTCTGGTGTCTCTTTTTCGTCTAAACCATTTTTGTCTTCTTGATTTCTGGTTGGGAAAGTCAATTTTTTTTTCCTCTCCTCCTTTCAAGAGTAGCTTAGCTCTCAAATGTTCTTTTTCTGACCCCGAACCTTCTGAGGTAGCTGAGTGTTCATCTAACTCATCGGTTACATCATAATAGACGTCTGAAAAGACTTTTGAGATTTTATCAAGTCCTTGGGTTCCTCATCTTCATCTTCAATGTTGAGGATTGAAATCATTTGGATGGGAATTATGTCGTAGCCATCCTCATTGCAAAACTGAGTAGGCATAGACGTATTCACACATACATCCATTGTCGCTAAAATTTGAGTCCACTTGAATGGCTCAAACAAATGTTGTGTAAAGGGTTCAGGTACATAGGCTTCGTCTGTGCAGTCCCTTTCTAAGATACATTCTTCTCGTCTTAAACTTCCATTTTTTGAAGCTCCATACATCCAAATAGGAGTGCCTTTGTCTAACCAGGATGGAAGATTAGTTTTAGCCGAAGATACTGAATCACTCTTGTATGGGTGTTTTCAAGACATCTCTATAAGTGTGATCTTTTAGATTTACTCTTATTATAGATCCCACTTGCTTCAAGTACAGATAGTTGTTTCCCCAATCTTGGATAAGTTGTACCTATCGCATGAAAGGGCTTCCCAATATGATTTCATAATTGAGTTTTTTCCCAACGTCTACTATGGCAAAAGTGTGTTGATATTCAATTCCACAGGAATTGACTATCACCTTTTCAAGCAGCCCTAATGGTCTCTCAATGTGTCCGTCATCCAATTGCAATTTCATTCAAGTTTGTCTAATGGCTGGTTGTCCCCAGGATTCCCATACTGCTTTTGTGGCTATGGCTATGCCTACTCCACTATCCAGTATTGCCATGGTTTCAATGTCATTATATTTCACTGGAAGGGTGGTGTTTCCTTCTTCCCCTTTGTAATATTCTCTGACTTTGTTCATGGGAACATATCGAATCTCTTTGTTGTCCATTTCATTTTTCAAATTTTCCAATTTTTTTGAAATTAACCCCGTGATCCCCACCTTCTCCGTAGGGTATTCTGTAGATCATTCCATAAATATGGTTTGAGTTTTAACAATTTTCCCAAGGTAAGAGTGCATTGGATGGGTATAGACATGATTGAATGAATGTTGTCTACTTCTAGGGTCTGTTCAGCTCTTTTTACTTGAGTGGTCATACACACTATGGATTCATCTTTGTTATCTCCCAAGTAAAAAGGTAATGTTTTCAAGGTCAATGGTTTCAACATTCCAGAAGGTTCAAATCCGCAATCCCCGTACAAGGATTGTACATCCATGTTCATATCAGAAGGTAGGTTATCCAACCAAACTTCCTCCATGGGAGCTGACTTTAGAGTTAGACTCCCATCATTGATCTCTCTAACTTTTTTCCATAAGTATCCTGGCCAGTCTTCTTCTACGAATGGAATTTGGTCTAAGGCATCTTCGCTGTCCGGCACTATAAGTTTTGGTTCTTTTGTTCAAGGTGGGGTTCTACCACCACATCGGATTTTTCTTTAGTGTCTCTTACCACAAGCTCTTCCGGTTTCACGATACTTTCAAGCTTGGGTTTTTGTTTTTCTAGCATTTCTTGTGTGATTCTTACCAAATTTTGATAAGCTTCTAGCTTAGCTGCTTCCATGTCTGGAGAAGGATAGTTTTTCCATTTGTTTTCCATGTTTTGGCATGCTTTAAGTCCTGCTTGGTAGGCTTCCAAGGCGGCATTAATGGGCTCAAAAATTTTATCAACTAAAATGGATCCTCCAAATTTCACGGTTGTTTCCTTGATTTCACTTCCAGTTTCTTTCACCTTTTCCTGGACTAGTTTTTTTTTCTTTCTCCTCAATTTCAATCCGTCGTTTTTGTTTTCTCATCTCATATGTTTTGCTTCTGCTTCTTTTGATTCTTTGAGAGGAAACTTTCATATTTTCCGAATCATCAGAGGAGTTATGTTTCTTTTTCTTGTCCTACGCTCTAGTGATTACCTTGATTGGAACAATCGGTTCACTCTCTGAGGAGCTACTAGGTATCATTTGGACTACGTTTACTACTGTTTTACCCTTGTTTAAAGGATTTTTAGGACAATCTTCCGGAAAGTGTTCTCTCTTTATGCAACATTGTACGCAATAGGCTTCAACTGGTTTAAAGTTTTTGTCAGGCTCTGGACATTCATTTTTCCAATGATCATCACCACCACAATTGTGACAGTTTCCCGTTCTTGGCTTAATCATGGGTCTGACCATGGGAGGTTTGACACCTTGATTAGATACATAATACATTGGTGCAAGCTCTGGTGGAGCATATGTCACGGTTTCTTCCATTGGTGGTGGATGTGAGTTATACCAATCTCCTTCTACCATTACTGTAGATGGACTAGGCTCCGCATAGGGTGTAACAGGCACTAATGCTTGTTCATCTATGCCTCCTTCAGAGTGCATGTACTTTATATACACTACATTATGTCCTGGGTACGGAGGTTTTTGACCCAACACAGGTTGAGGTCTTTCCATACCCATTGGTGGTCTTTGAGCTTGGGTCATATTAGGCTAATATCTGTACATGGGTTGTCCTTCTGGCCTCATGGGCACGTACTGAACATTCCCATTATACTTTGGTCTGAAGTAGCACTCATGGGTCTCATGGTTGGTCCATTTTTCCTCAATTGCACACCATTTTTGTGGCTTAATTGGTTGTCCCTGTTGAGGTATCCCTTGTCCTGGTCCCCTCATATGTGCTTTTTGCATGTTTTTCGTCATGTCCTTCATCCTTTTGAGAATGTCTTCTATGGTTGAAAGTGGTCCTACAGCAGCTGTTCCCACTTGTGCTGGTTTAGTGGATGTTATTTTCTCGCTTTGGTTATCCTTAGGGACATCTTCTTCGTTGAAAATATCACAATTGTCTCCTAAGTCGATAGCATCTGACACACACTCTTCTAGGGTTGTATTCTTTTTACTATAGAGTATAGCAAGAAGTTCTTTGTTTAGCAGTCCCTCTAAAAATAAGGATATGAGTCATTATTTTGCAGGTATCTCTAGCCTTGGGCATCTTGCAATGTATTGTTTCATTCGAGTTACACAATCCCTAATAGACTCACCATGGTTCTCTTTAAAGCTCTAGATTTGAGCTATCGTATTATGTTTGATCCCCATTTTGGAACAAGCAGCTACAAATCATTGAGCTAATGTGTTCAAGTCCATGATTGACCTTGGTGGAATGTTTTGGAACCACGTCAATGGTTTTCCTTCTAATGTCATTCCAAACCCCTTGAATTGAGTATGGAAATCGAATATACATTCTGCTCTTAGCACTTGCTTAAAGCTTGTCAAGTGGTCATATGGACCCCCCGATCCACTGTATTTTCTGACCGGTCTCCTGACAGTTGGTCCTGTTCCGAGTCCTTCAAACCAGTCTGTTGGAAATAGTGACTCATGTAGCCCTGGACTGGCCTTACTGTCACCCGGTTTCTACGTGATGAGGTGGTTTTTGGTTTCTTCACATTACTCTCACACGATCTCTTACACTGTTCATCTCTTGAAATTGTTTCTGGTCCTTGTCCCAATATCCAATCCCTTATGGAATACCCTTGATATTTGGTATGTTCTTCCTCCTCAGAAGTCATAATAACAAAGTTGTTGTTATAACAATCCCTAAACAGGTAGGTTGGTAGGTATGCTGATCCCTTATCTTTGATCTTGAAGATATAAATGATCTTCATGGCCGTTAGTTGTCCTGGTTTGGCATGTGAAGTTCACAGAAGATGTTTTATGTTTCTATCTTCCCAACAATAGACTCCCATCCTAGGATTATCCGTACTAAGCCGTTTCAAAGGCTTCAAATCTACTTGATCGTATCCCTCGAATTCTAAAGTTGGTGGTTCTTCTTTTGCTGACATATCTGGGATTATGGTGTTTACTTCTAACCCCCATTTGTCTACCGCATCAGGGTTTTCAATTGTACATATTGAGTTCCGTTTCTGTCCATGTACATTTTTCCTTGTTTGTTTGCCCTAATCTCTTCTTCGAACTCAATAACATGGTCATCAATGCAAATAGCATACTCCTCGTTAGGGTCCAAGTAAACCTGGGATCCATGTTGGTTAGTCTTATAAAATAAGAGTATATGCTTATAGCGCATTGCCGTTCCTATTTTGAGTGAATCGAGTAAGAAGACATTTCAGATGTTGAATCTGAAAAATTATCTGAGACTTCTTCAAGAATTTTGTGCAAGGAATTGACTTGATTCACGCTTTCTTTGGTGGATAGTCTACTGAGGTTTCTTCGAATATGCCCTCATTTCCTAGTACACGACCATATATAAGATTCATATTGACTTATGAATACCTGGATAGAGTACTCACCTTCGGATTGACATGTCATCAATTTCCACTTGATTCGATAACAACTTTCTGTCAAGCCACCGATTCCTTGTTTGCAACCTGATTCCTGTAAAAATTTGATCAAGTTAGCTATTCTTCTATAAAGACAGTAGAGTTTTTGCTAACTCTCGTGATTGGTCTATGTGTATCACTTCAAATCAAGCTATGAGAGTCAAAAATTGACTTTTAGATTCGACTTTAGCAAACAATCAAAGGATTAATCTGCAACGTAGAAACTGAGTGAACATGTACCAATTTTGATTTGATTGAACACAAAATTTCCCGGTGGCTTTGTGTTATGTTGGCCTAACACTTTACAAGTTCAAAAGTCAAAATTGATGTCCCTGCGTAGCAGTAGTAAATAATCGCGATTATTTACTTTTGCTAGTTTTTGCACTTTTTGGATTGGTGTGGCAAGTATACAACCTGTTAAAGTCCCTGGACAAGTTTCATCAAGTTTGGACAAAATCTAATCAAGTTTATCAATTGTTTTGTGTCCGTAGACTCTGATTTCAAGAATCTGGCTTAAGTCTCACTTTTATGATCCAAAAATTCACCAAAATTGATTTGTGAGGTCTACTTGATATTCTTGACCTTGTGGTATACTCAAATGTGCAAGATTGTCACTTTTTGAAGTAGATGTAAATAATCATGATTATTTACTCCAGCTATATTTTTGCAACTTTTTGTCCCAACTTTGACATGGATCTATTAAGCACCTCAAGTTTTTTGGGTTCAAGCCCTTTGTCGGTCAGCCCATGAGAACAAGTCTCAAGGCATGTAGCTATAGACCATCAGTTAGTGGAGTTTGCATGAGCAAAAGGTGTGGTTGATATCACCTTTCAAAACTATGTAAAGACTTCTTTTTTAATGGAATTAGTAGTAGCGTGTTTATTTTGCTTTGGCTTGTGTGGAATCTCTCTCTCTCTCTCTCCATCTCTTGTCCTCTGCATCACCACACAGCTCCTCGCCATGGCCCTCAGGCGGCATCCTCCCTAGCTCCAACCCCAACAACTGGTATCAGAGCCCTACCGGGCCTCGGCTCTCGACCCTCGATGTTAGGTGGCGAGGCTATGGTGGGTGATACCTTGGGCAGGCCATGGCGAGATAGACGATAGAAGCAGAGAAGGAGAGAGAGAAAGAGAGCAAATACAACACAGAGGAAACAAAAAATCAACGCTATTCTTGATTATGATTCCTTTGTAAAAACCTTACAATATATAATAAAAGTGTCATGCACAGTCCAAATAGATTGGTCTTTCCTCTGCATGCTATAAGGAGAGTTTTCCATGGGCTTAGACCACTAAATCTGGGCTTGAATACCTAACAGGCCCCCCCTCAAGCCCAAACTAGATAGACCACTCTCATGATATCTCGAGTTTTTGGTATACTAGGCAACCGTGAGTTTTAGGTTCTCTCACAGCCAAGGATTTTTGGTGTATCCATAACCTGGTGGTATGATAGTAAAACCTCCCTTGAACAGATAGGGTGTAGGTCAATAAATGGAGTTTTTGGTTCACTACCAAACCTTGGGTTTTAAGATGTACCCAGTAACCTTATGAGAAGTGAGACAAAAAATGGGCTGAGAACAAAACTAGTAATTTGGGAGGTCTTACCACTCATGTGTTGCAGTGTCTATAGCCCGTACAAATTTTCATCATTGAATGACTGACAACAGACAAATTAAAAGTGGCTTTGACTAAAAACTGTATGATGTTGTTGACAATAGACAAAAGATGACAAATCTATGACCCTAAATTGCAATCTCGAAGAAGATCTTCATGTGTAGCATTTGTTGATGTACCAAAAGCTCGAAGCAAAGTTTTGAAAAAGTCATAGGTGGCTTGCTTATCATGTGAGCTATGATTTTTGGATAAGCCTTGTTGCTCTTCTTCGACATCACTTTTATCGGGCACAATTATCGTTGTCAAGCCGATGGAAGTGCCACAAGATGCTCTTGAATCGGCTTCTAGATGCTTTCACTTCTGGAGTATTGCCAGCTTTTTGAAATGCTGCAAATATTGCCAAAAGAATGCTCCTTTACTTGTTGCTTTTCGAGATGCTGTGTTGTGCAAAGTTTCCCTATTAACAAGCTTAACTGCTACCTTTTGATATGCTCGCTAAAATCCCTGCTTGGAGCACCTAGGGCCTCTGCAGCGTGTTGAAACGCTATGTCTGCAGCTTGAGATGCTGCCTAGGACTCGCCAGCAGCTTTTTGCACCAAGCGCTCCCTGCTTTGGCATGTTGCCATGCAAACTTTACTTTAACTGGATCTCTACTTTACCATAGCCTCGAATCTCTCTCTCTCTCTCTCTCCATCTCTCGTCCTCTACAACACCACACAGCTCCTTGCCATGGCCCTAAGGCGGCATCCTCCCTAGATCCAACCCCAACAATTGGTATCAGAGCCCTACCGGGCCTCGGCTCTCGGCCGTGGACTCAGCGCACGGGAACTGCTGCCTGCTGCTATCTGTAGAGAGGAAGGACGCGCAGTCGACCTACTGCAAGCCCAACAAAATCGACATCAGGTTGTTCACCCTGGCTGAAGGAGCGATTTTCGACACTACAGCCTCTGCCAACTCGGCCTCTTGAGCCCGCTGTGAGAGAAACCATCCACAACACTCTGTCGGCGACTTTTGCTACAGAGAACGCATAGTTTTTTCTTTTCTTGGGTGTTCACACCATTTTGAAAATAGTGGTCAACTTGAATTATTCAACCAAGAGGACCATCCCACTCTTCTCAAGTCGGTGTGTGACTCGACCAAGGTCTTGACGACGGTGGTGATTAAGCTCATATTGACAAGGACAATGAAAGCGGGTTTTCTACCATGACGAATAATTCGGAGTTGAAGATTCATACATGGCATCAAACATCGACAAGATTGCCGACGGTGACCACTTTACATCATCCATTAGAGAATATTTACATGATGAGTGTTCTAGATTTCTCATGTTTTGTTTGTCAACATAATCATATTCTTTCTAGTTCAAGCCGCCTTTTACATTATTTGTTGTCAGTTATTATCATATCAAAATTTGTACGGGTTATAGACACTACCACGACAACCAAGTGGTAAGACCTCCCAAAAGTATTTGTTCTCATGCCATTTTGTCCTACTTCTCATGAGGTTACTGGGTACACCTTAAACCCAAGGTTTGGCAGTGAACCAAAAACTCCATTTTTGGTAGCTACATATTTGGCCTACACCCTGTTTGTTCAAGGAGGGGTTACAGACATAGCACCAGGTTATGGATAAACCAGAAATCCTTGGTTGTGAGAAAACCTAATACTCACGGTTGACGAGTACACCAAAAACTTGAGGTATCATGAGTTGCTTGTCTAGTTCGGGCTTGAGGGGGGGATTGTTGGGTTCAAGCCCTTTGTCGGTCAGCCCGTGAGAACAAGTCTCAAGGCATGTAGCTATAGACCATCAGTTAGTGGACTTTGCATGAGCAAAAGGTGTGGTTGATATCACCTTTCAAAACTATGTAAAGACTTCTTTTTTAATGGAATTAGTAGTAGCGTGTTATTTTTGCTTTGGCTTGTGTGGAATCTCTCTCTCTCTCTCTCTCTCTCTCTCTCTCTCTCTCTCTCTCTCTCTCTCTCTCTCTCTCTCTCTCTCTCTCTCTCTCTCTCGTCCTCTGCAGCACCACACAGCTCCTCGCCATGGCCCTCAGGCGGCCAAGTTTCATCAACTTTGAATAATTTTTGGTCAAATGGTCATCGATTTTCTGTCCAGAGACTAACTTTGCAAATTTAGTCACAATTTTCAATCCAGTGATCCAGTTGTTACCAAATTTGGTTTGTGGGGCTTATTACAACATGATTAAACTAGTGGTAAGCTGACTTGGTCAAAAAAGTTAAAAAATGGGACAGATGTAAATAATTGCAATTATTTACAACTGGCAATTTTTTGCATCTTTTTGGTCAACTAAGCATGTACACATGTTAATCACATCAATATAAGCCTATGAATCAAATTTCAACAAGTTTGGGCAAATTTTCCCAATTTACACTCAAGATTCAAAAAGTCAATACAAACTTTAGTTTTTACCCAGTTTTTGCCAGTTTAGTGATCCAAACCTTTTGGGCTTTTACAAAAGTTGTTTGTACACATGCAATGAGTCAATGGTATGAACCTTGGTCAATTTGGAGCAGAAAGTTAATAATCACGATTATTAACTTCAGGCTTGAAAAGAACACTCTTTTGCAATTTCTTCAAAGACAGTCTTTACATGAACTATTTTAAGCCTATGAATCAAGTCAAAACTTAGTTTGGCCTAAAATGTAAAGAAAAAGTAAGTAATCTGAGTTTTTGCGAACTCTTGAAATTTTTACCTCGAAGTGTCCTTGAGCTTATCAACTAGTTCAGACAACTTTTAAGCTTACTCTCCAATCTGATTGAGTGGTTGCGAGTCTTTTCGTGCTATTTCTAGCTGTAGACCTGAAATTCTCACACTTGATTCTTTTAGAGAGCGCAATGTTTTGAAATCCACTTCGGATCCTATTTACCCTACTCCTAGATTCTCATGCAATGGGGTTATGAAAAGTGTCCACAAACACTTGTTTTCTTGTCTTTTATGTTTTCGTGAGCATTGATGTTAAGACTTGTCTAGTCTACCAATCATTCTCAAAATCCTAATTTATTTCTACAATCCTACAATCCTAAAGACACTTGACAAGTACGATTACTTCCAAGCTACCTCTACACAGCAAAAGACGACAACTTTAAGCTATACAATTTCTAAAAGAAAGTTTTTACTCTAGGAGATTCTAGAGGAAGTTAAAGGATAACTTCACAAGACGCTTGTGGTTTTCCTTAGTTTAGGTCCCTTCGATCCCCGGCAGTGGTGTCAAATGTGGGATGCATGTCTAACCTCACCATCCTATCTTATTGTAGTATTAGTGAGAACCACGATTAAATTGTCAATCCATGGGATGAAGCTGACTCGACTAGTGCATGGAGGCTACAAGAGGTTGTCAATCTCTCAGAAAACAACTAACAACTCACATCTAACTCGGGCTACACTCAAGTGACTGAAATCACCAAAAGCCAATTGCTCATTGGCAAACAAATCACATCCGTTACAACATCAAATGACATCCAAATGAAACAAAACTTCTAGGACATGTTTATAAGACCAAAGCACACATGCTCATGGTCTCAAACCCCATTTTAGGTCAAGTTCCAAAATCGTGATTATTAACAGCAGTGGATTTTTGACCTAGTCGTTTTCGACCCAGAATGCATCTAAATGCTGAGCAATGATGCCCCAATACCCCACTTATGCTTAGTTTTTTATTTGAAAGTGTAAATTCCTAGTTATGATGAAATTAGACCACGGGTCGGTGATGCCAAAGCTACGAAATACTGTGATGTGTTTATGTCAATGCGTAGAGTTCTTACCTGTGGTTGCAATGCAACAAACGCGACTGCAATGTGACAATCGAAGAGGGAGTAGGAAGCGCGAGAAGGAGAGGAGTAAGCACTATTAACTCATGCTGTGTATTTCATTATCCAAAACTTAAAAATAACTTACAAAAATTGGCTTTTATACCTTAGCCAAGGTTTTTTGGTGGTCAAAAATAATAATCTGGGAGTTCCACCAAAGATGGGTAATGACAGGTTGATACAATTTAGAAGCTTGTAGCCCCGCCTCATTAATTACAAAGCTTATTCAAGAAAATAGGAGTTACAATATTCCCGATTTATAAAAAATAATAAGTGTTTTACAATGAGAACTCCAAAAAATGGTATCTGTGGTATCGATGTTAGCTTACTGCTAACACACACACACACACACACACACACACACACACACAGACACACACACACACACTCAGGCACTAGTATATATACACACTCCCACATTGATAGGAACCTCTCCACGATCCTGAGAGGGTTCACTATATGTAGATCCTACATAGCATGTGCACTCAAGGATTATTTTCAAACCGCCTTGTAGATTTTCCATGAATAGAACACACCCTTTTCCCATCTTATTTGTGTAGAATTCCTTTGTTTGATACCCTTCTGTATGTTAAAAAAGGGAAAAATATTTGGTTAGAAAACCCCTTATATTAAACTCATCTGGTATATTAACATATTCATGGATGACCCCCGATCCACAATCCTAGAAGGCAATTCACATAAGCAAATGTGCTCCAGCCAAATCTGACAATGGGCTACCCACAAACCTTCTCTTTGTTAACTCTCTCTCTCTCTCTCTCTCTCTCTCTCTCTCTCTCTCTCCCCCCCCAAACGATAAACTTGAACTGCATCTAGAGTTGGTACATGGATAGTCTCTGAGGGGGTCACTCAAAAATATGTATGATATTTACATGAGTTCAACAGAAGGGGTCTATTTCTCTTAAAAATCTACAAAAAGGGTATCCTGAATTAAAAAAGTGAATATTTAGGTATATGAGGTGACTTTTATTCAAGAAAGGTGGTACATAAGGGGCCCCTATATACATAGGAGAATGTAGAATAAGGGGTTTTATAAATACCTTGTGAATGCACGTGCTATATTGGATTGCTATATAGTGACACCCCCCCCCCCCCCGAGGATAGCCCAACTTTGTTGTAAGTAGGCGAGCTTCTCTCTTTTCGTGAAACATACTCAACGTTCAAGTTTTTTTTTCGTGTCTCTCTTGTGGGCAGCCATGTGCGTACACATACAACTTTTTTCTACTCTCTTCTTCTTGTTGATCAATGCCCCTCTAGTCTCTCTCTCTCTCTCTCTCTCTCTCTCTCTCTCTCCACACACACACACACACACACACACACACACACACACACACACACTTACGTGTTGGTAGGAGCCTCTCCACAATCCCAAAAGGTGATTCACATAAGAAAAGATGCTCTAATCAAATCTAGCAGTGGGCTATCCATGAGGCTCCTCTCTTTGCCAGCTCTCTCTCTCTCTCTCTCTCTCTCTCTCTCTCTCTCTCTCTCTCTCTCTCTCTCTCTCTCTCTCTCTCTCTCTCTCTCCCCCCCCCCCGAAACAAACTTGAATTGCATCTAGCAATGGCACATGCATTGCCTAGCTTTTCTGTAAATAGGCGAGTCCTCCTCTCTTCAGAGAGGAAGGGTAGCAACAGAGATGCCTAGCATTCAACAATTTTTCAAGAACTTTAAGAAAGAGTATAGACGTTGGTGAGCCAAAGTTGGTATGTGCTTTGAGGTGTGCTATTCAATGCTCAGGCTGCATACAGGTGCAAGCTAGAGATCTAAAGTAGGTATGAAGGCCCTGGGCAGGCAAGTAGTAGCGGAGATGTATGTGTGATGCGGTTTTTTAGGCTAAGAAGCCCCTACCTGTTGGGAAGCCAATGGTGCAGAGAGGAACCAACGAGGGCTTGCCCCCATGTATTTGTGTGAAGTAAGCTTGGATGGTGTGATGTTTGTCGAAATGGACATGTTTTGGCGCTCGTGCTCCTGTAAAGAGGTATTTTTGAAGAAATAGAGCATTCATTGCCCCATGTTGGTGTCAATTCTCCCCTTCCCCGTTCTCTTTCTCCTTCTCTTGTCTTTGGCTCGTGGTGTCGGTTTGTGGAAGTGTGTGCCCACACGAACCGATGGTTTCTGGTTTGTGGAGAGAGTGAGTCAGAGAATTGGTGTGTGCATCGAGAGGGTAGAGATGGGCAATAGTGGAATGTGAGTGCGGTGTGGTATTCTATCAACGTGTGTGCGTTGTGTTGTGTGCAAAAGGTGTTTTGCCTGTGCAAGTGTGTAGAGTATTGAAGGTGAACTCTAGTGAACTAGGGTGCTGTGTACATCTTAGGCTATAGAGAGTCAATCGATTTGTGTGTCGGGTGTGTTTCGCCTTTCCACCTCTCCATCTTCTGGTGCCCCCACGGAGGAGCGGAGTGGTGATCCTGTATGAAGACAAAGTGGTGATTTTGGTGGTGCCAAAAGTGCAGCCTTTGAAGAGCAAGTGCTACTAGAGATGGCCTGGACAGGTTTTCCATTTTTCATTGAGGTTGAAGATGCAAAGGTTTGGCTTCAAGATTATGGGTTGTTTTTGCTGGAGAGCAGTGTGTCAAGAGAAGATAGTGCGGTTTATGTGTTCCCGCTCCTCGTTCGTGGTAAAGTGAGGCTATTGTTTAATGGCCTACATGAAGAAGAAAATACCGATTGCAAATCCCTTGAAATGGCTTTTTGAAGAAAATTTGTAGCGCATGCGTAGTGCACCACTGATCCTCACAGTGGCAGATAGGCAGAGGAGGGGGAGCACGATGCTTCACATCCCTGAGAGGGTCTTGTTGGACTCTCCACTCAGAGAGCGAGTGGAGGCTCTTTGGCATTAGGTGAAATTTGGACGCACAAAGGGGCCCTTTAAGGAGTTTGACTTTACTTCTCTCTACCAAAACGGGCGCATGGATAATTTTTTGCAAACAAACTCCAAAGTTGGCGGAGGTTTGACAGTTAGAATGTCCTCTTCAAGCTCTATCTACTGATATATAGCACGCCATGAGATCCCTCATATTTTAAAAGATTCTTTTTTTGATTCACCTATGATGTGACAACTTTGCGGAATCTAAGTGAATCAAAAAAACAATCTTCTAAAATATGAGGAATTTCATGGTGTGTTATATATCAATAGATAGAGCTTGAAGAAGACATTCTAACTGTCAAACCTACGCCAACTTTGGAGTTTGTTTGCAAAAAATTATCCATGCGCCCGTTTTGGTAGAGAGAGGTAAAGTCAAACTGCTTAAAGGGCCCCTTTGTGAGTCCAAATTTCACCTAATGACAGAGAGCTTATACATGCAGGATTCTCCTGCTCACAAATTGGCCTTAGGACTAGCTCAACTTAGTCGATTCTTTCTTCAGGAGTCTTTGGCTTGCCTGGCTCTAGTGAGAGAGGAGGAGTAGCGTCTCCGACGGGGCGTTGCTTCCTTGCAGAGGATGGAGGAGCAGCATCCAGACAATCCTTGGTTTGAGGAGCAGTTACAGCAGGCTCGCGAGGAGCTTGTTAGCACAGAGGAGCGGTGCTATGAGTTTGCTTTCCATTGACAGGCATCTTAGTGGATGCAGGTGGGTGACATAGGTGACTGGTGCTTTGTTTGAGGTAGTGGGACCTCAACATACACATGACAAGGTCAATCAGTTGAGGAGGCCCAATGGGTCAATTGCTTCTGAGCCAGAGGACATGCGTGCAATTGCTACACTGGTCTAGTCCAAGACCCTGGCTCAAGTCCTTGACCCCCTAGGTGGAGCCTTTCTCCTTAGAATCATTGTCCTGACATTACTCCCCCCTTGGAAAAGTGTTTTCGTCCTTGAAAACAAGAGTGCTGATACACTAATGTTTTCCATTGTGGCATCCTTCATGGATCCAACGACTTTTACCATGAGTTACTGTCTGTAGAGCCTCAGTCAGAGCGTCAGGATGCATGCAAAGAGTAGGTGTGGGCATAGATGCCTTGTCTTGTGGCTGAGGAGATGCGTGAGAGGCTTGAGCTGCCACTTCAGCTTGAGGAGTTGCACACGGCTCTTAGTGCACTCTCCCGTGGTAGCTGTCCAGGTGAGGATGGCTTGACTTCGAGTTTTTTCTTGGAGTATTGGGACTTGCTTGGCCCAGATCTCTGTAGTGCTTTTCATTACATCTTGCACACAGGAGAGATGCCTGACAGCATGAGTGAGGGCATGATCTACCTCCTTGGATGAGATTCGACAGTGGTGCCCCATCACCATCCTCAAATCAGCCTACAAAATTCTTGCTAAGGCTCTCAATTTGAGGATTCAGCCACTTCTAGAGAGCCTTATACATGGGACCCAGACAATTTTTGTCAAGGAGTGTAGTATCCTTGACAACATCTTTAATTTTTGGGAGGCTTCTGCCCTAGCGCGGCTCTGTGGTGAGGATCTGGTGATTCTTCTTCTCGATTTTGAGAAGGCCTACGATAGAGTTGGCTGGGACTTTTTGGAGGGCACTCTACACAGGATGGGCTTCTCAGATGCTTGGATCAGAGGGGTATTAGCTTTGTATAGATGGGCACACAGTCAGGTACTATTGTCAAGAGGTAGAGGTGATCGTTTCATGCTCACATGTTCGGTCAGATAGGGCTGCCCTCTTGCCCCCTTCCTCTTTCTGTTCTATGCTGAGGTGATAGCAGTTGTTTGGTGTCATAGTAGATTGGTTTATGGGGCTTAACACTTCCTATTTGGGGAGATGAGCTACTGGACACTGAGTTTGCAGACGACTTAGCCTTGTACTTGGATGGCTAGGAGGCCAATCTTCACAGGTGTGAGCAGGCTCTAGAGAACGCACTGATCAACTGGAGAAAGACAGTGGCTTTCTTGGTTGGTAGTCCGATTGGATGCTAGGTGAGGGTTTCGGGTGGATTCCCCTAGGGACTGCAATTCGGTACTTGGTCAGTCAGGTTGGTTTGGACTTGTCTCCCGATAAGAAGATTGCTCTCCTCCTCCTGTCTATCAGGAGAAGTTGTTACATTGGAGCTCCGCACGACTTTCTCTGGCAGGAAGAGTTGTAGTGGCCAACCAGGTGTTGTTGGCTACTATGTGGTACATCACTTCTTGCTGGATCTTCTCGAGTTCTTGTATCAGACAGGTAGAGAGGCTGATCAGGAACTTCCTTTGTTCAGGGCGTGACACTCAGATAGCCCAGGCCAAAGTGGCTTGGCACGTCATCACTCTTCCTTGTTCTCAGGGAGGGCTTGGGATCATAGACCCAACACAGCAGAGCAGAGCCCTTCTTGGGAAGTTCATCATCAAAGGACTTCTTCCAGGTGAGGATCCCTGGAAGGAGTTCTTGCTACAGTGGCTTCGTGCTAGGGTGCCTCAGACTGGAGGCCCTTGGCGACCTTCGACTAGATGGATCTTGATAGAGATGCGCAGAGTTGGCTTGAGCAGGAGACTGGAGGACCACTTCACTGAGAGTTTTCTTTGACCTTGGGAGCATTTGCGGCGAGGCTTGGAGTAGCGTCAGCCTACTTGCATGGAGGAGCACCTGAGACAGTCCTTTGTTTGGAACCCCATGGTTAGCACTCCGAGAGGCCACTTGGTTGGTAGTAGGCCACATGTTTCTTGGGGTCCCATGGCAATGGGTCCAGCACGCTCTTTATGTGACTGGTTACAATTTTCAGGCTTGTCAGAGGAGCTGTAGGGCTTTCAACTACATGGGAGAAGAGGGGTGGAGATCATGTGCCAGGAAATCTCAGAGGTAGTACCAACTGAGTGGCTCACAAAAGTGAGAATTAAGCCAGATTCTTGAAAACTGAGTTGACAAATTGAACAAATTTTGTCCAAACTTAGTGAAACTTGTCCAGAGACCTTAACAAGTTGCATACTTGGAAAATCAAGCCAGAGAGTGCAAAAAACCGAGAAAATCAAATAATCATGATTATTTACTACTGATACATAGAGACAAACTTTTTGAATGTTGAACTTGTACGGACACAAAACAGTTGTTGATAAATTGAACAAATTTTGTCCAAACTTAGTGAAACTTGTCCAGAGACCTTAACAAGTTGCATACTTGGAAAATCAAGCCAGAAAGTGCAAAAAACCGAGAAAATCAAATAATCATGATTATTTACTACTGATACATAGAGACAAACTTTTTGAATGTTGAACTTGTACGTTGTTAGACCAACATAATACAAGGCCACCGGGCAATTTTGGGTTCAATCGGATCCAAATTAGTACATGTTCACTCAGTTTTCAAATTGCATATTAGTCCTTTGGATTTTTGCAAAAATAGAATCTAAAATTCTCAACTGCTGACTCACTTAGCTCGATTTGAAGTGATACACATAGACCAGTCACAATAGTTAGCAAAACTATACAGACTTTGTGAAAGAATAGCTAACTTGATTAAGATTGATACAGGAATCAGGTTGCAACAAGGAATTGAAAGCTTGACAAAAGTTGCAATCAAGTCAATCTAACGGCGGTAAGTACTCTATCCAGAGCTTCAAAAGTCTATATGAACCTTAGATCTGGTTGTATACTAGAAAATCAAGGAATATTTGGAGAGACTGCTAGTAGAGTATCCACCGAAGAGAGTGTGAACCAAGGTGATCACTTGCACACTATCTTGGAAGAAGTCCTAGACACTCTTTCAGAATCAACATCTGAAATTTCTTTCTATTCAACTCATTCAAAAACCGGAACGACAGTGTGATATAAGAGGTGGAACAAACCAAATACCAAGGGTACTCCATAAGAGATTGGATATTGGGTCAAGGACCAGAAACTATTCCAAGAGATGAACTCCACGAGAGATCTTTTGAGAGTAATGTTAAGAAACCAAAAACCACCTCATCACGAAGAAAACCGAGTGACACTAAGGCCAGTCTATGGCTACATGAGTCAGTATTTCCAACAGACTGGTTTGAAGGACTCGAAACATGAGCAACTTCCAGAAGACCGAGAGTTGAACCAAATAGACATGTCAGACCAGCTGATTTTCAAAAATAGGTTAGAAAATATAGTGGATCCGGGGATCCATATGACAACTTAGCAAGCTTTAAGCAAGGGCTAAGAGCAGAACTTATATTTGATTTCCATACTCAATTCGAGGGATTTGGAATGACATTAGAAGGAAAAGCATTGACATGGTTCCAAAACATTCCACCAAGGTAGATCATGGACTTAAATACACTAGCTCAAGGATTTGTAGCTGCATGTTCCAAAACGGGGATCAAACACAATACGGTAGCTCAAATCTGTAGCTTCAAACAAAAACAAGGTGAGTCTGTTAGGGATTGTACAACTAGAATGAAGCAATACATTGCAAGATGACCAGAGCTAGAGGTACCTGCAGAGAAGAAAAACTAGTATCATTATTTCTAGAGGGACTGCTAGACAAGGAACTTCATTCTATACTATATAGCAAGAAGCATACGACCCTAGAAGAGTGTGCGTAAGATGCTATTGACTTAGGAGACAATTGTGATATTTTCAATGAAGAAGATGTCCCTAAGGATAACCAAAGCGAGAAAACAGAATCCACCAAACCAGCACAAGTGGGAATGGCTGCTGCAGCATCGCTTTCAGCCATAGAAGACATGCTCAAAAGGATGAATAACACGATTAATAACATGCAAAAAGCACCTATGAGGGTACCAGAACAAGGGATATCTCAATAGGGACAACCAATTAGGCCGCAAAAATGGTGTGCAATCGCGGGTAAATAGACCAACCATGAGATTAATGAGTGCTACTACCGGACGAAGTATGATGGGAATGTTCAATACGTGCCCATGAGGCCACAAGGACAACCTATGTACACATATCAGCCTAATATGTCTCCAGCTCAAAGACCACCTATGGGTATGGAAATACCTCAACCTGTGTTGGGTCGACAACCTCCATATCTTGGACATAATACAATGCCTGTAAAGTACATGCATTCAGAGGGAGTCATAGATGAATAAGCACTAGTTCCTGTTACACCCTATGCTAAGCCTATTCTATCTACAGTAATGGTAGAAGGAGATTGGTATAATTCACATCCACCACCAATAAAAGAACCTGTGATTTATACTACACCAAAGCTCTCATAGATGTACTATGTAGCTAATCGAGGTGTTAGACCTCCTATGGTAAGACCCATGATTAAGCCAAGAACTGGAAATTGTCATAACTGTGGTGTAGATGATCATTGGAAAAACGAATGTCCAAATCTTGACAAGAACCTTAAGCCATGTGAAGCTTATTGCATACAATGTTGCAAAAAGGGAGGAGAATTCCCTGAAGATTGTCCAAAAAATCCTTTAAACAAGGGTAAAATAGTAGTGAACGTAGTCAAAGTGATACCTAGTAGCTCATCTGAGAGTGAACCGATTGTCCCAATCAAGGTAATCACTAAAGCCCAGGTGAAGAAAAAGAAACATAAGTCCTCTAATGAGTCGGAGAATACTAAAATTTCCTCTCAAAAGACCAAAAGAAGCAGAAGCAAAAGCAAAAGGTATGAGATGAGAAAACAGAAACAAAGGGCTAAAATTGAGGAGAAAGAAAAGAAACTATTATAGGAAAAAGTGAAAGAAACTGGGAGCGAAATCAAGGAAACCACAATGAAATCTCGAGAATCAATTTTGGTAGACAAATTGTTTGAGCCAATCAATGCAGCATTGGAAGCTTACCAAGCGGAACTTAAATGGAAAACAAATGGAAAAACTATCCTTCTCTAGACATGGAAGCAGCTAAGCTTGAAGCTTATCAAATTTGGTAAGAATTACTCAAGAGATGCTGGACAAAAAAAAACCCAAGCTCAAGAGTATGGCAAAACTTGAGGAGCTTGTGGTAGGAACCAATAAAGGAGAAATCAGAAGTGGTGGTAGAACCCCACCTTGAAACTAAAGAACCAGAACTTATAGTGCCTGACAATGAAGATACCTTAGAAGAAATTCCATTCATAGAATAAGACTAGCTAGGACACTTATGGGAAAAAGTTAGAGAGATTAATGATGGGATTCTAACTCTGAAGTCAGCTCCTATAGAGGAAGTTTCATTAGACAATCTACCTCCTGATATGGACATGGATTTACAATCCTTGTATGGGGATTGTGGCTCTGAAGCTTCAGGAATTTCTAAACCATTGACTTTGAAAACACTACCCTCTTACTTGGGAGATAACGAACATGAATCCATAGTGTGTAAAACCACTCAGATAAAGAGAGCGGAACAGACCCTAGAGGTAGACAGCATTCACAATAATGTCTACACCCATTCAATGCACTCTTACTTTAGGAGAATTGTTAAAAGTCATACCATATTTATGGAATGATGTACAAAAAACTCTAAAGAAGGTGGGGATAACAGGGCTAATCGCAAAGAATTTGGGAAAAAAATGAAACACGAATTGGATAACAAAGAGATTTGATTTCGAATGAACAAAGACGGAGAATACTACGAAGGGGAAGAAGGAAACACAACCCTTCTAGTGAGATATAATGATATAGAAACCATGGCAATATTAGATAGTGGGACAGGCATAGCCATAGCCACAAAAGAAGTATGGGAATCATGGGGACAACCAGCCATTAGACAAACTTGAATGAAATTGCAATTGGTTGATGGACATATCAAAAGACCATTAGGACTACTTGAGAAAGTGATAGTTAATTCCTGTGGGATTGATTACCAACACACTTTTTCCATAGTGGACTTTGGACAAAAACTCAATTATGAAATCAACTTGGGAAGACCTTTCATGCAACAAGTACAACTCATCCAGGATTGGGGAAAAAATTATCTGTACTTGAAGCAAGTGGCATCAATAACAAGGGTTAGTCTAAAAGATCACACTTATAGAGATGTCATGAAAACACCCATACAAGAATTTGACTCAGTCTCTTCGGGTGAAACTAAGCTTCCATCTTGGTTGAGCAAAGACACACCTATTTGGATGTGCGGAGCCTCAAAAAATGGGAGCTGAAAATGAGAAGAATGTATCTTACAAAGGGATTGCACAGATGAAGCCTATGTACCTGAACCCTTTCTAGAGCATTTGTTTGAGCCATTTGAGTGACTCAAATTTTAGCAACAATGGATGTATGTGTAAATACGTCTATGCCTACTCAATTTTGCAATGAGGACGGCTATGACATAATTTCCATACAAATGATTTCAACCCTTCACATTGAAGATGAAATTCAAGAATCCAAGGACTTGATGAAGGCTCAACAAGTCTTTTCAGACCTCTATTATGATGCAACAGATGTGCTAGAAGAACATTCAGCTACCTCAAATGATTCTGGGTCAGAAAAAGAACACATAAGAGCTAAACTACTCATAAAAGGAGAGGAGGAAAAGTTTTTTGACTTTCCAAACCACAAATCGAGAAGACATAAATGGTATAGAAGAAAAAGAGACACCAAAAACTTCAAAGCTAGACTTATGCCATCAGTCTCTAGTAGAACACAATTTGTGATGCAGATAGATACACATGATTGTGTCAAGGACAAAATCATTGGTAGATATCCTTTAATCAAAAAACAAGAAATATAAAAAACAACGAGAAAAATGAGAAAGGAAACTCAAGTTAAACCTAAATACCAGGACAAGGATTCAACCACGACACGAGTTGAACAAAACAAGAAGTATCAAGAGTTGAAGAAAGCTCTAAAGGAGATATATACAGCTAAAATGAAAACCACTGAGGAGGATGGTAAAGATGTACTGAGTGTTCCATCCCATTACAAGAAATATACTCACAAAGACCAAAAAATCATAGTCGAACAACTTGTCCGGGAACTACAAAAACCGGGCGAGTCCTACGAAGGACCTGAAAACACAAAAAAGATAGATCTGGCCGAGCCAGGAGAGGAGCCTAGACCTATCTACATTGCAAACGACCTAACAAAAGAAGAAGAAGAGGTTTTGTTAACCTTACTGAAATAATACCAAGATATCTTCGCTTGGTTTTATAAGGATCTCAAGGGTTTTGATCCAGAAATCTATCAACATACCATACCGATGAGAGATGATGCGAAACCAAGTAGAAAAAATCTTTGCTTGGTTTTATAAGGATCTCAAGGGTGTTGATCCAAAAATCTATCAACATACCATACCGATGAGAGATGATGCGAAACCAAGTTGACAAAGACCATACACATATATTGAAACATTTTCCAGAAAGATCAAAGAAGAGATTGAAAATCTTAGGAAGTTGAATTCATTTATGAAATTCAACACACAAATTGGGTGTCTCCAATTGTGGTTGTACCCAAGAAAAATGGAAAATTACGAGTGTGTGTCAATCTCAAGAAAATAAATGTAGCTACCATTAGAGACAACTTTTCTCTTTCAATCATTGAGCATGTTTTAGAAAGAGTTGCAGGAAAACAAGCTTACAACTTTTTAGATGGCTTTTCGAAATACAATCAACTTTTAGTTGACCCCAAGGATCAGCATAAAACTGCCTTTGCAATTGAATGGGATATTTTTTCCTATCGGGTTATGGCTTTTGGGTTAACTAATGCTCCTGCCACGTTTCAAAGATTGATGAGCCATGATCTATGTGGAATATCTTTGGAATTTCTTGGAAGTATATATAGATGATCTATGTGTACATTCATCAATCCGGACTGATCATTTTGAACACCTCAAAAAGGTATTTAAAAATTGTAGACTTTATAGGATTTTCTTTCTTGGACTTTCTTGGACATATAATGTCTAAAAATGGCATAGCTACTCATATGGATAAATTCATGTTATTGCTGATTTGCCAAGATCGACAACAGTCAAAGGGGTTCAAGACTTCATGGGACATTGTGGATATTACATACGGTTCATTTACATGTACGCTGTAATTGAAAACCCATGTACAGCTTGATTACACACTCTGAATGGTCTGATGAGTGTGAAGAATCCTTCATGAAGCTTAAGCAAGCTCTCATTTCAGCTCCAATATTGAAAGCACCAGATTGGAATAAGATATTCGACATACATGTAGATGCTTCCAATTTTGCCATCGGGTGTATATTAGCTCAATCAGGAGACGGGAAAATTGATTTTCCTAAATTTTTATGCTAGGCGACAATTAAATATGGCAAAGAAAAACTACACCACTACCAAAAGGGAAGGACTAGAAATGATCTATGTTGTGAAAAAGTATAGACATTACCTATTAGCTAACAAATTTCTGTTCTTTGTGGACCACCAAGCCTTATTGTACTTGGTCAACAAGCCATGCATCACTGGAAGAATAGTGAGATGGTTCATCATTCTTTTGGAATTTGATTTCACTGTAGTTGTAAAAAAAGGCACAACTCATCAAAGAGCAGATCATTTGTCAAGGATTGTTTCAGGAGAACCACCTAAGGGAGTAGACAATGATCTACGAGATGCATATCTGTTCTCCGTTGAAATGATACCTTGATGGTCGAAATACATGGTATCCTTGATGACCATAGCTGAAGTGGATTCGCAAATACCACTTACTATTACAAACGGATTAATTGAGCAATTGGCTATGTATCAATTACTAGCCGGAAGGTTGTACAAAAGAAATTGAGATGGAATATTGATGTTGTGCATTAATCCTGAGGAGAAAACCCAATACCTAAGTCAAGCACATATTACCATAGTAGGACTTCACTTTGCGAAAGACCAAACTATGCGACGGATCTAGAGACTTGGAGTATTTTGGCCAACTATGAGGAGGGATGTTCACTCATTTGTAAAAAAAAGTCCTCAATGTAAAAAACGAACACCCATACCTCATGCAACATTGTTCCAAATGTCGCCTATTCCTAAGTGGAGCAACTATCTATTTACTTACTTATCAAACCGGAAATTTCCTGAGGATATGAGTAAACACCGTCAAAGAGCGATCAAAACAGAAGCAAGATACTATGCTCTTATCGGGAACCAATTGTATCGAAGGGAGAAAGATCAACATTTGCGTCTTTGTGCAAATGAAGACGAATATATTCTCATTATAGAACAAGCACATGCTGGATTAGCTGGAGGTCACTTTTCTAGCGAGACTACCACGAGAGCAATCTTAATGGCAGGCATATGGTGGCCAACACTTTTTGCAGATGCCAAGGAATATGTTCAAAGGTGTGATGCATGCCAACGAGCTAAAATGCCAACCCGTGTAGATAGCATGCCCTTAAGACCAATGATGGGGGCTAGAGATTTTGCAAAATGGGGTATAGACTTTGTTGGGCCAATACAGCCACCTACTTATAGAACCCAAGCTCAATATATCATTATAGCTACGGACTATTCGACCAAGTGGACTGAGGCTAAAGCAACTCAAAAGAATGATGCCAGAACCACAACCGTATTCTTATATGAGAATGTGTTCACAAGATATGGACTACCAATACAAATTGTCAGTGATAGGGGAACGCATTTTCTCAATGATATAATTGAGTATTTTCTTAATGAATTTATGGTCATTCATAACAGATCAGCTCCCTATCACCCACAAGCAAATGGACAAGCTGAGCATATGAATAAAATTATTAGCTTGATATTGACTAAAGTAGTTAGTTCAGGAAGGAAAAATTGGGAAATGAATCTCCATAATGCCCTAGGGGCTTATAGAGTTTCATTCAAAACAACTTTAAATGTTACACCCTTTAACCTTGTTAATGGTCTTGATGCCATACTCCCGATAGAATTTCTATTGCCGACACTAAGGGTAGCTAAGTATCTTGAGTGGATTGGACATGAATTGTCAGAGAGACTTGAAGATTTAGAAAATCTTGATGAGCAAAGGCTAACTGCTGTAGCTCACATCTATGCACAAAAGCGGACACAAAAATAGTTTTTTGATTCCCATCTAATTACAAAAATCTTAAGAAAAGGGGACTTAATTTTAGTCTATTCGCTTTAGCAACACATTTCCAAGTTTAAGAAAAAGAGAAACGAACCGTTTCTTATTAAAGATGTATCTCCAAGTGGAGCAGTTAAGTTATCCACCCTAGATGGTGAACCAATGGCTAATTGGATTAGTGGATGTCGTTTAAAGAAGTACAATTTTTCACTAACCAATGAATTGATAGAAAAGATGCATGCAACTAAGCAAAGAAAGATAAAACAACAATAGGTTATTGATGAAGCCCAAGAGAAAGCTCGGCTTCGAGTACTCAAAATGAAAGCTACTCTCAAGAATCAACAAATACTTATTCCCATCAACACTCTGGCACTAGAGGACCGACAATAGGAATTACAGAAAGATGCAGTGTCAACAGATGATGAATGGTTAGATGGAATGAACCTTTGCATCAAAGTACAGCTGAACAATCATAGCACAAATGTATTGGTTGATACAAGAGCTTGAGTAAATGCAGTCAGTTATTCCACGTACAAGAAAGAAACAAGTCAGTCTTTGACAACAGGAATAGCGACTATTAAAGGATGCAACAAGAACTCAACACCAACATTGGGATTAGTCAACTTAAATGTGATAATACATGGATGTTCATGTCCCCATCAATTTGTATGCTTACCAGATGAACACATGAATGAAACAATGATTCTTGGAATCTCATGGATGCGGACGTACAAGGCAATACTAGACTGGGATACCAATCAACTCAAACTATCACCTAAAGGCGGACAACTCATTGTTCCAATTGCACCAAGTAAGGAGGAACAGAAAGAAAACCACCAATAGAACAAACCATGAAGCAATCAATCTTCTCCATCCTATAGACAAAAAAATGCTCCAAGTAGTATGCAAGGAGTCAAGAAAATTTGGGTACCAAAAGCACAGCTTAAGGACAAGCCGATTCAAATTTGGGTGCTCAAAACATCATCTATTGTACCAAAGATATTTCCAAGGTTCAAAACACAAAGAGGAGCATCTTCGAATAGGGAATCTAAAACAAAATGGATTTGGAAGAAAAAAGAGCACTTATCTTCTCCGCCAACTGTCAAACCGAGGTCCAACAATGCAGCGTTAAGTCTCAGAAGACTCAACCACAACAATCTAACCAAAGCAAACCAAGATACCAATGGCGGATCAAAGCTCGACAACCATCAATAGTGATATCAACAGCTCAGTAAATCAACATACCAAAACATCTTAATGGTTACAATAAAGCAAAGAGCACAAAAGCTACAAGATTTGCTCTTTGGAAGACAACAAAAAAAAACCTCGACATCAGAAACCCTTGAGTTAATTACTCAAGACCCAACTCTTGCACAACATAATGGTTTTCATTGTATTAATCTTCAAATCATGGTAGGGCTAACCAAGGCTATGCATAGACACGATTGTTTAACCCATGCACATAGTCGTCCCTAAGTACGCCATCTAGGAGGGGTGGAAGGGAACTAAGTAATTAAGGGCAATGTTTGAAGAGGGAGAAAAAATATTGATGTTAATGTGTGAATTTTTGCAAAATTACCTAATAATGCCCTTAACAAGTCATCAAAAGGGAAAATTTAACTAATTACATCTCCCCGATTAGTGTAAATAGTGTATGAACTATGAGAAAATCATCAAAAAATGGTCTTTTCTGGTTGTTTTTCATTATTTTTCTTGATAGTGGGACTTAAAAATAGAGAAATTCAACAAAAAGTAATGAAGCTGTGTTTTTCAATAGATTTACGTTAAGTATTGGATTTTTACTTTGTTTTTTTAGCGTATTTCATTATTTTCTTTGATTTTTCAATAAACAGGTCAAAAATTAAGAATAAATAGCAAATGAGCTCAGATGATAAAACTGAAGATACACTCATGATTAGAAGGACAAGGCGACATACACAAAAAATTTCAATCAAATTGAAAAATGGAAGCGAGAAGCCTAAATTAGGCGGCCAAGGCCTACTTTCGCAAATTTTTACAGAATGAGCTACAGTAATCCGATTGAAGAAATTTTTGAGTCTAACATAGATTTCACGGTCTAGTAGGAATAACAAGGGAATTTGGGGGAAAATGGTTCGGGAAGGCCGAGTATAGATATCCAAGGTAGCCTAAAATCACCTCATTTCTACTAGTCGCCCTTGGAGAGAGAGCTTTCGACCTTCTTCGTGCGCGATTTTTGGAGTCCACAGTCACCCGTTTACAGCTCCGTCTCACACGAGACATGGGGGGTAAGTTTTATGCTTATCAATGATCAACTCTATGGATAGTAGCTAGTCTAAGCCCATGGAAAAATCCTAGAAACCGAGTAGTGTACGAACTCCTACGACCAAAAATTGACCATAGCGGCCAGTCAGCTGAACCAAATTGGATGAGACTTGAATTATAGCATGCCCCCATATAATAGAACACTTCTATATCTCCAGTTGACCATTTGGCAGGGGTTGAGCACGAAGCGAATTTGACAAGACAAAACTTTACCCAATTTAATTTAGGACTTGTTTTAGGTGTATTGAATATGTTTAGGTCAAAATTTGTCAAGTTTAGCATAAAAAGTTTACTGGCTGTAAATAATTGTGATTATTTACTTTTGTACTTTTTTGGCTTGAAAATGGTACCTTCACTTGACCTATCACTTGTGTACACTGATTACATACCACATTTCAAGTATGAGCCAAAATGATCAATGATAACTTGGAAAATTATCAAAAACCGCAAAGAAGTCTTTCCAAACCAATTTCTGAGTTATCAGTCACTTTTTCCAATCGAAATCATATTATATCTCATACACAATGTCTACATCAAGCCTAGAACCAAGTTGCACCAAAAAATGTTCATTTTGATGAAAAAGTAAATAATCGCGATTATTTACTTTCTTGCAAAAATGGGGGGAAATTGCAACTTTAACCTTATGGGAAAAAAGCACATGATTTCCCAAGCCCATTGACCAAGTTTCAACAAATTTGGACCTCAAAATATCAATCCCTTTATATCTACTGTTTCAGAGACGGAAAGCCTAAACCTGGAAACATTTCCACCCTGTTCGCTCAAATGAACCCACACTTCACTCGTAGTATCTAATTGCTATATATTCCAAGCCTATCAAGTCAAACATGAAAAAAGTTGGAAAAGATCCCCAGTTGTCAATAATCGTGATTATTTACTCTTGTTGCAAATTTTTGCTTGAACTTTATGATTTTGATCTTTACATGTTTTTATGCATCTATGCATGTTCCAAAATTGATTTGAAGCAAATTGGACTCAATTTGTCAGCAATTCAAGCTCAAGGACATTTTAGGATGGAAATCACAAAAATTTTCTAACTTTGGCACTGTATTCACCTAACAGGAGCAATGCAAGCTGTGGAGAAGGCCAAGAAAAGGGTGTCCCAAAAAGAGAAGCTGCAAGAGCTGCCACCCTACCAACTGGACTCAAGTTCAGTGAAGACGGCCAAAGCAACATATTTTTCCAGAGAACAGCTTGAGGAAAACAATACAACAATTTTCATAGGCATGTTCAAGAGTGAAGAAGGACACCAAGTAGAGCTGCAACTGCTATTGAAAGAGATCTATGATGTTGCTGCAAAGATAGACACAAAGGAAGCCAACAGAAGGTTGGGCCTCAAGGATTTCTACGACCAGGAGCCATATGGCGTAGATTTCCAGAAAGCGTATGAGTTGTTGTCTACAATTAGAGAAGATGGATCAACCCAAATTACTGACCAGCAAGGGCAGAAAGTCGAAGTGGTTATCACAAAAGAGATTGTGGCTGAGGCATTGAAGTTACCAACAGAAGGGAGACAATGAGGGCCTAGGATAGGAAGACAGCAGGCACCTTCACCAAGGAGACTGCTACTGCAACCTTTGCCGACCTCATCCAAAGGCAAGTGGAAGAACCAACACGTTTGTATCATCAGCAATTCCACTTTCTAGCAAAGAGACCGTGATGATACACCACCCCTAATCATGAAGTTATGACTACCTTTACCCAAGTGTTGAAGTTGACAACCAATCAATCGATTGATCACGTGCAGTATGTGCTAACAACATTGAAGGGCACCAAGAAAGAAGGAAAGATCACCTATATGGGCACGCCGGAGGTACTGACAAGAATAGCCTACCATGCTATTGGCATGTGAACAATTTGCCGCCAGTCCCAGATCAGAACACATGGATTGTGTCGGCACAGCCTTTTCCAAGAACTACGCGTTCGTCAAAGAGAGTTTATAAATCTGATGAGGAATCTATTGAAAGATCCCATGAAGCTCATAGCAGTGAGAGCTCAGAGAACGAAGAGAGGAGGGCCAGAATAGAAGAGATGAAGAAGAAAGTAGTGGATGCACACCAAGAGGAACCTCAACAAAAAAAGGCGAGGTTTGAAATAGAAAAACAAACTTACGAAAGAAGCCGCCAAGCTGCAGGTGAGGACCCGGCAAAGTGGGTTCCCAAAGAGATAAGGGGTCCCAAAACTAAGAACCCTACACGAAAAGAAGCAAAGGACCCCACAATCTTTCTTGAATGGATGTATGTAGAGGCAGAAGCCCTCAAGTTAAAAGAAGCTCAAGAAGCTGAGAGGAGAGCAAGAGAAGAAGCAGGAGAGCAACAAACACAAGTGGAGGCTACTGCACAAACCGAGACTTAGCACGACTAAGAGGAAAGGTCTCCGAAGCCTACCTCACCTACTATAGAACAAGCAAGCCACCTAATGCCAAGCCGTTCATCTTCACCAAACAGTTAGACCCAGTGAAGGAGAGGAAGCCAAAGACAAGGATCCTGAACCACAGCAGGAGGCAACAAGTTTTCAGCAACCCAGGGCAACAGAGGAGGAGGCCACCCCTTCTACAACCACCCATGAAGAAACCATAGAGGCATCCACAAAGCCTCAATAAGTAAAGGTAGCCAAGACAACCGCACAGCCTCAAGGAGAGGTAGAACCCCCGCCGCAACCACAAGCAACTACTACAGAGCCTGAAGATTGGCAGACAAATGATGAAGTCATCATACCAGACAAAGAAAGAATGATCAGATATGAAAAAGCCTTACAAGCACTTAAAGACCGTCTCGCCAGCCGCCGTTAACCCAAAGATTAATTCAGCCATAAAGCTGTTTCAAGAGATGACACAGGCAAAGAGGGGGGGAATGTTAGCAGCAAAAGCTAACTTGGATATCATTTTTTGGAGCTTTCATTGTACAAAAATTTATTATTTTGATGAATTGAGAATATTGTAACTCCTACTTTTCGGATAAAGACTGTAATTGATGAGCCGGGGCTACAAGCTTCTAGATTGTATCAACCTCTCCTTAGTTAGAGCTCCCAGATTATTAGTTTTGACCACAAAAACCTTGGCTAAGGTATAAAAGTCAATTTTTGTAAATTTTTCTTATGTTTTGGGTAATGAAATACACAGTGTGAGCTAACGGTGCTCACTTCTCTCCTTCTTGCGCTTCCTAATCCCTTCCCGGTTGTCACATTGCAGTTCTGTTTGTTGCGTTGCAACCGCAAGTAAGAGCTCTACGCATTGACTAAGCATTTCACGGTATTTCTAGCTATTGATGTCGCCGACCCGCGGCCTAATCATAAGTAGGAATGTACACTTCAAAATAAAAAACTAAGTATAGGCGGGGTATTGGGGCATCATTGCTAAGGATTTAGATGCTTTTTGGGTTGCAAAAAACGACTAGGTCAAAAACTCACCGCTGTTAATAATCGTGATTTTTTCACTTGACCTAAAGTGAGATTTGAGACCATAAGCATGTGTGCTTAGGTCTTATAAACATATCATAGAAGTTTCATATAACGTTTGGATATCGTTTGATACTGTAACGGATGTGGTTTGTTTGCCGATGAGCAATTACCTTCTGATGATTTCTGTCATTTGAGTGTAGCTTGAGTTAGATGCGAGTTGTTTGTTGTTTTCCAAGAGATTGACAACCTCTTGTAGCCTCTATGCACACCATATGGGCATCCTTATAGATTTTTTCAACTAATACAAATTAACCACTTTTCCTTGGAAGAGAGAGAGAGAGAGAGAGTGAGAGAGAGAGAGAGAGAGAGAGAGAGTGACTGAGTGAGTGGAGCAATTAAAATTGCACTTAATGCACAGATTTAGGAGAATGGAGATCTAAATTCTGAGTCTAAGTAAAAGATTGAGAGTTCAAGATTTATTTTGGAGGTAGAACTTGTCTTCTTCTTCTTCTCTCTCTCCTTCTATCCATCTATCTATGTGTACATGCAGTTGACCCGCTATCTCATCGCAATCAAAAATCATTAATCATCTTTTACCAAAAAGTGAGGATACCTCAATGTGAGAAGTATCAAAAAATCAACCTCTCTCTAATCTCTCTCTCTCTCTCTCTCTCTCTCACACACACACACACACATAACCTCTCTCTACTCTCTCCTTCTCATCGATCAGTGCCACTCCAAACTCTCTCTCTCTCTCTCTATCTCTCTCTCCCTCTCTCTCTCTCTCTCTCTCTCTCTCTCTCACACACACACACACACACACACACACACACACACACACTCTCTCTCTCTCTCTCTCTCTCTCGCATTGGTAGCGGCCTCTCCATGATCCAAGAAGGCAATTCAGAGAAGCAAATGCACTCCAACAAAATCTAGCAATGGGCTATCCACAAACCTCCTCCCTTTGCCAACTCTCTCTCTCTCTCTCTCTCTCTCTCTCTCTCTCTCTCTCTCTCTCCATGACAAACATGAACATCTAGATCCAGTACACATGGATGGCCTAGCTTTGTTGTAAGTAGGTGAGCTATTCTCTCTTCATATTGAACATACTCAACGTTCAAGTTTTTGTTAATATCTTTGTTATGCACACACATGTACGTACACATACAACTTCTCTCTACTCTCTTTGTTTTATTGATTGGTGCCTCTCTCTCTCTCTCTCTCTCTCTCACACACACACACACACACACACATTCTTTCAGGTTGATATCGGCCTCTCCATGATCCCAAAAGGCGATCCACACAGTCAAATGTGCATTAATTAAATCTCACAATGGAATGTTCACAAACCTCCTCTCTGTGCTAACTCTCTCTCTCTCTCCAAACTTGAACTGCATCTAGCGCTGCCACATGGATGGCACATCTTTGTTGTAAACATGCAAGCCCCCTCTCTTCATGAAACATACTCAACATTCAAGTTTTTGTTAGTGTCTCTCTTGTACACGTATATGTGCATACACACTCTCACCACAATAACCAACATTTGGGGGCCGATAAGGGTGGCAACAACAGAGGGTGCCTAACATTCAACAACTTTTTAAGCACTTTAAGAAAGCGTATAGAAGTGTCAAGTTTTTAGATTTATTTTTAAAATTTTGAAATACAAACTCACACAATTTTTGAAAAATATCAATATTGATCTTTAAAAAAAGCCCTTGAAAAGATAAAACCAAATATATATTTAGAAATCAATTTTTTATTTAGTAACAAAATCACCACCAAAGTTATCTTTTTTTGTTAGGTGCACTTAAATTGGTACATATACCTTATGCAAAAGTAGACAATCTTTTGACAATCAATTGTCAAAAATATTCTCACTGCCTACAATCTTACCCTTCACTTTTGTATTGTAAATATAACTCTCTCTCTATTTCAGATTAGCTTATATAAAGTGAACAGTCCTTTGACTTTGAATTGAAAGGTTTCACTTTCTACGATCCTACCCTTTACTTTTGTATTTTAAATCTAACCCTTCTGTGTCTTAGATTAGATGTTTTGTAAGGCTTTCTTTGAGTGAACCAATGAGTGACACATGGAGATGTTATTTGGCCTTGAAAATTTTAAGGTGCATTATATATAGTATAGATATAGATTAGTATGTGACCTGCATGATGCCGCGGCTCAAAAAAACCATGGCAATTGGATCTCTCTCTCTCTCTCTCTCTCTCTCTCACACACACACACACACACACACACACACACACACAAAGTCATATATAGGTAGCTATATGTATGTGTGTCTACATGCTCACGTGTGAGGAGGATGGAAGTGTAGTCTTTGGAATCACTCTAGGACAATAACAACGCATTGGTCTACCTTCTCTCTCTCTCTCTCTCATATTAGATCTTGAGATCAAGACTTATCAAGTAGATCTTTGCTATCTCTTTTTTCACCTTGTTTTCCCCTTTTCTCAATTCTTTTGAGTTGAAGACTTGCTAGATAACTCTCTCTCTCTCTCTCTCTCTCATATAATGAGCACGAGTGGAGTGATTTTAGCCAATCGACTGTGACCAACTCATCCTTCCCACGACTTCTAATAAATTTAAACTATTCATATCTCCTTGCTCCTCAACCAATGACAATGTACTAGATTTCTATAAGCTTACTATTGTTTTGTCATGCTATCAAAACCATGACTTGCCAATAGATAGGCTTCTCACAACCCTCAGTTGGTAGGAACAATATAGGTTTTGGTTGGTATCACACTCCACAATCAATTTTGGAGGGCTACCAAGTTGCCAAGGAAAGACTCTCTCTCTCTCTCTCTCTCTCTCTCTCACACACACACACACACACACACACACACACACACACACATGCCTTGGGATAGATGTAAAACGTCTAGATCTTCTATAAAAATGTACAGCTGAAGTGGCGGAGGTAGTGGATCCCAAAAGATAAAGTAACATTGCTAGCCACCACAAAATAAGCCTAAATGCATCCATTGCTAGGATGCTCTCCATCCTTGCATCCCCAATTAAGATATTTTTGTATTCTCCATTGTGGGAAAAGGACCCATTTTGACTTTTTACTTAAATTGCTACATCACTACCATAGACTAAAGATAAATATCTACGGGCACATTGGTCCCCCACAATGTTCTAATGTATAGGGAAGTGCCATCGCTGATGATGGGAGGGTAGAAGAGGGCATGGAGAAGAATGCCTCCCCAGGTTTAGACAAGCGCGTGGGCTCTTGCATCTCTCTCTCTCTCTCTCTCTCTCTCTCTCTCTCTAACACACACACACACACACACATAGCCAATTGAGTTGTGGCTAGAGCTGCTTCCACCTAAGACATGATCTCTTTATCCTCTCACTACCAACCCCAACACTTAATGGCTCGAGCAAACCCATGTGCATGTGTCACCTTGAGCACCCATATGCTTCTGCGAAGCGCTCCCCACCAGTGGATGGTGCATGTTCCCTATTCACAACCAAGTTATTGTAGTTAAATGTTGCATGCCACCACTTGGCCTAGCGTAACTATACATGATCACCAATAGATACCCTATACATGATCACCAATAGCTACCCTAGTCATTTGGTCTTAGTCCTGGTGACTCACCTCAATCTTTCTCTTTCTCTGTCTACTTGATCGTGGCAGAGCGTTCTCCCTCTCTCTCTCTCTCTCTTTAACATAGACAATAACAATGACACACACACAAAGTGCACATGTGAATGTGCTCTCTCTCTCTCTCTCTCTCTCTCTCTCTCTCTCTCTCTCTTTAACATATACAATGACAATGACACACACACAAAGTGCACATGTGAATGTGTACACACACACACATGTAAGTTTTTAGGTGCACAATTTTGGCTACTACACTCTGCATGTTCTTAAAAAAGGCTAGATTTGCACAATCTACAGGGTCTCTCTCTCTCTCTCTCTCTCACACACACACACACACACACACACACACACACACACACACACACACACACACATACACAGAGAAGTTACCAGGTGTTGAATTTTTTGCAGTCTATAGGGTACCTCTCTCTCTCTCTCTCTCTCTCTCTCTCTCTCTCTCTCTCTCTCTCTCTCTCTCCCCGCCCAACACACACACATGTTGTTAGGCATACGATTTTGACTATTGCAAGTCATTGAAAAAGGATGGAATTGCATAGAATCTAGACCACTTGATGCAATTTTTGAAGTCTCTTTAATGTGCCTATGGCAATGAGGATGACCCAGTTGGGAATCAATATCTCAATTTTGTGCTGATCCAACATGCAAATCAACCAGAAGGCGATGCGTGGAGGCCCCCTTCTTCCTCTAATTTTTGAAGCTCCATTACAAAGAGTAATAAATAATGGACTATTAAGCAATAGAAAAAAACTATTGTGTACTCAAGTGCTCAAGAAAAACCTAATTTTAGTGTAATCCCACCTACAAATGTTTGCAACTATATCTAATGCACCTTGGAGGCCTCTTCCACATGACATAAGGAAAGGGCTGAAAGGGGGGGCGAGGAGTTGGAGACCAAGGAAAAGGAAGAAAGAGAGTGGATTGGGTGCCAAGAAAAGGGTCTCTCTCTCTCTCTCTCTCTCTCTCTCTCTCTCTCTCTCTCTCCGCGTCCATAGGATGGACAACACACTCGCAAGATTTACTTTGAAGGTTAAGATATCTACAACAATTGGAGGGGAAAACCTAGCTTTAGTATAATCCCACCTACATATTTTGAGATTTACCTCTTGTTTTGTTTTTAAGAACACTCACTCTTTAAACGAGTTACAATGAAATAGAAACATGAAAAATATAACATCCCCGCGCTTCAAAAAAGCCATAGAAACAAAAAGAACAACAACTTCGCATCCTCTTAACATTACATTCTTAAATTTGAAATTGAAGATGAGAATACCTCCAAATCCAAAGTTCAAAGAACCTAAATTAAAGTTTAGTGAATCTACAATTCCATATAAGTTTAGTGCAAAAATCTTCAAATATAGTAAATTTGCCTTTAAAACTTAAAAAAAAAGCATAGTTTAGCAAAATTCTCAAATAGATTTTGGAATTTGTCTTAAATTCTAGATTTGAAGGTGAGAGAACTTGAAAAGTATAGAGAAATTGAGTGTAAAATCTTTCAAATATAATAAAATTGCCCCTAAAATTTCTCATATGTAAGTTTTCCAAGTTTTTGGAACAAAGTATTGTGTTTCAACTCGCTTTAGTGTGACCCCCCTTACAAAGCTTTGAGATTTGCCTTGAAACTTTTAATTTTCCTTTGAGAGCTCTAAAAAACCTAAGTTTAGAGCAATCCCATCTACAAATTTTGAGATTAAACTTTGAATTCCAAGTCCACTCAAAGGTGAGAGCACCCACAAAGCTCAAAGAAATCTAGCATAAAAAACTTCAAAAATAGCCATAAGTTTCAACAGATGCCTCTCGTCCACGTTTGCCATTTGTTGAGGTCCACTTTTGCCTTAGACTTGCACACCTTCTATCTTGGATTGGTCAGATCGAACTTCCCAATTACGTCAATTCTCAATTTTATTGGTTCTTGATTCTATAGATGTCAATGTCGATTGTCAATTCCTGATTCTCAATTGCAAATTTTGTTGATCGTCACTTTGTCAATTGCTAATTGTAAGATCATTGCTTATTCTCCTCTCTCTCTCTCTCTCTCTCTCTCTCTCTCTCTCTCTCACACACACACACACACACACACACATAGACATACACACACACTCACTCACTCACATAGGTTGTAGCAAAGGGATGTCTCTCTTACTCACTCACACATGCATTGTCTCTCTCTCTCTCTCTCTCTCTCTCTCTGTCTCTCTCTCTCTCTCTCTCACACACACACACACACACACACACACACAGATTGAGGAGATGAATCAAATAGAATGTTCTCTATTTCTCAACACTCTCACTCACACACAAAATCTTTCAATCAACAAACAATGTCACATTCTCTCTCTCTTTGTGTGTGTGTGTGTGTGTAAGTGTGCATGTGTGTGTGTGTGATATACACACACACACACAATGCGCGCATGACATCCACAACAAATTTTTGGACTTCCATCGCTGAATCATTGCTTCATTTATGCAATGTAATATGGAAGGCCTTTGTGAAACACTCCACTACCTCAGCGAATGGCACATCAATTTTGTCTCTCATACACACACACAAAGGCATTGAGTCTCTCTCTCTCTCTCTCTCTCTCTCTCTCTCTCTCTCTCTCACACACACACACACACACACACACACACACACACACACACACACACACACACACACATGCAAAGCACACGTATGCAAGTGTAGTTGTTGAGCTTCAAGCACCGAGATCGAAGATCATTTACAACATGGAAGATCTGTGCAAGCCTACAGAGGGAGGTTCATTAGGTGATACATAGAGGGAAGTTCTTTATGGCCTTCAAAATGCAAAGTAAAGCCAACCTTCAAATGGATTTCAGAAATAAAAGTTGTTAGTGTGGTCACTGTTGAAATTTGAGGGTTTGAGTGAAACTCCATGGCCTTCCCAAAGACTATAAATATTATAAATATGATAGAGTACTAAGTTTTTTCACTTTACATTCCCAGGACTCATAATTCTTTTCATTTTGTACCTTTGGTACTACTCTTCGCTCTTCCTTTGAGGATTGGGGACTAGAGAATGCCACTTTTCACCCAACCATGCCCTATATAGACCTTGCCTTGCTAATGATTGGCACCCCCTATACCGCATGTCCATCCTCGCCCTTGGCCGACTGCTTAGTCTTACCCTAGGTCTAACATTACTCCCCCCTTGGAGAAGCATTTTTGTCCTTGAAAACAAAAGTGGTTGTATCTTACATGAATTTTTTCCACAGTGGAATCCTTCATGGATCCAACTATTTGTTTGACTAGAACTTGGTTCAGTAGGAGGTTCAATGAAATCAAGAATAAAATCTTGATTATTCACATTGTTGTACCTTAAACCATTTTGTGTAATCAGCCCATATCTAACATAGCATATAGACTCTATTTAGAACTCACTTGAGTATACCAAATGAGTTATCGCAATGAGGAGATGTGCAAAGAATACTTCTTCTCACTTTCCATGAAAGTAATATGCTGACATAACTCATCAGCAAAGCTTAAGTCCTTGACTTGTTATCTTATCGCATCAGTAAGCAACCCCACCATAACTAGTGTTCAAGGTTGAGAGCCCGCTGACTTAAACATGAAGAGACTAAACCTAGTATTCGCAAACATGCTTTACCTTATGGTAAGAAAACTCCAACTAGAGCGATACATGATTTCTAATTGGATTGCTTGGTGCTAACATATGCACTTCGCATATTATTTCACATAAGATTACACTTGTAATATGCCTATCCTCTTTGGATAAATGACAATACTGAGGCGTGTTTTCCCACCGTTTATAGACAGTCTTCCAAAATTACTGGTAAACAGGGATCACGGAGCCTTATAATATTGTTGAGGTATCAACAATGTTATGAGTAACCATCTTGGTTAACTTAAGAGATCCACAAACACCCAAACCGAGCCATGAACTCTATTGGTGATTGGTAGCTGATCTAGAATTAATCTTAGAGAGATACTTCACATAGAGTGCAAAATGCTTTAGAACGAATGTGATGAATATGCATGCCACTCCAAATCAACCTTTGCTAAACACTAGGGACCATAACAACCTAGTGGGCATGCATTTATCAAAAACAAACCCGAACCTGCATATCCCTTCCCGTCCTGACCCTTGGCTTGACATTGGACCATAACCAAATGTGAAAATAGATCACACCTAGGTACCAATGGAATATGTTCATCAACAAAACAGAGCCTTTCTACATGTATAAACAAGCATTTGTTAATGTTATTTGGTAGAACTTGTAACCTTAACAAGTCGTTCTAAGTATCCAACAATTTTGGTCACTGAAATTGTTCCTGATACTATGTGCTCAAAATGGTCTATAAAACAAATTTGACCAGCACCTAGGGACTTTGTCGTGACACATAATTGAAATAGCAAGTGCCAGTGTCTATCCAGAGACTCATATTCTCCGCATATGGAATATGTCTCAAATAAGGATTTTTGTAAGAAGAACATCCTTCAATTACGAGATGTACTTTTGTGTGGAGGTAATTGCAAACAGACTACGATGTGAGTGAAAGGGACCCTCATTAACCTTGCTCCACACTAGCTAAACCAAACTAATTGAGCTTCAAGACCATGTTGTATCGCATGTGACAAAATGTGCCAAATAAAACCCTACATGTAGGTCCATAACTACATAAAACAGAAATGTATTTGGGACATTCCGACCCAAAATTCTATGCTCTTACATGACTTTGTCATGTCTTTGAAGAGCAAAAGGAATGAAAGCATTTAAGCTTATTCATCCTACTTGAAAATTTCAAGAAAAACAGATTAAAAAAGGGAATAAAATCGAATCATATGCATACCTAGAGGTTGAACATAACGTTTCGTAGTCACGTGCACTTTGCAAACCTGAAAGATAGAACTAGAAAAATACCTTATCATAAAACCAACCTAAAAGAGGTAATATATTGGTGACCTGTTGAACACTAAATAAAAGATTAGTGAAAAACAAGCAGTAGAAACCGGTAATCCTGGGTGTTACCCTTGTAATTCAAAACCCTTGGTTAGCTTATGCAATGCCAAACCACTTGGTTAGACTTTGCATGAAAAATATTCAATCTAGCAACCAATGATGACGAACATAGTCTATCATAGTTAAAAGTGTTTGGAATCGATTGAGAAAGTTAAATTTGTCCATTAACCCTTGGAAGATTATCAACTTCTTTTCTTGAAAATATAACTATGATGTGATCAAATCATGACTCTCAACACCTATGGAGTGATGGTGTATTAGTTGGGTTATACCCCTAAAAATACCACTCCTAGAGACATAATCAATGCTGCAACTAAGCAATAGATGTTTTGTAGTGGGAATCTTATTCACAAGCAAGTCATGAGAGAATATTCTTCCTCCATGAATAGAGGATAAATATGTCAAATACCCCTAAAGAAATAATCATGCCATGAATCAATTGATTGATAGCTAGGCCATGCCTTCTTACTGCCCATAGAAATTATCATTTGGATTGGCTACACCTTGTGCATAGAGCCAATATGTAAAGTGCCCACCGCTATATACATATACAAAGATTATAAGCCTATCTAGTAGTCTAAATTTGCCATGAACAGAGTAGCTAATGTTATGGTAGAAGCGTAAACAATAACTTAGTGGAAAAAGCCGACCATATTGGCATGTCATGCATGCATATCAGAAAGGTAGTGTAAGAAGCCCTTGGCTTTAGTGAGGGCCTCAACAAGTGGAGCCAATGGCTTACGTGCCTTGCACAATTTGTAGTGGCATGGATACATCATAGGTGGTCACTGCAAACCTTAAATTTGGGCTTATATCCTATTATTTTCCATTTACATAACCTGTGTGCCCTTATCCTTGATGCTAAGTTGATGGATAATATTGTAGTATGCAATAGAAGCCTTGCTTTGTGTGAACTTTGTCAAAGCACTTTGCTTTGCACAGCAAAGAAGTCTTCCTCAAATGAAATGTTAAAGACAAATCAACAAATAGAACTTCAAATTGCCTAACCTTGTCGCCATTTTGGTATAAGTTGCCTTCATTTCAATCTCTAGTGAGAAAACATGCAAACAAGGTGAAAAGTTTTCCCAAGTTCATATGCTCATACCATATGCTAAACTTGTTGGAATCAGGGTTGCAGGGAAACACACACAACTTGGAAAAGACAAAGGAAGATCAAGCCACACAACAAAGAGTGTATTACTTAGTGTGCAATGGAAAGATAAGATAGCCCTAGGCATATATACAATGCATGGGGAAAAACCCACCTAGTGAGGGAAAAAATGCCACGGTGGTCCTAAGTGTGTTCACACACATCACTACCACATGTATATGGTAACAAATCCCCCCTGGGAGTGATGAAATGAACAAGAGCTGGTACATAGATTATAGGGAAGTGCCATGCCTTGTGAGGAAATAATGGTCCAACACAAAGGGGGAAAAGCCCAAATCTTTGTGGAAAGCTTCAAACTTCTCATGAGACAATGCCTTGTGAAAAGATCTGCAAGGTTGTCATATGCTGGCACATAAACCGAGCCTCTCCCTGACATAGTGGTAATGCACCTTAGTGTGCTTTGTGCAAGCATGAAAAATTTGGTTCCTCTCAACTGCCAATGCACTCTGAGTGTCAATGTAGATAGAGTTGGCAGTGTCATGTCCAACACTCAAATCATCCATAAGGCGTCTGAGCCATACACACTCAACCGTAGCTATGAAGATTGACTTGTGCTTAGCCTCACAATTGGAAGTGGCCACAGTAAATTGCTTCTTGATCAACCATGATATGCATGAAATTTCAAGGATGAAACAAAAACCACTCGTGGATACTCACGTGTCAAAACAAACAGCCCAATAATATGAGTTTGAAAAAGCATGTAAATCTGGTGGCAGTGATCCCTCCTTGGGATAAAACAACCCAAGATGTAAAGTGCCACTCAAGTAGCAAAAAATCCTCTTGATAGACTACAAATGCTTAGACCTTGGGCTATGCATAAGTCTACTAACCCATGAGACTGCAATCTGAATATTGGCCTCGTGCTACATACATAAATGAGGCATCCAACAATAGTATGGTAAAGAGTGACATCGGCAAGATCACTAGCACCATGAAGACTCAATTTTAAACCTGTTTCCATGGGAGTGGCAATAGTTTTGAAATCCTCAAGTCCAAACTTACATAGCAATGTCTCTATGTATCACACTACTTAAACTGTATGCCCAAATAATGATGCAACATCCCCAGATCTTTCATCTTGAAAAAAGCAATTAAAATAGCCTTAAATTCAGCAATTTGTCTTTCATTTGGTCAATGATGAGCAAATCATCCACATAGAGAACAAAAATTACAAGTACATCACCCTCATGCTTTAGATACAATGTGCTTTCTGTTGGGTTGTTATTAAAGCCTTATTTGACCAAATGCGTATCAGCTTTCTCATAACAAGCATGAGGAGATTGCTTTAACCCATACAAAGATTTCTTACATTTTCATACTTTATCCGCTTGTCCTTTCTTGAAAAAACTGTGAGGCTGTGTTACATAAACTTACTCAAATATGTAACCACTTCAAGAAAGCAGTAACAATGTCTGACGGATTTACATCCCAACCAAAATGAACTACCAAAGAACATAGAAAACGCACAACAATCATACAAAAAGTGGGAGCAAAAGTCTCTTCATAATCTATGCCTTTTGTTTTACATAAATCTTTGCAACAAGTTGAGCCTTATCACGATCAATCTCACCATCTGGCTTGCGTTTCAACTTGTAAACCCACTTTGTACCAATGGCCTTTTTTCCAGGAAGCAAATCACATAAAGTGCATGTGTCATTTGCTATAAGTGCATCATATTCAGATTGGATGGCAGCCATTCATTTATTTTGAATTTTTTGCTTCATCAAAAGATAGAGGTTCCTCAATATCACATAAGCTAGACACAGCTAAAGCATAGCAATCTGATGAATAAGATGCATGACAAGAACCTAAACAAGTAAGATTAGACAAAGGTGCACCCAATTTACTATCACACAAAGTATGCACCATACATTTTGGCATATTTCTAGCCTGCTCAATCTCAGCCCTTTCCTCATCAAGTACATCATGTACATCTACATAAAAAATTGGCTGATATATAACATTTTGAAAAACCTCCATAGGCTATACATTTGCCTCATTGGAATTTACATTCAAACTTCCACCACTAAAAAGAGGAAATAAATTGTCATAAATGTCTCATGAGCTCACGTTATTGTCTCTAGTACATGATAGCAAGGGTTGAACATAATGTTCCACAAACACAACATCCCGTGAAACCAAGATACACTTTGTTTGTGGATGGTATAACCTGTAATCTTTGCTTTCAACATTATAATCAACAAAAATGCACTTGACAGCCTTATTATCCAATTTTTTGCGATGTGTTTGTGGCACTAAAGCATAAGCCAAACAACCCAAAACATGCATGTGCTCAATAGAAGTCTTTCTATCATGCCATGCTTCACGTGGAGCCATAGACTGCAAAGCTTTCATAGGACAACTGTTAAGTACATAAGTGGCACACATGATGGCGTCAAGTTGAAACAAATGCAAAAATCCTTGAGTACGGCACTTGTTGAGGTGTGTACGGCATTGTACATTGGTGTTTTATCCCACAACTAGCTAGAAATGCATTAAATTCATGAGACATATACTCCCCCCCTTATCTCAAGAGAGGATTCCCAAAGCACATTTTGAGACATTTTCAACCATAGCCAAAAAAAATTTGAAGCACATAAACACTTTGGACTTTGCTTTAAGTGGATACAACAATGCATGCCTTGAGTAATCATCAAAGAAAGTCACAAAGTAAAGGTAATTTCCCAAGGATTGAGTTTGCATGGGTCCACAAACATCACTATGCACAAGATACAACTTGCATGTGGCCCTAATTGAATCATCCTTTGGAAATTTTGAACCTTGCATCTTACCCAAAATATAATATAGCCTTCACAAACATGTTTGATAGGTGCTTAAACAGACGGCAAAGAAGCAACCATATCAAATTTTTGTAAACGCATCAAGCTTGCAAAATTCAGATGCCCAAAACGTGCATGCCAAATTTTTGCATTTGAAATAGCCTTGGAATCCACAAGTGCATTTGCAAAATTCTACCCACACTTGTCATACAAAGTGATCTTATACAGCCCCACAACATAAATGCCAGATGGAACAATTTCATCACCAAAGTTGAGATCATATATTGTACATCTGTCATCCACAAATTTGACTATAAGTCCAAGTATAGCAAGTGCAGATAAGACAAAAGATTCTTCTTGATCCCATGTACATACAATGCATCAACAAGTGTGAAAGAACCGCCATTTGCAACAGTAAGCACAATCTTTCCAACTCCCTTAATCGAAAAAAAGGCATTGTTTTGACTGGATTCCCATGACGGACATCCTTGAGAGAGGTAATCAAGTCACGATGACACGTAATGTGCTTTGTAGCACCACTATCAAAGTACCACACATGAGCATCTACAACAACTGACATACTTGCATCATGGAGAGAAGAATCATAAGTGCACTTTGCGCTAATAGCCCATTTTGCATCAACACAGCATCACAATCTCCTTTCATGGAAGAGTCACTGCATTTGTAGTGGAACCAACCTCTTTCTTCTTAGCCACTTTAGCCTTCAATTTTGGACACTTCTTGATCAAGTGATCATTCACTTTACAATAATGGCAATGCATGTTATTTTTGCCTTTTTTACAATAATGGCAATTTTGGACATTTCTTGATCAAGTGATCATTAACATTACAATAATGGCAATGCATCTTGTTTTTGCTTTTTTACAAGAATTCCCAAGTGAAGGAAATTGCTAGAAAAAGCATTAGGAATAAGTGATTTACCACTCAAAGAAGAACCATGAGAAGCGGCTACATTGCTGTTACCACCTTTTCTTTGAGCAACAATAAAGGCATGTTAAACTACATGTTGTTTAGTGTTTTTTTGCAAAGTGGCTCTTGCAACAACAATGTGCATAATGCATCAAACTTGATAACTTCAGGATTTTGTTGGGTCATAAGTCGCGAAGTACTAGCAGAATTCTGGTAAGAAGAGCTTGCACAAGAGCATACATCACTCTCAATTGAGCTCACAAGATCCCGTTGCATTCTCACAAATCCTCCAAGCTTTCTTGATATTCTACCTCCGAGAGAGAGAGAGCTATCACCTTGAAGCTCTCAAAGCCATCGTGCTCTTTGCGATCACCATGCACTCTAATACGTATTTTGAGAGCGCAAATGTGGTGCGTGTGTGGAGAGTGAGAAGTGGAGAGAGAGATAGTACATAAGATGTGGGTGATGCAACCTTAGGAAGTGACTCAAGTGAGTGAGGTGCTCCTTATTGCTATGTTTAGAAAGAATAAGGAAGTGTATATACACACTAGGCAGGCAGCCGGACACCGTACATCCGGCCGAGGGCAAAGGTATAGCGCCTTTACCCCAACATGAAATTCGATTTAACATTTGGAATGCATTGGGAATCAACATTTGTGCTCTTCTCTCTTTCTCTTGATTAAAACTCTATGTTTTTTTATCTTACGAGCAAGAGGTGTGGTAGTGCACATCATCACCTAATTTACAGTAGAGAGAACGTCCATCCTTGGTCTATAGGGCTTGGCCAAAGTGCTACCAAACCCAATGGCACTAATTGGTTAAGTCAGCAGCATGAGGGATAATAGATTCTAGTGTAGTCAAAGGGCTTTACATGCTCAAATGCTCCTTTGGATCCAATATCATCATGCTGCTTCAACTACCTAATGTTGGCTTGGACATTGACAATGTTATTTTCCGCGATATCTCTTTAGCTCTCTCTTTCTTTCTTGCATCTTTCCACCAGGATACAATATATTGGACACAATAAAATTATCAGCAATATTCCAAGAATTAATTGTCCCCTTTGTCGACCTTGTGCTTGCAATGCTACAAATTTTGGTTAGACAAACCGGCTATATTAGGAGGTTGTGAAATGATGAGGACTCATAGTTGCCAATGTAGTAGTTGTCTAAGAGCTTCAAGTTTCCAAGGTTTGAGTTGGATTTTAACATTGGGAATGTGACTAGCAGTGCCATCTATATCTCCTACTTGCATACATCTATGTGAAGCACAAAAAATCATAAGCAAGTACTTACTATAAGGAAAATAGAGTTTATTGGTGTATTTAAGCATTATTGGCACCTTGAAACCCAAACCAACAAAAGCACAAAAAACATAAGCAAGTTAATACTATAAGGTAAATAGATTTTATTGGTGTAGCTTGAAACCCAAACCAACAAAAGATACAAAACAAGGCTGCTTCGTATGCTAAACCCTCTCTAATAAACTAAAGGGCCTCTCCAAAGTTGAAGTTGTAACTTGTAAGTGTGCTTAATGTAATAGTTTGTGTATCTGTGTGTGTTTTAAAATGCTTATGATAATAACTAAAGTGTGTACTTCAAAGTGAGGTCATCACATTTAAGCATGATTGAAATCAATCTCTCTCTCTCTCTCTCTCTCTCTCTCTCTCTCTCTCTCTCTCTCTCTCTCTGTGTGTGTGTGTGTGTCCCCCCCCCTTGCGCAC